>NC_059134.1:62367012-62677428 GCF_020740605.2 Lemur catta
ATATATGGGAATAAAACTCAACAGAAACCAAGAAGGTGGGAGCAGGGAGGAAGGGCAGGTAAATTCACACCTAACAGGTACAGTGCACACTATCTGGGTAATGGGCACACTTAAAACTTTAACTCAAGCTGTACAAGAGCAATTCATGTAGCCATGTATTCTGAAATTTTTTTAAAAAAGGTTAAGTATAGAGCCCTTCTTGTCTTAGCTTTCATAACACTCAGATAATATTTGTTTCCTTCTCAAGTTCTGATATGTCAGCTAGCTATTAGGACTAGGGAAAGAACGAGTGATTAAGAATCTAGAAGAGAATATACTGGTCATCACCTAAGAGCACATTTAGAAGTAACATTAATCCGGTGTCAGGCAGATGTGGGAGGGGATGGGTATATGCACACATAATGAGTGCGATGTGCACCGTCTAGGGGATGGACACGCTTGAAGCTCTGATTCAGGGTGGGGGGCAAGGGCAATATACATAACCTAAACTTTCATGCCCCCATAATATGCTGAAATTTAAAAAAAAAGGTGATAAACCACAAAAAAAAAATCTAGAAGCGAATATAAAGAAAAGGGACCATGGAGATAGTAAGTAGAGAATTGGAAGTATAAAGTTACCAGATAAATACTAGATGGATCTTGTGATAATGGTATTCAGAGAGTCCCAGGGAAGAAGGCATGCAGAGGAATGAAATCTGTAATCCAAGAGTCCATCCCCCTGCCTCTATGCAAATGCACTTGCTCAGAGCACGATGGGCTGTGGGTGCCGGGGAAGGGGCAGTAGCAATAGGCCTCCAGGAGGGTACAAGGAAGGAAACAGGCCTAGATTCAGACAAGTAAAGTTCCCAGGCAGGCTAATAATTTGACATCCTCCAAGACAGTATATTTTAGATATTTAACTGCTTCTTAGAGGAAAGGCTGGAATAAGCACAGAGAAGGGCCACTGGTAACATTGCTCTGCCTCTATTTTAAAGCATTGGCCTCAAATTTATATAAACAAAAGCCCTACCAGAAAACGCATTCATTTTTCCTTAGAATGAAATTTATCAGACACTTATTTTCTCACCATTCCTCCCACCCCCTCCAGTTATTAACATATCCCTTCTGAATAAAACAATAAGACATCTGGCATAAGTCCTCATAAAAACAACTCCTGCCATCTGCTTGCAATTCTGATGATGTTTTATCACTTTAATAGTGAGATAGCAAAGGCAGGATGGGAGAGGGGCAGTGAGCCTAGATGGCTGTTAATGAGGTTCTGGAAAAGAGGTTACTCTCTGTGGGGAGGAGGACTTTTATTCCATTCACTGGCTTCTGAGGGTTCTGTCAAGCACCTTTGGAGAGTTCTAGGATAATTTAGGAAAGAGTCAGGAGTGAGAAGAAAGGAAACTCACAAGCACAAAGAGGCACATCCAAAGTCTCACAGAAAATACCTCTCAGAGCTCTAAGAGAATATCCATCTCAGTGAGAAAAAAGACCCAGAACAATAGAGAAGGGGCAAGGAGCCATGTTGGATGGGAAAGAACACAGTGAAGTAGGTGAGGACATTAAGCTCTGGAGCCAGATTTCCTGAGTTCATTTCCCAGTTCTTCCCTGGCTGACTAGATTTTCTTGGGCAAGTCACTTTACTTCTGCATGACTCAGTTTTTTCCTTTGTAAGATGTGGGTAACAGTAAATTTCAGGGGGGAATTATGAGGATTAAATGAGCTAATCCATATAAAGTGCTCAGAAAAGTAGGTTATTATTCTTGTTTTTATTATTAATAATAAACCTGTTTGGCCATCATCCTATGGTATTTTTTCCAAGGGGCAAATACCTTAATGCATATTTGGCAACATTAAAGTCTTATTCTTCATCCAAAATGACCAAAGGAAACTCCTTTCCCAGGAAGAAAGAGGAGGAAAAGGGATAATAGAAATGCCCAATGAGAGGAAAATAGCCTGAGACCAGGTCTCTCAGAGGGACCTGGTGTCTCAAAACCCTGACCCAAGGGCTATGGGATGGTACATCAAGCAGGTCCACCAGTCATGGACTTAGCTTGGGTCAGAACTAGCTGGCAAACTTCCTTCAAATGCTCTGAAAACACCCACCCATCTCAACAGAAACAAAGAGAAATCATGTCCATCATTTACAGAAGCCCCGGGGAAGTAGCAAAGTGATGGGAGTCAGTTTCAGCTCAAATCAAGGAGGGCTGGAAGTGAGAATCAAAGGGATTTGGTCCAGGCTAAGGAGAAATGGATCCACTTCTTCCCTATAGCTCCTGACCAGATTCTGTGTGCGCTTTTTCTTCCTAGTGTTTTCTTTTCTTCCTGGGAGTCCTAACCAGCTCTATTTTTTGGTAATGCCCATTCCCTCTTTAGGGGATTATATAAGACCTTTTATGTCCGTATGCAATTTTAATCCATAAGACTCTCCTAACTTCATAACAACATATTAAAATGTATTCACAGACCTCATCAGATATAACTGTTAGATAACTATGTAGGAGTTGAATTACTTTTTGGCTTAGTTGTATTATATGGACATTTATTTATACAAGTATTAATTTCACTTTGCCATTTTCCTTGTACATGTGTTTCAGATGTCAAGTATTTTTCACCACTTAGGTTCTTCAAAATGCACAGGCTCTGTACCCTAAAGCTATGTGCATAATTGATAAAATAGCTGCAACCCCTCCACCCCCACCCCACCCCCTGCTTATAAGGTGGTCTTTGTTTTCTGCACAATATATAGCAGGATTAGTTAGGAAATCTGTCACAAGAAATTTGTTTTTAATAATGTATAAGCTATCAAACTCTGTAAATGGCTTATCCTCTTCATATATTAGAGCAAATTTAGATTTATACGTCTAATAACCTCACTCTTGCTCACACGCACTTAGAGCCAGCATGTAAAATGTTTTCATAATCCAAAGCCAGTGTTATCTATGCTGAATAAAGGTTCCCTTTATTCAGTGGCAAATGGTTTTTAGTGACTCATGGGTTTTTTAAATTATTTTTTAGTAACAAATAAAAATTATATATATGTAAGGTGTACAATATGATGTTTTGATATATGTATACATTGTGTAATGGCTAAAATCAAGCTAATTAATGGGCTTGTTACCTTACATACTTATTTTTTGTGGCTAAAACACTTAAAATCTACTCTCTAAGCAGTCTTGAAGTATATGATATATTGTTATCAACTATAGCCATCATGATGTACATTTCTTGAACTTATTCCTCCTAACTGAAATTTTGTATCCTTTAACCAATATCTCTCCAGTTCCCCCACCCACTCCAAGCTTCTAGTAATCACCATGACTCATGTTTTTTAATGAATAAACATCTCAAGAAAAATGCCCACCTACCCATTTATTTTACTCCCTATAAACATTTTGGAGATTTTATCCAAATTTAAGTAAGCATATAGTGATGCATCATGTGTAAATATGATCTCCCATGTTCTTGTGGATGTGGTAGCAAAAATGTGGAGCGTCTCAGCACCCAGGTGCAACCTCTTCCTTTTTCAATGTCTGTATCTATTCTACAAAATGCAGAACAGAAAACAAAATGAGGAGGACTTTTCAGATTTAGACACCCCTGACACCCAGTCTACCAAGAGTTTCCTCAAGAGTCCTCCTTAGTCTGGGAATAAGGAGTTCATAGCACTAAGTAAAGAGTTTGGCACATTGTAGGTACTTAGGAAATATTTTAATAAATTAGCCATGGAATTAGCGAATTAATCTTTCTCCAGTAGCTTTGCTTCTTTTGCCAAAAACAAAGTGGTGATCAAAACCTGAGCCATATTCATGAATAGCCCCCACTGATATCTCCTTTCCTGGTACAGTCTGATTCTGACAGCTCTATAAACTGCTCTCAAACCTTTAATCAAGAAGTTTTCTCTCTCCCCACACCCTCCTGGTGCTTTTCTTAGCCCCTCTCTGCCTCCCTGTTCCTGTCTCTAGCCAGTGTCCACCACCAAGTCCTACTGATGTCTCTTCCAGTGCCCACACTCCACACCATGTGTTCTGTCATGCTGCAATCCTTGTCTTCTTGACCCCTCTTGTCATGCTGCAATCCATCCTTTGTCTTGCCAATCCCTTTTCTCCCTCCCACACATCCATTTCCTCTCTCTCAACCTCAGTCTCTGTACTTTACAGATACTCCTAAATACGTGTGCACACACACATACACACACACACCTGCCAATCCCTTCCCACTGCCACCACCAGTGCTCTTAAACTCACCTACTACATCACAGTATCAGCTGAAGGATTGAGAAAGTGGTAGGGAAGAGCTTAAAAAAACACTTTGCTTATTCTGAGAGAAGAGGAAAAAGAAGAGAGAAGGCTGGAGACTGCTCATATTGGTATGAGGGGATGTCACTGTTCCTGCCCTGTACAGGACTCTTATATCTAGAGACTGAGAAGCCATATGCTTCTTTCTTCTGGAGGCAGGTGTCAGAGTCACCCCTGGGATCACTGAGCATGGGATCAGTGAACCAAGGGAGAAATGGAAACCCTTCCTCTAGTGCCAAGAGGGAGCACTAACTATAGGGATAATTAGTAGCTCCAGACAAAAAGTATATAAAATATTTGAAGACACAGCGTTAGAGCAGTGACAGAAATCTCAGCAATAAAATAACATACAAACAGCAAACATTTGTTGAGCCCTTACTACATCCTTTTCACTGTGTTAAGTTTTTAACATAAATTATCTCATTTAATTCTCAGAACAACCCAATGAGAAAAGGCACTATTACTGTATCCACTTTGTAGATAAAAAAAATAGAGACTTAGAGAGACTAAGGAAAGAAGACAAAAGCGCTGAGGTAAACATGTCAAAGTGTTCAGACTCAGGCCAGAAATAATGATTAATTACTCTGAAACTATGAACAAATAATTTAAGAGGGATAATTTTGAAGTAAGCCTGCAGGATCAATCACTCAATGTAAGTTCAAGAAAAAAAAGGGATGGAATAAATGATAGATTAATCAAAATTTTTGCACTATTAAAAGTAAAATTTATAAGCACATGAAAAAATGCTAAACATCACTAATTATAAGGGAAATGAAAATCAAAACCATAATGAGATACCACTTAATACCTATTAGGATGGCTACTATACAAAAATAAATGCAAATTAAAAAAAACAAAATATAAATTTTTGGACAGGATGTGCAAAAATGGAACACTGTGCATTGTTGGTAAGAGTGTAAAAGGACATAATCACTGTGGAAAAGAGTATGGCAGTTCCTCAAAATATTAAAAATAAAATTACCATGTGATAAAGCAACTCTTCTGGGCATATACCCAAAAGAACTGAAAGCCAGGTCTTGAAGAGATATTTCTACACTCATGTTCACAGCAACACTATTCACAATAGCTAAAACATGGTAGCAACACAAGTGTCTATCAAAAAATGAATGGATAAGCAAAATATGGTATATACATACAATGGAATATTATTCAGCCTTAGAAAGAAAAGAAATTCTGATATAAGCTACAATATGAATGAACCTTGAGGACATTATGCTAAGTAAAATAAGCCAGTCAAAAAAAGACAAATATTATATTATTCCACTTATATTCATATGAGCTCATTGAGATAGAAAGTAGAATGGTGGTTGCCAGGGAGTGGGGGCAGAGGGAATGGGGAGTTGTTGTTTAATAAGTATAGAATTTTACTTTTGAAGCATGAAAAGAGTTCTGGAGAGAGATGGTGGTGACGGCTGCACAACAATTTGAATGTATTTAATTTAATATCACTAAACTGTACAATTAAAATGATTAAGATGTTAAATTTTATGACATGTGTATTTTACCACAATAAAAAAACTAAGGAAAAAAGCAAAATTTCTCTATATGAGCATTTAATTAAAGTACTTCAACACTGTTGGGAGGAGAATAATTTTTCCCAATTCATTTTACAATTTCTGAAGCAAAGAAATTGCTAGGAATCCAATGGGGTGGGGGAGAATGTTATAAACCCAGAAATCCGAATCTTAGGTATTTATCCAAGAAATATAACAATGTAAGTCCACAAAAAGCCTAGTACTTAAATGTTATAGTAGCTTTATTCACAGTAACCAAAAACTGGAAACAATTCAAATGTCCATTGACAGGAGACTGGATAAAACAATTGTGATATATTCGTAAGATGGACTATTATTCAGCAATTAAAGTGAATAAACTACTAAAACATGCAACAACACAGACTAAACTCAAGATTCTTATGTCAAGTGACACAAAGTCTGCATACTATATGATTGTCATGAGGTTCTATAACAGATAAAAACTAGTCTATGGTGATAGAAATCAAAATAGTGATTGCTTCTGGGGTGGAAGGAAGCAGAGGTAGTTTTTTTGATAAAAATGTTCTATGTATTGAGATCAGCATGAGTTACATGTGTGTCAAAAGAAGGATTTTTTGGAGCATCAGTAAAGAATAAACAGCAATGGAAGGAGCAGAAATGTGAATAAATTCTTCTCATAAGTTTTTTATATCATATGCAAAGATTAAAACAAAATTTATAGCACCATCTGATACTCAAGTCAATGATATTTAAAAGTAGGGAGAGTAAAGGAACCTAAACGGAAGTAAAGTTTCCACTAAAAGTGGTAAAATGTTGATACTAACAGACTGTGATGAATCATGTGGGTATATTTTAATATATAAAGCAATCACTAAGAAAATTATACAAGTTAATACACTCAGAAGTACTATAAATAAATCAAGATGAAACCCTAAAAATGTTCAAGTAACCCACAGAAAGTCAAGAAAACATGAACAGAGGAATAAGACACAGAATAAACAAAGAGAAAACAAATAATAAAATGGCAGACAAGCCATTAGGGTGATTAATAATCACCTTAACTGTAAGTGGTTTAAATACACCAATTAAAAAACAGAGATTGGCAAAGTGGATAAAAAGAAAATATGATCCAACCATATGCTGCTTATAAGAAATTAACTTCAAATTCAATGACATAAGTTGAAAATAAAAAGATGGGAAAAATATATCATGTAAATATTTATCAAAAAAGTATATATTAATTTCAGATAAAGTGGACTTCCAAGCAAAGAAAATTAGTAGTGACAAAGTGACACATTACACAATGATAAAAGAATCAATTCACCAGGAAGGCATAATGATCTCAATTACGTAGGCACCAAACAACAGAGCCTCAAAACAAATGAAGCAAAAACTAAAGGAACTGAAAGAAATAGACAAGTCTACAATTAAAATTTATGACTTAAATAGCCTCCTTGGTGTTAAAGTTCTATCTCAGCAACTGAGAGAACTACAAAATAGAATGTCACCAAGGATATAGAACTGACCAATACAATCAACCAACAGGATCTAGATGACATACACAGAACACCCAAAAACAGCAGAATATACTTTTTTTTTCAAGCACCCATGGACATTTACCAAGATAGACCTTATCCTGAGCCATAAAACAAACCTCAACAAAATTAAAATATTGACTCACACAGATTATGTTCCTGACCATAGTGGAATTAAACTGGAAATCAATAACAGGGAAAACAGGAAAATCTCTAAACACCTGGAAATTAAATAACACATTTCTACATAAACTATGGTCAAAGATAAAATCATAAAAGAAATTTTCAAAAAACACAGGACTGTATGGAAATGAATATACAACATAAAAATTTGTGGGATGTGGCTAAAGCAGTGAGTGCTGAGAGGACTTTTATAGCACCACATGCCTGCATTAGAAAAAAAGAGAAGGTCTCAAATCAATAATCTAAGCTCCTACCTCAAGACTGGAGCCCATTCTACTAAGTGAAGTATCACAAGAATGGAAAAATAAGCACCACATGTACTCACCATCAAATTGGTATTAACTGAACAACACTTATGTGCACATATAGTAGTAACATTCATCAGGTGTTGGGCAGGTGGGAGTCGGGAGAAGGGAATGGGTATATTTACACCTAATGGGTACGGTGCACACTGTTTGGGGGATGGACACGCTTGAAGCTCTGACTTGGGTGGGGCAAAGGCAATATATGTAATCTAAACATTTGTACCCCTGTAATATGCTGAAATAAAAAAATAATAATTTAAAAAAAAGAAACTAGGGGAGAAAGAGAAAAATAAACCCAAAGAAAACAGAAGAAATAAAATAATAAAGTTAAGAGAAGAAATTAAAGAAACTGAAAATGAGAAAGATAGAAAAAAATCAATTAAATAAAAATCTGGTTCTTCAAAACATCACTAAAATTAATAGTGATTAATAAAGATAAAGAGGCCGGGCGCGGTGGCTCATGCCTGTAATCCTAGCACTCTGGGAGGCCGAGGTGGGCGGATCGTTTGAGCTCAGGAGTTTGAGACCAGCCTGAGGAAGAGCAAGACCCCGTCTCTACCAAAAAAGTAGAAAGAAATTATCTGGACAACTAAAAATATAGAGAAAAAATTAGCCGGGCATGGTGGCACATGTCTGTAGTCCCAGCTACTCGGGAGGCTGAGGCAGAAGGATCGCTTGAGCCCAGGAGTTTGAGGTTGCTGTGAGCTAGGCTGACACCACAGCACTCCAGCCCAGGCAACAGAGTGAGACTCTGTCTCAAAATAAATAAATAAATAAATAAATAAAGATAAAGGATGTAAATCATCAATATCAGGAATGAAATGGAGGATATCAGTATAGATTCTATTATCACCACAGGTAATAAGGAAATACTATGAACAATGTTATGCTCATAAATATGACTATTTAGAAGAAATGGATCAACTTCTCAAAAACTACAAACTAAAAAAATAAATAAATAAAATATATAATCTGAAGAGTCTTATAACCATTTATAAAAATCTAATTTGTAATCAAAAACTTCTGAGAAAGAAATCTCCAGGCTCAGACTGCTTCACTAGAGAATTTTACTAAAGGAAGAAACAACACCAGTTTTCACACTATCCCTTCCAGAAAATAAAAGGCTAGGGGGGACACTTCCTAATTTCTTTTTTTTTTTTTGAGAGAAAAAAGTCTCCCTATGTTGCCCAGTCTAGATTTGAACTCCTGGACTCAAGCAATCTTCCCACCTCAGGCTCCCAAGTAGCTAGGATTACAGGCATGTGCCATGTGCCTACTATCCAACTCATTTTACAAGGACAAGATTATCCTGAATGAAAACCAGATAAAGGCCATACAAAAAAGAAATCCTCAAGAAAATATTAGCAAATCAAATGCAATAATATATAAAAAAATATATACACCAGAACCAAATGGCATTTATTCCAGGTATGCAAGGTTGGTTCAAAATTCAGTAATCAATCAGTGTAATTTACCATATCAATAAGACAAAGAAGAAAAATCATAAAATCATATCCATTGAAGCAAGACAAAACTTTTGTCAAAACCCACATCCATTCATGACTAAAACTCCTAGCAACATAGGAATAGAGGGGAACTACTGCAACTTGATAAAGAGCATTTACAAAAACCTACAGCTATCATCACACTAGTGGTGCAGAAAGTAGCAGTGGCACACTGCAGAAGAGGCAGATTTAAGTAATGTGAAAACTGAGACAAAACTTACATTTGTAAGGAATCCTCAACCCCGGACAATGACACACTTACAGTGTAGCAACTTCTAGAGGGTATTTTACATTGCTGTCAGTACACAAGGGAAGGGAGAGGAGAAGGGTGCTGGCCAGGAAATTATGGAAGATTGAATGTGTCTTTAGGGAAGCTGGGAGTCACAGCTGTCAACCTTTGGCAGGGAGGGTCGTAGAATTCACAATAGCAACTACAGAGGGGAGGCAGAAGGTCCTAAATGTATCAAGAATAAAAGCTATAATGGAAAAGATAAAGAAGATAATTATTTGGATAGATGCAAGAATATTCAAGTAAATTCAGAGTTCAGGAGAAAAGCCATCTTATTTGCCTATAGTCTTTAGGCAAAGCAATGTAGCTGCTCCTTCAACCCTGAATGGTACATTGTTCTAGGAAAAGGAGAGGAAATTCAGTCTGAGGAGAAATACAATTATTCATGAGAAAAAGATGAAAATCAACCTTATTTAGTTTTATGAAGCCAGCATAACCTTGAAATTAAATAGCCATTAAGAATATCTGTTTTGAACTCACATTGACTTGGATTCAAATTCAGAGTCACTAGAAGTTTTCTCATCAGAAGTTACCTATGCCTCAGTTATTTCACCTGTAAAATGGAAATAACAATAGTGTCTACCTCATAGGGATATTATATTGAATGAGATGATACATGTAGAGTGCTTAACCCAGTGCCTGACTTACAGTAAGTATCCAATAAATCATACCTTGGGAGATGATACTAAGTGTTGTCAAGGTCTATACACTATAAAACCTCATCACAGGAAAAGACCTAATAATACACAAAAAGCACATGTCCTAGACGTGCTTTTGATTAAAATTCAAATTTTACTATGCTGTAGTTAAAATTAAAAGACAACAGACTGAAAGGCAATATTTCCAACATGAAACAAAGGATCAGTATCCAGTATACACAGAGAATTTCTACAAATAAATACGAGGGGGAAAAGACAACTTATTAGAAAAATGGGAAAAGAAAATGATAAGGAAATTTACATAAGAGAATCCTAATTGACCAATAAGCATATGAAAACAAGATAATATTTCCTATTAATCAAATTCACAAAAATATGAGAGTCTGATAATATAAAGTATTTTCAAGGATGTTAAAAAAACAGAATCTTTCATAGTGGGAATACAAATTGAAACAACTATTTTGAGGAGCAATTTGACAATATCTGCTAAAGATAAAAATGTACATACCTTATGAGCCAACAATTCCACTTCTAGATATAGTCTCAATAGAAATGTTCAGAGGTGAAAATGGAGAAATGTATAAAGATATCAATAGCAGTATACATAGCAAAATAATCAGAAACAATTTTAAGTCTATCAATAAATATTTGGAATAATCATGCTATAAAACTATACAGCAATTTAAAGGAATGATAAAGATTTATTTATATGCATAAACAGAACTCAAAAACATAATTTCCTATATATATTAGTAAATAGTTTATGTAAATATTTAAAGGCACTAACTAGCAAAAGCATTAAAAACTGAATTAGAAAGGTATAATCTAAATTCATAATTAAGGCCAGGCATGGTGGCACACGCCTATAATCTCAGCACTTTGGGAGGCCACAATGGGAGGATCACTTGAACCCAGGAGTCTGAGACCAGTCTGGGCAACACATCAAGACACCATCTCTACAAAAAAAAAAACTTTTTTAATTAGCCAAGGGTGGTAGCGCATGCTACTCAGGAGGCTAAGGTAGGAGGATTGCTTGAGTCCAGGAGTTTGAGGTTGCCATGAACTATGATGACACCACTGCACTGCAGCCTGGACAACAGAGCAAGACTTTGTCTCAAAAAAAAATTCACAATTATTGTCTCTAAGGTGACAGAAGGGGATAGTACAGGGGATAAAAGAGATTTAATTTTATCTGTAATTTAATTACCTTTATTTAAAAAGAGCTAAAAGCAAGTGGGACAAAATTTTAATAATTTTCAACTATGGGTATGTTGATACATGTACATGTTCTTATTCTTTGTACTTTTATATCTACTAGCCACTTCTCAAATAAAAGTATGGCAAAAAATAAAACACACAGGAGCATATTGAAGATAAGATCAGTCATGAGGCCGTTGCAATATTCCAGACTAAGGACATGAGGTGTAAAATAGGACATAGTCCAGTGGAGATAGAGAAGAGTCAGATACACAAGCTCTTATGGAGATTTAAATATTATCTTAGTCGACTTGGGCTGCCATAACAAAATATTATAAACTGGGTGGCTTAAACAATAGACATTTCTCTCTCACAGTTCTGGAGGCTAAGAAGTCCAAGATCAAGGTGCCAGCTGATTAGGTTCCTAGTGGGGCTCTCTTACTGTCCTGCAGTCAGCTGCCTTCTCATTGTGTCCTCACATGGAGTGGGAGGAAAAGAGGAGAGAGAGAGAGAGAGAGAAAGAGATATTTCTCTTTTTCCTTTATTATAAAGACATTAATCCTATTCATTAGGGACCCACCCTTATGACCTCATCTAACCCTAATTACCTCCCAAAAGCCCCATCTCTAAATACCATCACATTGGGTGTTGGGACCACAACATATGAATTTGGTGGGACACAAACATAACAAATGTAGTGATAAGAGAAGCTATTTATCTATCCATAGTACTTTGACCTGTAATGAGTTAATAATGTTTGCTGAATTCTGTAAATGACACTGGTCCTTTTCCCAGGTGTGAGTGTTACCCACGCAATGTGAGCTCAGAAGGGGGGAAGTGATGGTGGGAAAAGATAAAAGTGCTATCTATTACCTCAGAGAAGAACCTCATGGAATTGATTTCTTGAGAGATGGCCTCAACTCAGTCTCAACAAAGGGAGCTATTTCAAGAGCCATCTTCTAAATGCTAGAGAACTCTTAAAGGGAACTACTTGTCTTCTATTTAAAAAAAAAAAAAAAGACCCTTTGGAAGATGATCCCAGAATTCTTCTTCTCAGCCATTATTGGTCAAAGAGGCTTAATCAAAAAATACCTTTTCCATGCCTCACATTAAAAGGAAAAGAATGATTGGATAAGTTAAGGAGGTTTCAGGGTCCTAACCCAATCTTACAGGTATAGAGTTGCCTTGGAGACAAGGATGGCAACCGTGACCTCAGTAAGCAGGACAAAGGAGTCATGGCGGTCTAGGGTCAAAGCTGGTATCATCCCCAAAGATTTTGGGACTGGAAAGAATGACCCTATTGTAGAGGAGGGAGAAATGAATAAGAAGAGCAGACAATATTACAGGAGGATTGCTGTGATCTATTCCACACCCCTACCATAACCTGACTTCTACCAGATCCTATTATAAAGAGAGGGAGAACAGTTCCTCTCTCAAATCTACAACCTCAGTGCAAGCACATCTAGCACATCTACTATCCTAGGAACTGGGGACTCCCAGTGCTCCAAGCTTTATGGAATAATAAAGACTTTCTCACAGAAGGACTGGGAAGCCCGAGGTGGAGGGGAGAAAGTAAAGCTAGAAAACAGAATGAGCATGGTGGTTCCATGACTCCTTCAAAATCTCCATAGGGTAGGGCAACCTGATCTTACAGGATCCCTCTACCACCCCTGAAACTGAAGGAAGGTGAGGCCTGGGATACTGAGGTGTCACACTACTCACAAAAAGGTCTTACTGACCTGGGAACTGAAATTTGGTAACTGAGAGTTTGCCTTAGTAGGTTTCTAGAAGAGGATTCAGTGCAGTGTGACACCACTAGGACCTAAGAACTTCTGATCTATAACCTATTGCCTATTGTGTAAATGGATAATATACTCTCATGTGTTGTTGCTTATGGACCATTTTAAACAGAAAACCATAGAACAGGCCCACATGGATACAAGTTGGTATCTGAGAACTCTATTCTATAGAAGATATTGATGGTGGCTTCATTAGCCAAAGAAGTGAGGAAAATCAGGGTCAATCTCCAAAAAGAACCCTCCTATTCTATTTTCCATGCCAGCCTAGAAGCAACTGATAGGTCCAGTGAGCCTCCCTTCCTCCCCCTACTCCACCACACTCCTTGCAGAGAGCTGGCACGTAGCCCCACAAGGTCATAGGTGTATTGTCAAATCCTCTCCTCTAATGGCCAATATCACAGGAAAAGACCAGCCTCTTACTGCCCCTCATGTGTTCAGAGAGCTTCTGTAAGTATGGACTAAGGTCTGGGGGACCAACGAAGGAATTTTCTAGAGACAGAGTCAAAGATATCTTCCAATGTATCTTGTATTACTGGAGAGTAGGAAATGTAGAATACTTTAGATTTCCAAGAACTTAATGACCTTAAATTTGGACTTGTTGTATTTAAGGGCTTTGTGATTTATCTAATGAACAATTTGCACAAAGAGCAAGCATCTGAGACAGCCAAAAGTCCCATTAGTGTCCTCTTGAGGCTGAGAGCACTTCTACACAACCCTCTCCTTCACGGCTCTCAACCCACTGCTCCCACTTCCCAAGTGCTCCTCTCCTCCCTCAATGGATGAGAGATCACCAACCAATGCCAAAAAATTGTAGCTCTTTCTACACCTCTCTATTCAGAAATCTTAGTACCACTTGCCAATTCCAAAGTCTCCTGAATGCCTTCTCCCAGGAACAGGTGCATTTTTCCCCAAGTATTCTAAAATTTCCTACTCATGTGCTAAATCTCAGCTGAAATCTTTGAAGTAGCTAAGATCAAGTATGCTAAAGCCAAACTGTTTGAGTTAGTATCCTAACTATGCTATTTACTAGCTATGTGACCTTGGGCAATCTCTGTGCCTTAGTTTCTTTGTCTGTAAAACGGGAGAAAGAATTGTACCCACCTCAAATGACTGTTGTGAGGTTAGGGCTTAGAGCAGTATGTGCACCTAAGAAGCTCCATGGGACTGTTAGCCATTACAGTGATTCAGAGATTTCCCTGACTCCTCCAGAAGAGTGAAAGTCTTCTTTCTCTGTACTTCCCTCCTATCTGGTATTGACCTGAGTTAACACAACTACCTTAATAGTCCTTCAGTTACTGTTTACATTACTGTGTTTGCTAGACTGTGAACTCCTTGAGGGAAGCAGGGTGTTATTATTGCCACTGTATCCTCACCACGTGGCACAGGGTCAGGCACAAAAGAGATTCAATCAGTTCTGCCATAATGCTGATTTTAAAATGAAAATTTGTTCAAATACAGTTGGAGTATGCATTAAGGAATTCAGCGTGATGTGAATTTCATGTTTGCTTTTATGTGATTTCATTTTCAAGAAACTATGAACACAGAAAACTGTACCCAGTTGAACTGAACTGAGTAGGAAAGTCTAACATGCACACACCTCAAACGTCTATCAGCTACGTCAGTTCACCACTTGAGTTATGAGCCACACCCAACCACATCTGGGGTTACAACTTTTCACCCAGTTTCAGACAAGCCTCCTTCACTGCTTCACAATAATTCACAAGGTGCTTCCAACACTCACTTCCACAGAATAAACCCCAGACTTTTTCAAGGCAAAGTGTCATATTTATTGCAGTATTTATGTACTTTATAACCATTTAATATGTGAAAATTAGTGCTACCACTTTTATTAGGTTCCTGTCTTTTTTGAAATGTTAAGTTTGAATGTTGTTCCCCTACCCGCATTTTCCCAATAAGCCCTGTGGGTTTTATCGCATGATTTTGCATAGTGTGGTGCTTTAAGGATATGTCTCCTTATAATAGAAAGAACTGTACTGGGTAGATTTGTGGTTGATGGTAAATTCTTTCTCTTTTCCATGGATACCTAAGGCTCCTGAAACTATAGGAGCCCCTGTTAGTGAGCAGAGGCTATCTGGGCTAGCAGTTCTAGTTCTTCACAGCCAACTACATGCCAGACATTGTGATGAGCAGTAAAGATACTGTGATTAATAAAAAGCAATGCTTGTAACTCTTTCAGTCTAGTGGGAAAGAGATAGACAAATAATTACAATACAGTGGGACAACAGATGCTATTGAAGAACAAAGGGGGCCAGCACGGTGGCTCATGCTTATAATCCTAGAACTTTGGGGGAGGCTCACTTGAGCCCAGGGGTGCAACACCAGCCTGGAAAACATAGAAAGATCTTGTCTCCACAAAAAATAATTTTAAAACTAGCTGGGTATGGTGGCAAATGCCTGTAGTCCCAGCTACATGGGAGGCTGAGGCAGGAGGATCACTTGAGCCCAGGAGTTTGAGGTTGCAGTGAGCTATGATGACACCATTGCACTCTAGCTGGGACAACAGAGCCAGACCCTGTAATTAATTAATTAATTAATTTTCTCCCAGACGTCAGGGAGTCAGCGAAGATCTCCCAGAGAAAGTGTTCCACTTTCCCAGATCTTTCTACTCCATACTCTTTCCTTGCTTGCCCCCACCTCTGCCTCCTTACTCTACTTCCTGAGTTACTGGCCCATCAGCATTAAGCTAAGAAGCAGAACAGGGAAGAGTTAATGTGGCACAGGTGGGAGGGAGAAGGGTCCTGAGGGAAGCAGGTAGAACAGCCTCATAAAGGGCCCCACAGGCACTGGTCAAGACAAAGAGAAGCTGCCAACACACAGTGCTCAAGATCTTTCCCCAGTCCAACCTTCTGCTGGAGATTTCCTCCTCATTCTTTTATCTATTCAACATTTTTTAAGCTTCTGCTGCGGGCTAGGTTCTGGGAGGAGTCGGTCTACTTGCCTTGCCTCTTCCAACATCAGAGATGCTTCTTCTTCAGGTGGCTGCTACTCTGGATTGAGGGCCATTTTCTCCCTGTGTGTCACCTCTACTCCCTCTGGTACCCCAGGAATGAGACTCTAGTGGGACCCCTTTCTGGATTATGAAGGAGAGAAAGTAAGTTCCTTTTCTTGCTGCCATCTGTCTTTCTCTATTGCTCCCCAGCCCCAACCTCAACCCTCCAGCTAGTGTTCAAGTTCACTACTTCAGCATCAAGTTCAGAATAACGTAAGCACCCCATGCCCCAAAAACCCACCAAGTTTTCTTCTGCCACACCATGTCCCCACCTTCACTCCAGATCCCATCTGCCTCCCACTACTGTTTCTCCCTTTCTTTCCACCCTGCCTCCTTTCTTCTTAAAGGGTTGGTACCCAAAATGTTAGAGCTGAGCAACACTTAAGATCATTGTGCCCACCCCCACTGTACAGCTGAAGAAACTGAGGCCTAGAGGTCCCACCCAAGGATACACTGTCAGGGACAGGGCAGCCTGAGACCTGATCCTCAACCAGCACTGGCTTTCTCCCTATATACAGAGACTGAGACTGACTCTACTTGGACTCTGAGGAAGAAAAACATTTATCTCAACTCCACCTTCAGCTGACCTCCAATTGGAGGGCTCTGGCTGTACCAGCTACTGCAGCAGTCAGCCCTACCTCACTACCCCTTCCTCACAACCACTGTTCCCTGCTTCCTCCCCCTACAATATTATGGGCTTTTAGGAGCAAAGGATTCTCCCATCCTAGCTCGAGTTGTGGCCTTAATTATCCATCCAAAACCCCCACCCAAAGGTTATAACCTTGTGATTCTCCCAGCCCTGCACTACCCCTACACATACGCCATGGGTGGGTTTGTGCCACTGTGACACCCCCAAAATCTCTCCCCTTGTCCTTCCCTTATCAGGAGTCATGCCTCCATGATCTCTAAAGCTTTGCCCACCACAAATGGCAGAAACACCACAGCCCAACTCCACTTTCCTACACCCAACCTTCTTCATACTGACTGGCATTCCAGGGCTAAGAGGTGCCCAGACCTGGCTGACACTGGTCTTTGGGCCCATGTATCTGCTGGCTCTGCTGGGCAACGGAGCACTGCTGGCAGTGGTATGGATAGACTCTGTGCTACACCAGCCCATGTTTCTACTCCTGGTCACACTAGCAGCCACAGACCTGGGCTTAGCCACATCTGTAGCCCCAGGGTTGCTGGCTGTGCTATGGCTTGGACCCCAACCTGTGCCATATGCTGCCTGCTTGGTCCAGATGTTCTTTGTACATGCGTTGACTGCCATGGAATCTGGTGTGCTTTTGGCCATGGCCTGTGATCGTGCTGTGGCAGTAGGGCGTCCACTGCACTACCCTATCCTAGTCACCAAAGCCCGTGTAGGCTATGCAGCCCTGGCACTGGCACTGAAAGCTGTGGCTATTGTTGTCCCCTTCCCTCTGCTGGTGGCACGATTTGAGCACTTCCGAGCCAAGACCATAGGCCATGCCTACTGTGCACACATGGCAGTGGTAGAGCTGGTGGTAGGTAATACACGGGCCAACAACTTGTACGGGCTGGCGCTTTCACTGGCCGTGTCAGGTGTGGATATTCTGGGTATCACTGGCTCTTATGGACTCATTGCCCATGCTGTGTTGCAGCTGCCTACCTGGGAAGCCCGTGCGAAGGCCTTTGATACATGTAGTTCACACATTTGTGTCATTCTGGCCTTTTATGTACCTGGTCTCTTCTCCTACCTCACACATCGCTTTGGTCGTCACACCGTCCCAAAGCCTATGCACATTCTTCTCTCCAATATCTACTTGCTGCTGCCACCTGCACTCAACCCCCTCATCTATGGGGTCCGCACCAAGCAGATCAGGGGCCGACTCCTGGAAACCTTCATATTCAGAAAAAGTCAGTTCTAACAGACAGAACTGGGGATGGAGGTGGAGGTGAAGGGATCCTGGGGTGGAGGTGGAGGCACACGAGGAGTCTGAGGTCTGGGGGTGTGGATTATGTCATCTTTGTCCCACTGTCTGCCTATGATTGTGATCATCACTCAACAGATATTTGCTGTGAAGCCCCCACTATGTGCACCACTAGCATGGGTAGACTGTGGCCTGACCTTGTCCCCTGCATGGGAGGAGGCAGGGGTCATCACTAGAAGCACAGAAAGTTAGCACAACATGATGAAATAGGAGTATTTCACATGGCTGCTGCTGCCACAGCATTGAGATATCAAACAGGAAGTATCATGGTGTTGCCCATGGGGATTCATTTTCATCTAAGACTTCACCACTCTGGAAGGGACACTGCATAACAAAAGGTCTTTCACACCAGAATGGAGTTCAGAATGAGCGTAATTTTAGACAGAAAGCAGGGAATACTGCTATGAGGTCAGAGAAAGCTAGAGGCTGCACAGGCAAACCCAAGCTCTCCAGGAAAATTATCATAACCACAGGTATTGGAGTTAGCCATGAAGACCCAAAGCCAGGATCAACCCAGCCCACTCAGCACAGATAGCTGGACCAGGCAGCATGGGACACCACACAGAAGACACTGCAGATGAGAAAAGGCAGATGATGCCATCTCCAGTGCCACATGGGGGGTACCACCATGTCCTCATTAATAAGGAACTGAAGAGTCAGCCCAGAACCTCTGTGATTTTCAGAAGTGTCATCACATTGAATCCAAGTGGATTGGGAGGAAATCTATAGTCAACCCAAGTGTGGGCTCAGTCATTCTCAAGACTAATTTTTTTAATGAGGTTCTGAGTTTAAATGCCCTCTAAGCATGATTTTGTGTATAAGTGTGACAAAATTCTAATCCTAATGGGTCCCGAGTTGTTAAGATGTTCATATCCTTCTCTTAGTAATTCCCCTTTAATAAATCTGAGAAAATAATCAAAGTGTGAACAAAGATGTATGCAGTATGATATTTATTACATTATTATAAATATAAAGAAATGTATGATAATCCCATGGCACACATACGTACACACACACCATTTTTTGTCTTTCCCCTCTGATACATTAAAAGGGAAATTATATGCAGCCAATGTTCATAAGCAGTGAATTCTGTCACCCTCCCACCACAGGAAGATTCTTCTAAGGCACCTTCAACCTCTGGTTGTATACAACTCCCCAAAGCAGCTGGTTTCAAAGCAGTACTTTTTCCACTGTAAGAACTTTGTTCCTTAAAGCCAAAAATCCACCCCCTTGGACATTGTATTTTGTTGCAAATTGAGATTGCATACATACTTACCATGTGATATGTTTAGAAAACTTTGCCATACTTTCTCATTCCTCATGACAACCTGAGAAGAATTCATTATAAGCCCACCATCCCTTGTCTATAATTAATTCCAAAATAGAAAATCTCTGACAAGTTTTTTCTTAACTTTGGCCCAAAACCTGACCTCAACCATCATGACCCCATTTAGTATGAACATACATACATTTAATGGCAGAAATGTTGATGCATTTAATTACAGGGCACTGTTCTGAATCCCACTGGGTTATTCCTTAATATATAATATTTATACTATATTCCCTTTCTATAAACTGAAAAATTCTGAATACCAAAATATATCTGTCCCCAAAAGTTTTGAATAGGTATTAGAGACTTGTATGATTATCCTTGTAGCCTGAGAGAAGTGAAGAGACTTGTTAGGGCTCTTTATCAAGTCTTTACCATCAACACTATTCTATACTACCCTAGAGGTTTGTGCAGGGAATGTCATGTTCTCTGGATAAACAGCCCCATTTGTTTGTTCCTCTTAGGGTCTCCACTCAGGTCACTCTCAGATACCCTGCTGATGATCTGTGCCTCTTTACCAGAGAGACCCCAGAACACACCACACCAAAGGCAAACCCTACGAGCAGGATACAACCCAGACAGCCCAGACCTTGGGCTCACCAACTTCATCCAAGACTCAGTTGTCATCTGTTTTCCTTCTGTACCTTTCAGTCTCAGACTCTCTGAGCCAAAAAGAAAGAAAGACTTACTTAATGTCAGGGTAGAGCAGTATGAAATTTAGGGAGCCAAGAGAATCATGGGAATCAGACAGCAAGAGAAAGAAAACAGAGGTATGGGCTTCTGACTGAGGAGTTCATCAGTATAGTTTCCCCTCTTATCCCCTATCCATGAACAAAAAGCCTAACAAAATCCTCCTCATTCTACTGAGGATGTAAAGAGACCCTCCTCGTCCTCCTCACCAACAGCCCACCACCCCTGTACCTCCCTCATCCACCTCCTTCTCAAGCTGGAGTCTCCTTGGGATCTGGATATGCATCATTCTCTGTTTCTGCTTATCAATCACTTTCATTGTCTCTGTACTGCTGTACCTCTGTCTCCTTGCACCATCTGTCAGTTTTAGCCCATGTCTATGTCTCTTGTTCTTGTGTATGTCTCTCTCACTCTACCTCTGTCTGTCTCATTCAGAATTCCTTCCTGGAGAGAACAGAGATGCCAACTATACTACACCAGGTGACCTCTTCTTGTCAACCATAATAAAAAATGTGCTACAGGGGCATTAGGAGGAAAGAATTTGGTTTCACTTGTCTTAACAAGAAACTTGGAATTTCTGACTTGGTCCATTGTGGGTCCTCTCTCATCCTGCTCATTTCCTTTTCATTAAACCACTTTATACTTTCCACCTAGCATGGACCCCTCCCCACCACACACTAAAATGAACACAAGGAACATGCTGGCTTCTCCCTTCACCAAAAAGAATACTGTTTAATGGTTAGAGCCAGAGTTAAGCAGACTTTTTTTCTGAATCCCAGATCCTCTATAAACTCACTGTATGCCTTGGGCTAATTATTTAACCTCTCTCAGCCTGTTCTTTCACTTGTAAAATGGGATAGTAGTGCCTACTTCAAGAGATTATTAAAAGGATTAACTAAAATAATGAATTCAAAGTATTTGGCATAGCCCCTAGCACAGAATAGCTCAAGAAATATGATATTGGGCAGCTCGGTGGCCCATGCCTATAATCCTAGCACTCTGGGAGGCCAAGGCAGGAGGATTGCTTGAGCTCAGGAGCTCAAGACCAGCCTGAGCAAAAGTGAGACCCCGTCTCTACTAAAAATAGAAAAAAAGTTAGCTGGGAAACTAAAAATATACAAAAAATTAGCCAGGCATGGTGGTAAATGCCTGTAGTCCCAGCTACTTGGGAGGCTGAGGCAGGAGGATCACTTGAGCCCAGGAGTTAGAGGTTGCTGTGAGCTAGGCTGACGCAATGGCACTCTAGCCCGGGCAACAGAGTGAGACTTTGTCTCAAAAAAAAAAAAGAAAGAAAAGAAAAGAAATATGATATTAATTCCTCTCCTGGAAAAAAGGAAAATGTCCACTGTCAAACTTTTGCTCAAAGACCTGGCACCTATCTATATACCCATAACTCTGTCTAAGGAGAGACCCTCCTTCCCCTGAGGCCAGTTACTTCTCCTTTAGGAAAATTTTCTTGGTAACACTCTTTCCCACCCTTCCCTATGCCCCTACTCATACCACCTCAGCCAGCTCAGAAGACAGCCAACTTTGTGGGATAGATCTACATGTTGGCTGGGCTGGGGGAGGGTACTCCCTACACACAAGAGATCTTCCTGGGCACAAAAGAGACTCTGCAGAGGGACTCAGAGAGAGGACTCCTTGGATAGATAAGGTACAGCGTGGGAAAGTAGGTACTGGAAAGTTCTCCAAATAACCACTCTTCTATAGCAAAACACTAGGTGAGATTTCTGGACAAAGACACAAGAGGAGATAACACATAGATAAGAGCTGGAGTGGGAGTGGGCGAGGCGCTACTACACACAAATCAGACTACGACAAGAAGTGGACCATAAAAAAATAAATTCTTCAAATTTACCTGGGTAATTCTAGCTTGCTGAAAATTCTCTCCAGTTACTAGGGCAACATTATTCCAATTACATTCTTACTCTCCACATTGTCACTGCTTAGCATAGCACCCTCCTACACACACACACACACACACACACACACACACACACACACACACCCCTAGTTTTCATTGCAATTGTAATCCACCCATTAATAATGGGATTCAGCCTAAGCCACACATTAAAATTGCCTTAGGGGCTTTTAGAAATCATGTGCCCAGGCACACTCCAGACCAATTAAGTAAGAATCTCTAGAGGTAGGATCCAATAATTTTTAAAGCTCCCAATTAATTCCAAAGTGCAGACAAGGTTGAGAACCATTGCTGAGTTCTCAATATAAGTCCTGGTCTATACTGTCATAGGTTGCTTAACAACGGGGATATGTTCTGAGCAATGCATCATTATGTGATTTCATCATTGTGTAAACATCACAGAGTATACTTACATAAATCTAGATGGTACAGTCTACTACACACCTAGGCTATATGGTATAGCCTATTGCTCCTAGGCTACAACTGTGTGCAGTATGTTACTGTACTGAATACTTCAGGAAACTGTAACACAATGGTAAGTATTTGTGTATCTAAACATAGAAAAGGTATAGTAAAAATACAGAATTATAATTTTCTGGTGTGGGACTACTGACATAAATGTGGTTCATTGTTGACCGAAACATCATAGTGTGGCATGTGACTGTACTTTCTCCCACGTCCTTCAGGACCCCCATCCAATCTCACGAAGAAGTTATCTGCAGCTAACCAGATAGCAAATTACTTCATGGAGGCTGCTGAAGGGAAGAGAGATATGATCCTGTTTCCTTAAAGAACTCAGACCAAGAACTACACACAAACACACACTCATAGACATATACAAATGCTCCCTAACAGATACCTGTATTTTTCTGCCCCTAAAGCAGGAGGATGGATAGGTGACTCAGAGTATGAATTACAGGCTATAGTGAGGCTAGAAAAGTTACTGTCCTCTCCCTACTCATGACACCACTAACTAGCAGGACCTCTATGACCTCATGCTGCAGTAGCTCAGAGCCCAAGGCCTAGGGTCTCACCTCCCTGGGCAGCTTGGGGTTCCTGCAGCAGCCACGGCCCTGCCAAATCCCTCCCACACCCCACCATGTTGGTTGGTACCCCGCACCTGCTGACACTGGATGAAGCTGATGCCACTTGGACCCTCATCAAGGATAAGGTGGGTACAGTAAGGAGGCTAAAGAAGAAGTAACAAAGTGTGGCCTGGATGGATCTGAGCAGCCTGTGAGTAGGAAGGGGTGGGAAGCCTGAAGACAATAATAACTAACATTTACTCAGTGCTTGCTTATGTGCCAGGCACTGCAGTAAAGTGATTAACAATTGCAAAAACAGTAAAAAACGTTCCTTGAAAAGCAAAGTATGGGGAGCTATGAGAGGAGAGAGGAGAAGCACTAAGTCAGAGGTAGGCCTTAGGAAGTCAGGAAGGCTTCCTAGAAAGAGTAACATTCTAGCTAGTCAAATAGGAGTTACTCACACAAAGAAGGAGAGGAGTACCTGGCACATAAAAAGTGTTTAATAAGTATCTGAATGAGTTAATGAGCAGGTGGGTGGGTGAGTGTATAGCATACTAACTAAAAGTAGAGCATATGCAAAAGCCAGGAGAGGAAAAAGAAAAATGCATGTATGTGAACTGCAAATAGTCCTCAAGAGCAGAATCTAAAGAAGTAGGGGTGAAAATGAGGCCAAAGGGGTATAAAAGGATCATAAAAGACCCTTTAAGCTTCCTACAGAACCTGGACTTTACCTTCAACCCCTTCACCTATACTCCCTCTTCCTTAATTTCCACAGTATGAGAAATTTGGATTTTGAGTAAAATATGTAGATTTCAAGAAGGGAGATCACAGCTGTATCTGGGTTGCAGGTGTCCAACAAATCCCACTAAATCACTTGTCAGTTGCAGGCTACATGTCAGCAAATTTCTCACACTGGAAAATTTAGGGATAAGTTTCTGGCTAAGAGATATGAAGGAAAGTGAATTTAAAGCATTCATAGAAGGCAGTCTACCAAACTTAAGAAACCATCTTAAAGCAGTGCCTACCACACTCTAAGCAGCCTTAATGGTATGTAGCTCTCATTCCAAATCTAGTAGCTGCTCACCACAAAAGCCAACTTTCCAGGGAACCAGAAACAGGAGAGCCCAGGGTCTTCCCAAGTGTTATAGTACCTGGTTTCAGCAGTGTAGAGGGTTGATCCTGGACTAGATCAATCAGAATTAGGGTGAAAGTAAATGAAGTCTATATACTATCAGAAAGCTATGCCATCTGAGTAGCAGAAAAACTCACTATCCTATTCAAATGGAAAATTGTCAGGAAAAGCAGGGTAGAGATGTGCAAGATAAATCCCTGTTAGTATACAACAAATTTAAGTATTAGGGCACCTTTGAATGACCTGGTTTGCTGTCCCCAGAACCACTAACAGTTTATTGGGCACTCTGTACAACATTTGGCTAAACAGGATGGGGCTAAAGAGTTCCCCATTCAGAATTCAAAGCAACCAAGGTATATGTAGGAAGACAATCTTCCACCACAACTTTCCTGGGCTGCCCCTGGGAAACCTAAATTTGCTGGCCTCTAAGGTCTATATAACTTCTACCCAGAAGCAGAAATTCAGTAGTAGCAGGCAGTAGTCTCAAATGGTGACTTTACCAAGAACACAGAAAAAAGAACTGAGCAACTGACTTCATTATTTTTCCTATTTTAGGATAACCACTAGGACCTCAAGGGCAAGAAGGAGGGTTAGAGTTAGGGTTAGAGTTAGAGTTAGGCAAATTAACACCTATATGCTGGGGAAAAGCCTCAAGCTAAACCATAGATTCATCCTTTTAGCAGAAACTTGGACAGTAAGAACCAGGTATTTTAAATGTCACACTCCTGTTAGAGGGACCTCTCCTGGAGACACTCCCATTTGTCTTATTTGTACAGGATCCTAGACACCAAAGGAACAGATAGGGTGAGATTCTGAAGTTATGCTTAGTGACTATAATTTCATGGTCATGGGGCAAGGCATTCCATCCAAAAATGTCAACCCACCAGTGCTCTGTTCTCATCCCTGGAAACCCAACTGGCCCTTCTCAGAACCCTGTTCTTCAACCTTATGTCCCCACACAAAAGAAAGGTGTTCCAGGTCTCAGTGAAGCAAAGGAGAAGAAATGGTGGGAAACTCTTTCACGCAGACCAAGAAAGAACACCAGTTATTTCCTTGGCCTGGTAATAAAAGACAGTAGTAGTCTTCAAGCTACCTCAGCTTATCCAAAGTACAGATGAAGCTCCAGGCACAGTGGCTCACACCTGTAATCCTAGCACTTTGGGAAGCCGAGGCAGGAGGATCACTTGAGCTCAGGAGTTCAAGACCAGTTTGAGCATGGTACCCTGTCTCTATCAAAAATAGAAAAATTAACCAGGCCTGGTGGCACACATCTATAGTCCCAGCTACTTGGGAGGCTGAGGCAGGAGGATTGCTTGGGCCCAGAAGTTTGAGGTTGCAGTGAGTAATAATGATGCCACTGCCACTGCACTATAGCCTGGGCAACAAGGGAGACTCTGTCTCAAAAAAAAATAAAAAATAAAAATACCTCCAGAGTTACCTACCCTCCTCTTATGCTAGGGGACAGCACTTCCAAAACAGCTTTATGTAACTGTTTTGGGGCCTTAAGGGGCCATTGGTGAATTCTACCAGAAAGCCAGCAAAGTGGGCAATGCCATTCATTAGTAGGGGCACAGACATGGGATCTGGAGCTGGAGGTAGGGAGTAGAATATAGTTCTTTAAGCATGGGGCTCAAATATGAAAGAGGCCCAAAGAGGAACTTTTGTGTGCCCTTGCTCCCTAGCAGAAGAGACAACAAGTCTCAGCCAACAAAATCCTGAATGGGTCAAGATCATTAATACCTAAGTACAATTACTAGAGAAAATCTTACAGGGTTTCACAGTTGGTCATGAAGTAAACTTTCTAGAATTGGGTTACTAAGCCCAAAAATGCCAAGACAAAAAGGACAAAAGCAAGAGGAACTAAAATTCCTAAAAGCATATTAGAACATTACAAAGATGAGGCCTGAAATTTCCTAAAAGAACTACCCCCTACAACTAGGGCAAAAGGTATATATTGAGAGGTATATATATAGTATAAGAATGGACATTCCAAACCTATTTCCGTGTACCCATTCTTGGCCAATGACATCACCTATGTAACTGGTCACCTAGTAATGATCCTGAGGATTCCTTTTCCCATACCTCCTAAGTGACCAAGCTCTACTAATTCTAAAACCTAAATATCTCTAATATCTTTCCCCATTATTTTAGCTCAGGGCCTAATCATGTCTTGCCTAGAGTATTGCAATACTCTTAACTGATCTCTCCTTATTTTATGACTTTCCATTAAAAATTAGCTTTCTAAAATACGTATCTGATCCTGTCCCTCCTACCCAGAGCCCTTGAAGTAGCTTCCCATTCCCCTCAGAACAAGATTCCAGCCACTTAGTACAGTCACAAGGCCTTTCATAATCTAGTACCTGTGTGTCTTTCCCTCTTCATATCCTACATGTAAGTAACATGAAATGGTATTCCTAAATGTGCCCTTCCTGGTTTGTAAGTTCAGGTTTTTTTCACTGGCTGTCCCCTCTGCCTGGACTGACCATTGTCCTATCTGGCTAATTCCTTCAAAACTCAAGTATTACCACCTGAAAACCTTCTTTGATCCTCTTCCATCAAAGACAAAGATTGTCCAATCACTTCTTATCTCCTTCTCACCTTGCTCTCTATTATTTTACTTAGCTGTTTATATTTTTATCTCCTCCATTAGACAGAACTATATTAGGACAAGGACAAAGTCTCATTGTTTTATGTATCCCCAGTATCTAGCATAGTCTGGCACATAGTAGACATTCAAGGTTTTGCTACAGGAGAGAACTGGAAGATAAGCAGGAAGTATAAGTCTGAGCACACTGCAGAAATGTAATTGAACAGTGAATGGTGGGAGAGTCAATCTAGAATAAGCAACCAGTCAACTCCTGACCCTAATCAGTTCCTGACCTATAAACTGGACACCTGCAGGTCATCGAGGAGCGCTTTGGGTCCAATGTAGTGGCAGTACCTTTCCTGTCGGATGCAGCCTGCTATGACCTACTGGGCGTGCTAGTCAAACAGTCCCGCCCTGCCCACACCCGCTTGGCTTTACCAGGTTGGCAGAGCCGGAGGGTGCTGAAACCAGTAGGGCCGCTGCCAAACCTCCTGGAGCAGACAGGGTCTGAGGGTACCTTTGCCCACTGCACTCGGGAATACTCACCAAATGGCCGAGCAGACATAACCTATGAAGAGATGCGAATGCTGGATGGGCACCCCTGCCGGATCCATCTACGTATGGGTGGCCTACGCAAGAAGGTAGCCTTCCTATTACTGCCACCAGGGCAGGTGAGCCTACAGCAGACTCTTCCCTGGCTCCGAAGCACCCACAGCATCTATGTGATCTACCAGGTCTTCTCCTGCTCTTGGCTGCAGCTGGGGCTACTGACTACAGCTCGTGAGCCCCAGCTGCTCCGGTTACAGCGATCACTGCCTATTGCCTTCTCCTGCCTCAAGTTTTCACTGCAGCCCAAGGGTGTGCTGGGACCACAGAAGCCTCTGACCAAAGACCCATTGCCCCATGGGGCCAACTGGGTCAGACCCAACCTCAGCATCATGCCACCTGTGGCCCCTACATCAGCACCTGCCAATACCTCTGAAGCTGCTGATATGCCCCCACCTGTCCCAGCCCCACCTACACCACCTCCCCAGGAAGGGCCAGAGGGCAGACCCACCAGATTCTCCTACAAGGGCCGAAACCCCTTCCGGAGGGGGCCCCAGATGCTGTCAGGTACTGCTGGGAAAATGAAGATGAAAGGGATGGGAGGGACAAAGTGGAGGAGGGAGAGGGCATGAGGATTATAGCCTAGGAGTGTGTGGGGAATCCATGACTCAGCATAGGACTCTAATAAGGGAGATGGAATGAGGGAGCCAGGGGAGGGTGAGATGGAATGAAGGGGCCCTGGTGAGGGGGTGGGGATGCTACAGAGGACCAGAGGGAGGGACGAGGGGGGCAGAAACACCAAGGCATGAGTCAAGCTGTGACTATCCCCAACCCTGGCAGAGAACTGGCTCTTCAGCCCCCGCAACCCCCCACCAGGAGCCCAGGGTGGGGACCCCGGGGACCCCGACCGGCACTCCATGTCCCTGCCCCTGCTGCAGGGTCTGTCCTCGGAGTTCGACAGCGACGAGTGAAGCTGAAGCAAGAGATGCAGGGGGCAAGGCCCCCAAGATCTGACATATGGATAGTGGTCCCCAATAAACATCAGCTGCTACTCCCCCCAAACCATCCTGGTCCCATGCTGCTTATTCCTTCTGGGGTGCAGAGAAGGGGGAGAATCCCATTTTTTTCCCTAGGCTTCAAGTCCCTTCACCCTCTAGGGGCATAAGGAGTACCTTGAATCCCTGGCATTAAAGTCTTCACCAAAGAAAAAATACCCCTAACCACCTCCCCATCTATGTACAACCTTTTCTGGGGCCCCAGCCCCATTGAAAAAAGGTGGGAAAGAAAAATGAGCACAGAATAGAGATTTCCCTTTTATACATATTGCAACAAGTTTTCCATAAAACATTCATCTGAAATAAATTAAAAAGTCCTTTTGCCATTGCCTCCAAACATAAAAAGGAGCCTGTGCCCTAGCCCCAGCCCAGGCCACCCATGTCCCTGATTGTCCATGGAAGAAAGTTAAGGATTGAGGGGCCCAAAGCCTGAGACGGGAGGCCCAGATCCCTCCTCTGAAGTATCCAACAAGAAAGGTGAGGTGACAGCATGGGCCTGGGAGATGGCCGCCAATTCCTTGAGAAACTCAGGGAAAATGACTGCACAGTAGACAGCATTCTTGACTCGAAGAGCCTCACCTTGGCGCTCAGGGGCCCCGCCCCGGGGGGCTAGAACTGGAGTTGAAGCCCCAGGGGAGCCCCCACCTAGGCCAAGTCCTGCTCCGTCTCGCCCAGGCTGAAGGACCAATTGTGCCGCCTGCCGGGCCCTGGTTGGACTGTGTGCATGCCGCAGGAGTAACTCCCCCAAGGATGGCCTCCGGCTCTTCACTGGGAATAAACAGGGGTATCATGAAGGTATTGGGATCAGGGAACAACATCCTTGGTCTGGGAAAGGAGATTCCCCCACCCCCTAGGTTCTTGGACTTCTTCACTAGGGTTCTGAAGAAATGGAAAAAAGAACAAAATGGACCAGAAATGAACCTCAGGTACCATTTCCTGTCCTGTCCCTAAAGATGACTCTGAGGACTAGCCTGGGGAAGGGTTCCTTCTCACTCTAACACCAAAATGCTGCCTGCCCAGGTTTTTTCCCTCTATCCAGCCTCCCCACCCAGCCAACCATCATCCTCAGTTTTAACCAGTCAACACTTCAGCCACTTCATTCTAAGCCAAGATCCCTTCCTTCTCCATGCCCCCTCACCCTGATAAATTCTCCTCTTTCCAGTCACTATTCTAAGTGACCAAGCTATTCTCCTCAGTCTATAACATGTCCTTACT
The DNA here is from genome assembly GCF_020740605.2 of Lemur catta. Classification (NCBI taxonomy): domain Eukaryota; kingdom Metazoa; phylum Chordata; class Mammalia; order Primates; family Lemuridae; genus Lemur; species Lemur catta. Next base: position 62,396,748 of record NC_059134.1, read on the forward strand.
TCATGCTTTCCATCACCCTTCAGAACTAGAAGCAACCACTTCCATCTTCCCCGCCTATCTATAACACCTGACCCACATCCTCTGCTTCTTCAATACCCACAGGGGCTACATATGCAATAGTTCATTGCTATTTCACTTCTGTCACACTCGTTTGTCCCTCCAAGATCTGCTCTCCTGTACCACCACTCCACCATTCAGCACTCCCTGTCCTATTACCACCAAAGCCTCCCTCCCACTGGTTGCAGCCAGACAACTTCAAGTCCACTTAGCCTGAGCCATTTAAAACATTGTCCTCTCTCCTCTAATTTTCTGCCTAGATTCCTGGGTCTGGATCCATATCCACTACCTAGACTCTAGCTTCTAGATCATGATAACGGTTCCCATTCCCTACAGCTAATATTAGCTACAGAGATGCTATACAGATCTATTAAACCCAGCATTCAGAGCCCTTCACAACCAGGCTCACACTCCAATCTCTTCTCAAATTCTCCACACCCCAACTAGCTTGTACATTCACACCTACCTTCTTGGAAGGCACTTTTCATGCTTCCATAGTTCCCTCTCCCTAAATTCTGGTCTATTTTTTTCATCCACCCTGGCTTAATTGTACTATCCTCACCTCTCTGGGAAACCTCACTGCCTTCCACTGACTTCCTATTTTGCCCTTATCTCAACATACTTCAATAATTTCTTTCTATGTTTTCTACCTCATACACTATTCTGTGAGCTTAAGGGCTTGGACTGTGTCTTATCTTCCCTTATGTCACTGGCCCCTCCACAGTGGCCCCAGTGCCAGAACTGTAGAAGCAAAAAATACTCCCAGTACTAGACCATGAGCAAATCATGCAAGGAACCTCTGGCTGGGTCTTCACAACTGTGCAATAACCCCTGTGGTACTCTCTTCCCAACCCACACATTTTTTTCCTTAAGCCTCCATTTCACCTCTGCTCTAATATATACTCTCAGCATATCATTTTGCCTCCTATTTTGATTAGCAAATAAAGGATGTCATGAAATTCTAACTTTCCCCTCCACACTTGACAACTCCATTGGCACACATGTCATTTCCTCCTTGCTCTCTTTTGCCTCAAAGGAAGAAAAAACAAAACGCCTTTTCCTGTCCAAAGTTAATCCTTTTCTGGTGCTCTAGATCCCATTACTTTCACCACCTCCAGGTCCTTGCTCTCTCTGTTACTACATTCCTCTCCAGATTTTATGTTCTTTGAAGGCAGGAATCACATCTTGTACTGCCCTGAATCCCCCGTATCAAAGACACTGCCCAGCACATATGGCAAGTGCTCAGATACTTGTTAAATGAAAGATCTTTCACAGCTATACTTAATTCTTCCTTCTTCCTTATACTCCCAACCACTCACCAAATTCTGCCAATATTTCCTTTCCATTTCTACCCCATCAATGCTTCCTTTCTATTTCCACTATTCTAATTCAAGCCTTTCTGGTAACATTTGCATTATGACAGAAGCCTCCTGACTACTCTTTCTGACTCCCTTTCTCCCTAGCTCTAATTCACCTGAACTAAAATACTCATCTCTCCACTTAAAGATTGAAGAACCTCCAGTGGTTTCTCAATGCCTAAAATATCACAACTTCTACCCAGCCCAACTTCTACTCTGAGAACCTTCTGTTCTGGCCAAATCTCTCCAGTTTAGCCACCAACTGTTCCCCCACCTTTTAAATCCCCTGCTCCAACCAAATAGTCCAGGATGTCTCCTGACAAAAGAATAAAGACCTCCCACTCTTTTGTCTACCTAAGTCCTACCCTTCTCTCAAGGACCATGTTAAATGCCATGTCCTTTACAAACTGTAACAATATCTCAACCTAGAGACTACTCTGTTCCCTTGCCTTCCCATAAATCCTAGAGCATTTTTTGCTGGTGACTGCTGATTTGGCTCTTAATAGACAGAATTATGTTCTACAAATATTAAGACTCAATTTTCTACAACTTTCCTAGCACAAAGTTTCAACCTTAATAAGAGCTCAAATAACCTGGGCTAATAAACTATCTAGGGAGGGTGGGCAGGGGGGTGGTGGTGGTGGGATAGGCCTCACCTAGGGGATCGGAGCGGCGGGGGGCAGGTCCTGCTGCAGTGCCCTCAGCCCAGTCCAACTTGCCACGGGCAATGAGGTACTTCTTGGCTTTGGAGAGCAGTGCTGGGAAGTCCTCCTGGGAGGCTGCAAAGCTCTCAATCTTATTCTTCACAGAGCCCAGCACCTATGAAGCACAACTCCATGACATTTCTGGGTGGCTCTAGTCTGACACAGTCCTTTCTAGTCCCACTGGGCCTGTTCCCAGCCCACCCAGGGTCACTCCAGCTGCGGGCCTGGCCCACCATGGAGCCTGGACGCACCCATGCATGCATGCATCGCACACCTGCAGCAGGGACTTGACACTGGGCTGGAAGACCATGTTGGTGTTGAGCAGGAAAGAGCGGAGCAGGGGCTGGGGGTGACAGGCCAGCTGGGCCACCAGCCCCGTCAGCAGGAAGTTGACATAGACGGAGTTCTGCAGCATGTTCTCAAGTTTGGCAAAGAGCACAGCCATGAAGGGGCCTGGGAGGGATGGGCACAAGGATACAAGGCCTGAACACAATGCACATCGCACGCATTCCTCCCAAAAACAAGAGACCCCTCCCACACTAGATGAAAATTATTTAGGTATGTTTAAATATCCCATGACTAGCAATTCTGAAGGAAATAAGATGGCAGACACCATATGGACCCTGAAGAGTCCAGATGCCAGCTTTACACACACTCAAGCTGAAGAGCCAGATCTTAGGTAGGCTCTGGTGTTACAGAGGTCTGGTTTCAAATTTCAGCTTAACCCTTTACTAGTTATGTTATTGGATAAATCAAAACTTTCCAAGCTTTAGTTTCCTACTTGGTAAAATAAGAAAATATACCTACCTTATAAGGTGATGAAGAAGATCAAAGTGATATCAATATAAAACATTTAGCCTAATATCTAGCAAATTTTAAGTGTTCAATTATAACCATAAGCTACATATTTCTCACTTTTTTAAAAAACTTCATCCAAGAGGCACAACAGAAGAACAAATAGGCAGAGAAAGTGATTAAGACCAAAAAGAAGAATTAGGTTTCACATAAGACATAGAAGAACACTAAAGCTGGTCTGAAAGAAAAAGAAAGTGTTACAAAGACAAAGAAAGTGACTATGTGAGCCAGTTTTCAGGGGAGAAATCTTTTTGGGAGGCCAGAGAAGACATAGCTCTGTCTTTCAGAATCTGGGAACCAAGAAGACGGAATAGAATATACAGTAAAAGGATCACTTAGGGGCAAAGAAAACTGATTCAGAACAGACTCTTAAGATAACAGAAGGGATTAATTAGCATTACCTACTGGGAGAACTGGCTTCAATTAAGCCAGATCGCCAGATCACCAGCACTAGGACTCTAGAACCACCAGTGCTGATCAGGGGAAAGGGAGTGTATCTAAAAACTGTACTACAAATTGAGGCAGATGAGAATGATGAAGGGCAAGAGGCAGTGAATTCTGAAAAAGATCCTAAAACATCGTGAACTCCAGCTCCACACGACTAGTGTTGGCTTCAAAACAACTCTAGTTTAACAAGGTCCTAAGATACTCCCTAACTTTGTCTTTCTATTCCTCTCATTTCCTGGGAGTTTCTGGCAAGAGACAATTCTAAAAGCTCAGATAAGTTTATAAAGAAGAAAAACGACAGGAGCTGCAATTAATACTTCAAGACTGTGGCAAAACCTGCACATTACCTCCTAGTGGTATTAAGCAGGAAGGAGCAGATCAGAGACTAGATAAACATTAAGATGTATTTTCCATAGTCTGCAAGAAGAGGCAGTTGGCATTACTCAAGAGCAGAAGCCTTGGCACTGTGCCAGCAGGATGCCCAGCACATCCCAGGCACAGTCAGGACATGAACTGATCAAAGCATGACAACTTGACTACAAACTGAAAGGTGGGTGATTGCCTTGGTCAACTTAAATCTGCCATGTACCCAGAGATGATAATCCTAGTGAAAAGCTACCACTTGCTGAGTTCTCACAATGTCCCAGCATTGTAGTAAGTGATTTCTAAGCACCAATGGCAGAAATGGGATACTAACTCAAGTTATGCCTAATCCAAATACTGCAGTCTTAGCCTTAGCCTCTACACTGCTTCCCAGAGGTATGTTTTTGGGTTTTTTTTGGTTTTCCTGGAATGGGGTGTAGAATGAGGATTAGAGCCAGAAGAGGGCTAGGCTGGCCAACAAAGAGGACTTGGCCCAACCATTCAGATTGGGTCTAGCTCCAGGGACATTCCTGAAAGTCCAAAATAACTCAGCTGAAAAGCTTGAGGTCAAGCTCTATCATTTGCCCTCAAAGAGGTATTTCACCCTACTACTAACCAAACCATAATTCTCTAAATAGTCTTACTGGGAGTCATGCCAACCAAGAAGGTACAAGGAGAGTGGACAGGAAAAACTTGAAATTGCGTCTTCCTTTGAAGAGGTAGGAAGGAAGCTGAGTAGAGGGGAAAGCACCAGAAGAGTTGACACTGGGCCATAGGAGAGCTGACAGAAGACTCAACACCCAGACAGATAAACTGGTGGGAACAGCATGGAACAGAGGGTTTACAGGTGCTTCTCATACGGAATAGCACCTATATCTTCCAAACGGTTCAGAAATACTTGTTGTGAGTCACCAAACACAGACTATCCTAATCACAAATCCCAAGACATGGCCAGACTAGGGGAACAGGAGGAACATGCACATAAGACATACAAGGCTCAGATCTAAGTCAATACTCAAACCAGCACAAGCATGAAAGACATATAGACAGACACAGGGACACAGTATGACATGAAATGTATCTGGAAGTGACCCAAGCAGAATGGATGAGGGGTTAGGCAAGTACACAGAAATGACATGGCCAAAAAGTCTCAGAAACCAGCACAAACATGTTGAGAACATGCAAAGAGTACACAAAGGAGAAGGCCTAGGCTAAGTTGCTTACCAGTGAAGGGCTGGCTTGGCAGCTGGTTGAGAGTCCGCAAAGGGCTGCTGAGGAAGGGGCCAGGGGGCTCAGGGGGACAGGTGAAGCTCTCGTAGGCCTCCTCCTCCTCAAGAGGTAGTGGAGGCTCTAAGGCAGACTCTGAGCCAGCTCCCCCATTGCTCAATGCCACCTCCAGCTCCCGGAGCTCCTGCCCAAAGCCTTCTAGTCCTGCCATACCCTCAGAGATGCCCTCTAGTAGTTCCCCAGCTCCCTCCTGTGGCACCAGACGAACCTTCTTGGCACCCTCATGCCATGGTCCTGGTACCCCATTGAGCTGGGGAGGGGGCAGGTGGCCAGGGCCCTCCCCTGTAACTCCAGCCAGCCCCCTACTCCCCAGCTCTTCCTCCTCTCCTTGCCCCACATTGTTCCTGTCCTCCTCAGGCAGCAGGCTGCGTTTCTTAGTCCGGGAGCCAAAAGGACTGGGCTCGGGAGGGGGCCGCTCGCCATCATAGGGGGCAGACCAGGTACGGCAGGCTCGGACACAGCGGTCCACACCACGGCGCGCCTCACGCAGATACTCCAGGTAATTGTCTTCCAGCTCACCAGGCTCCTCTGCAGGACTAGGCCGTCGGCCAGGGCTGGAAGCTGGGGATGCAGCAAGACCTGGTGAGCGAGGGGCTGGGCCCGGGGACTCAGAGCCACCCAGGCTCTGCTGCCGCAGAAAGAGAGCCAGACGAGATGGTGTGGAGGGCCGGGTTACTGTCACCACAGAAGAGGAGTCAACACTTGGGCTTCCAGGGCCTACAGAGGAAAAAAATATAAGAGGAATCAAGGAGACAAAGGTCCAGAAGGAGAGAGAAGATAACTAGGGAGACTAAGAGGGAAGGTAATGGGGAGGTAGAAATATGGAACCTGTTTAGACAGCTGATTCTCCAACCTCCAGATTAACCTTATCCTCATCCACCACCCCCTCTCACCACCACCACCACCAAAGAAACAATGGAAACAGGAAGAGTAGAGGACTAGAGTGAAGAAGAGGAACAGCTCTGCCCAGAAGTCCCACTCTAAATTTCTTTGATAAAGTTAAGGATCCTCCCTGCAAGACCCTAATCAACCTCCCCAAAGACAGAATGCCATTCATGGCCACCTTCCTCCCCTCACCCTAGCCCCACCTTCTTACTAGGCTCCCCCAGAACCCAGGCCATACCCGTGATGTCCTCCCTTCTCCCTGTCTCTCTGCTAGGCCCACCTCGTGCCCATGAGGCATGCTCTGGACGAGGTGGGCTGGGGGCACGGTGACGACAACAGCGTGGGATTAGGGAGAGAAACTTGTCAGCTGCTCGTCCATATAGGTCCACATCACGCACAGCTGGCTTCTGGCTCAGCATCACGTGATTACATGGAACAAGATACCTGGGAAAGACAGCAGAAAAGCGACACACGGTGAATCAGGAAGAAAGAAAGGGCCCGGGCAAACATCAGGCCAACAGAACTATATAGCTAAGCCAGGCTCCATGTGGATCCTCATGAGCAACCCAAATACTACCCATCACCCCAGCAATTCACAAGGCCCTGACAGTTCCAAGTCAGCCATCCCTCAGCCCTGCCCCCACAGGTACCTGAGAACCAGCTGCAGCAGTACATCCTCACAGCTGAGGTTCAGAAGGGTCCTGAAGAGACTCAGAGAGACCATGCAGAGCTGGGCAAGTGGGGGAGAAAGGAGGGAGTCACTATAAGAGCGCTCAGTCCTCCAAGCTGTTCAACAAATAGGAACCCCACCCCTGACCTCAGCCCCAGGCCAAACCCACTCCTAGAGGAAGACATGTGCACCAGGTCTGGTCATTCAAGTATTAACTAGATGATCATATGACCTTTTGGGCAAGACTTCACTACTCACAGATAGGAATGAACCGTGTGTCAGACCTAATGGATTTCTATCGACCGTACATATATCAGCACACTCTCTGGCTATATATACCTGTCAGCGGAGACTCTAGCAATACTTGAATGAACACCCATGAAAAGAGACACTAAGAAATACTGTGAGTGGATGAATGACTAACATGAGACAACAGCAACATGATAATTAAGTGAATACCTGTTAGCAGGCACTGTAGTAACAAAACAAAGTAACTGAATGTCTACCAACAAGAAACCAGAGGGAACCTGGAAGAATCCCAACTGGGAAGTGGGTGGGGCTGTGAACACGGAGTCTGAGTCACCTCTCTAATACCAGTATGTCTCTCAGAAGGTAGGATAAAGAAAAGCTCAAGGGCAGCTAACAGGAAAAGGAAAAAGGAGGTGGCTTCAGGGCAGGGGAAACCATTTGTTTTAGAAAAGGAAGAAGGGAAGTTCATCTCTGGCTAGGCAAAGAGAACAGACACATGTAAGCTCTCCCTCACTCCTCTAAATCCTTCATAGCACTTTCTCTATACTTCCCTTATGGCAAGTATATCAGACACCTTGAGCTCCCTGAAGACAACTAATGGGTCTTAGTCTAGGGTACTACCGGCATAGTCTGGATGTTTATTATTTGGTAAATGACTGTGGGAGAATTAAAAGTCAACCACCTAAGTAGAATACAGATAAAATAGCAGTGCACATTTTGAACAGCATTGATGTTCAGGAGGCTATCTTAAATGACCACTTTAACTAGCAATGAAAACACTGACTCACTGAAAAGTAGTATGGTAGGTAGAAAAGTATTCATATCCCAAAGATGTTCATATCCTAATCTCCAGAACCTGTAAATATTTTACCTTATGTGGCAGAAAGGACTTTGCAGATGTGATTAAGATTATGGAATTTGGGATGAAGAGATTATCCTATATTATTCAGGTGGGCCCAATCAAATCACATGATTCCTTAAAAGCATAGACCCTTTTCCAGCTGGGTCAAAAAGAAGGAAGAGAAATTTAAAGCATCAGAGGGATTCAAACCATCATTGCTAGCTTCAAAGATAAAAGAAGGGGACCAAGAGCCAAGGAATCTGGTTGCACTAGAAGCTTGGAATGGTCTTCAGCTGACAGCAAGAAAAGAGAGGTATCAGCCCCACAAATGCAAGGAAATTAATTCTCTCAATAACACAAATAAGCAAGAAAACAGATCCTCCCTGAGAGCCTCCAGAAAGGAACAGAGTCCCCCCAGCACTTTGATTTTATCCTGGTGAGATCCATGTCAGACACATGACCTACATAACTATAAGATAATAAATCTGTTTTAAGCCACTAAGTTTGATAATTTTTATGACAGCAATAGGAAACTAAATACATTAAGTGAATACAGAATAATTCATTTCAAGGCACAAAAGACAGGCTATATGTAAGTTACAAAGTCAAGCCAAAGAATCAAGCTTGAAAGGACCAGACAGTGGGAAGAAAAGCATCTGCATGTTTAATGTGGGCATCCTGACACTGGAAGAGATCTGGTTCCTTTAAGAACCAGAAACCAAGAAGAAACACCCAAGAACACAAAAGGCTCCTAAGACCAGGGGATCAAATGGGAGGGAGACTAATAGAAATAGGTACTAAGGACTAAAGATAATGAGGGAGAATCAAAACAGTTAGGATGAGATTAAGATGAAAGGAAGATGAATAGAGCCAACACAAGGGGAAAAAAAAAAAATCAAGCTCAAGAAGAAAATCAACTGCCTATACATGAACAGGACAATCCATAAGGCCAAACATATAAGACCATGGTCTAACTTTAGCATAATGAGAAATAAAACTTGTTGATATCTTTGTAAAATTAAAGCTTTGAAAACTATTCCCTCTTGGTTTATACCAATAAATCTTAACCTAAGGCATGTATTATAATTACTTTTTGGAACATTTTAAAAATGCACATGCCCTGAGCAAAGATTATAATTCAAGAGATCTAAGGTAGAGCTTAGAATTTATTGTTGTATTAACAGTTGCTATCATGTTCAAAGCTCCACAAATGATTCTGAAGTATATACCTGGTTTTGAAACACTGATCTAATCAGAGCCAGTCTGGATTATCTCTTCTATATCCTCATTTAGCTATTCAGAAACTGCACCTATCCAAAACACAGCTATCCAGGAACCTCAATGACCTAGAACCCTACTACCAGGTACATCAATTATCTAGAAGTTTTCTAGATATCAAAAAACTAGTGACCAAAGAACTTCTGTTTTAAAAACAAGGATCCAAGGAACTTCAACTATTTGTAATAAAGGAAGGAAATAAAAATGGTTCCAGAGCCAAAATAAATGCCATAAAGTCCATGGCTAAACTAATGCTTTATTCTCCTAGAAAGCCTTCAGCTCTTTATCACTTGGAAACTATTCACTCCCATTTCATATACATTTCTATTGATTAATATCCAAACTACTTACTGTGGTCTGTCAGGCCAAGCATGATCTGAATCTTATCTACCTCTCTACTTCCATCTCATTCCCTTCTCCCCCTTGCTCACTACACCACCAGTCACACGGGCCTTTCATTTCCTCAAGTACATTCAGCTCTTCCCCCATTTGATGTCCCTTGCATGCTGCTCTCTCTGTCTAAAATGTTCTTCCCCTTGAACTTCTTCACAACTTGTATGTCTCAGCTCAATGTCACCTCCTCAAAAAGGTCTTCCTTGACCACTTTTTATTTTCTAACTATGTTTTTTTCATAACACTGACCACAATTTGTAATTATTTTATTAATGTCTTCACTTGCCTACCTTCTCTATAGAGTGAGCTCCATAAAGTCAGCAACAAAGTCTACCTTGCTTATCAGTATATCCTCAGCACTAGCAAACAATACGGCACATAGTAAACATTCAATAAAAATGTTTAGGAGGAAGGAATGTAAATAGGTGAGTGGATGAGTGCCCCAAGTTATGGTTCAGATGCAGTAAATCCAAAGGAGAAAGAAAGTAAGCCTATCAGTAGCCACTGGATCACCTATCCAAGTGGACACAAAATCTAAAGTGATCTCAAGTCACCCATAGCAGTCCACAGTGTGATAAACGGCTGAAATGAACCTCAGGCCAATGCTACATCACAAACACAGCATAGTGGCAAAACCTACAGTCATGAGGAACAGCCAAAGTTAGACAGAAAGGTAACTGTGTTCTAGATTCATGTATTATAAAAGAAGGGGAGTAGATTAAAATCTGTACCCAAAATGGTTAAAAATTTAATGCTAGAAAGTAAATGCCACCTAATTTTGAAGTGATTTCTGGAGACAAAGGTCAAAGAAGGGTAGAAACATCCTTCTGGAACAAACGTCAGAGAGAGAAGATGGCTCACCCAGGTAAGCCAAGACAGAGGTAAGGGCCATACCCGGGAGTTGCTGCCAATACGGGCAACGAGGGTGTCAAGGATGGTGTGGGTGTCATGCCGGTGTAACAACAGGAATCGCAGGAAGGTACGGAGCAAGGCAGGCTCTGAGATACTCCGTAGGAAAAGTTCCAGATAGGCAGTACTGGCGATCATCTCCTCCACAGAGGTCTGGACGAAGGGAAGGGAAAGTTCGGAAATTTAGGGCTTCCCTGCACATACACTGAGTCATTTTCCCAGGGTTCTAAGGAGGAATTAGGAGCAGACAGGGAAAAAGGGAGCAGTTACCCCACCCACTGCCTCCCACATTGGTCCTGGCACTGAGGTTACCACCCTGCAGCCTCGCCCCTAATCTGCCTTGCCACCCATGACTCTCACCTTGTGCAGGGCAGGGCCCATGACAGGCACCAGGAACCCATTATGGATATAATCAACCAGCTGCTTCTGCACCAGGGGGTGAGCCACCTGTAGGAGTGCAAGAAAGAAGGGGGAGCACTATAAAAAGACCACTGTCTGGAAGGGAGTAGAATGGTGCAATACGGGTAGGTATCCTACCCCCAAGATGGCAGAACAGTAGAACTCTAGGGAATGCACCCCCATGGCCCTTGGTCCTAGAATGACCAAGGGACAGACCTCCTGGGAATTCCAGTCCTACCTGAATGACTGCATTGCAGAACTCTAAGGAACTCATGAAGAGTGCAAGGGCTGGCACTCCCAGCCAGTCTTCCCGTCGCAGACAGTGCCAATCATCTCCTGGAACCTCAATCTTTCGAGGCAGCGAGGAGTACAGGGCACTAAGACCTGTGGCCAGCACCTAGGAAAGGTTACCAAAGGCTCAGACAATATAAAAAGTGGGACAGAGAAGCTATTAATCCAGAGTTTTGATGGGAATAGGGGTATGGGCTATTACCAAAGCAGGTATTTAACTACCCGATGTGCCAAAACCTAACCTACTAATATTGGCCCACAGAGAGCCTTAGTACCCACCCTAATCATCTAAGCCCATGTGTCAACCCCACTCCAACTCCAAGGGGGTGCTTTCAAATCCAGGAAGTACTGGATTGGTACTGCCCTGGTAAATAGCCTCTCCACATCTCCTGGATAGGAAGGTGCTATCCTGTGTCTATATGCCATACCATACCCCCCATGCCAGGGGGTGCTAACCGGGCAGAAGTAAGAGTGATCCGCGATGTAGCGGCCCACTGTGGGGCTCCCAGCTGACAGAGCCATGAGCAGAAGTAGGGCATCACGGGCCTGCTGGCCCAGGGTGCCCTCTCGATGGACGAAAGGGACAAGGCGAGAAAAGAGGAGAAGACGGGGAGCAGCTCCAGGCTCAGGTGGTGGCTGCAGGAAGAACTCGAGCAATGAAGGTTCCCGGGCCACACACACACACAGCTGGCTGAGAAGCAGCACCAGGCCTTCATCCAGTGCTGGGCTACTGGGCACAGGACGGCCACAGGCATCTAGTAGGGTAAGCAGAGCTTCACGAACTGGACCATGCCTCAACAGTGGCTGGCGAGCTTCGCTCACTAGCATCTCAAATAGTTTCAGTTGCTCAGCCCGCCGTTCCTCGACCCCATCCCCAAGCTCATCCCACTGTAGCTGCCACGCCAACAAACGAGTCAGCAGATCCTCGCGCAGAGCAAACTCCAATAGGGGCCCTGGGCCTGTGGGGGCTGAGGCAACTGCACGATCCTCTGCCAGCAGTGTCAACATCTGGTAAGTGTGGTTGCGCACAGCACTGAGATCATCTGCACCCCCAGGAGCTGCCCGAGGGCCCTGCCGCTCCAGGATTCGTACCACCTAAGGGAAAAAGACAGAAGATACAAGGAATCTAAGTTGATAAGGTGACTAAATGGGATGGTGATAATACAGGTTAGGAGGACTCAGGTGGCCAGCAGACTGGGCTCTCTGGCAGACATTCTCCTACCTGGGACCAATGATTCTTGAAGACCATGAGGCAGGTCTCAGGATCAGCGGTGACAGGGGTCTGCAGACTGGCCCCTTGAGATACACGGTGCCCAGGGCCCCGGGAGGCCAGTCTGCTCAGCCAGTTCATCCTCTCCATGAGGCAGGCTGGGCAGGGCCAGCAGCCAGAGAGCTACACTCTGAGGATTTGCCAGCTGGAGGCTTTCTCCACCTGTGTCTCCAGTCTGCTTCATCCGGTCTGTAGGAGCCAGGAGCTGGTCATGGAGCCAGAGGTTACACCAGGCTGGATGGCAAGCCCAGAAGTCACTGTCCAGTCCAGACTTGCAAATCTAATTCAAAAAGAGAGAATGGAAGAGATAAACAGAAGCTCACTTCTCTCCATTCCCTAGCAGGAAGAATTCAGAACTTTCACTCTGCTAAAAACTTCACGTATGCACACACACACACATACACACACACACATACACACACAGTCAGCACCTGACATGTCTCAAATGTTTAGACATGAAACAGAACCCATGATTTCTGCCACCAAACCTGTTATTCCCCCAACCTTCTCCATCTCAATAAATGATACCAACATTCACCTACATGCTCAGGCCAAAAACCTGGGCATCATCCTTGTTTCTTCTTTTCCTTACTTCCAATAGCCAGTTCATTCACAAACCCTATCATCTCTACGCCCAAAACATGTCTCACTATTGCAATAGCTTCCAATATGGTCTCCATGCTTCCACTCTTGCATCCCTGAGCATTTATTCTCCACACAACAACCACAGTGATATTTTTTAAAACTAAATTATATTATCTCTCCTCTGTTGAATACCCTCCAATAATTTTCTATCACACTAGTATTAATAATAATCTAAAATTCTTACCTGGGCCTTTAGGAGCCTAAATAATCTAATTTGTATAACCTCCTACCATTCTCCTCCTCCCTCATACTTTAGTCACAGAGGCCTTCTTGAATACTTTTTGATCCCTCTGCCTTGAATGTTCCCCTGCTCTCACATTGCTCTCATTACTCAGTTTTTTTTCAAACACCATCTTCTCAGAGAGGCTTTAACAATTCTATCTAAATAGCACATCTTCCCACCTTACTCTATAGCTTCCTAACCCTTTCTTCTTAGCAGTTTTCACTATCTAAAATTATATATTGGTTTATTCATTTGTCTATCTTCCCAACTAAAAGGTAAGCTCTTTGAGGGCAGGGTTTGTCTGTCTTATTTACTACTCCTCCCATGCTAGAGCAGTACCTAGGGACTCAGTAAGTATTTACTGAATGTATGAATGCTTAAGTGAGTAAATGAAAGTAAGAATGAACAAACACAATCCTGATCTGACTCCAGCCTTCTGGGATGACTGAGGAAGAAATTTATTTCTTCCTATCACATGTCCCTCCCTAGAAACCTACCCAGTATCCTCTGGGAGATGGGCAAATAGACCCTTAAGTGACTCAATATGCTTAAGAGGTAGAATTCAGAGCCAATCAAAAGAGTAGAGCTATTTTCATTCTACCAAAGAACACATGGACACATTCCCATATACACATACAGTACCTACTCCTGTCAGATGCATTCAAAACTCACTCCCAGGGATATGATAAGACACCCTTACAAGAGAAAGGATAATAGCACCAGAAGAGCTGGCTCTTGGCCCAGGCCATGACCCAAAGTTTCTTCACCATCATAGCCATTACCCCCTTATCAGTACTGTCCTTTAAAAGCATAAAACCTTGAGAGGAAAGGTGTGGTTTCATTGTCCTTCCTCTTTATATACTCAACAAAGGCTAAAGGAACCCAGAGACCTGGCACAAGCCCCACATTTTACCCTAAAGTTATGTTAACCAACATCCCCTTTCATTTAGATACTCTCTCTCACAATTATCAGCTCATAACTAAAAGCAGGTAGCAACTATGCTTAAGGAAGCCTTCTGTAGGATGGGTGACAGTCTTATTAAAGGGGGCTGGGGTAGTCCTAAAGAGCAGGCAAGGCTTTCTCATTTAATAATTCAATGTACATCATCCATATTGACAAAGTACTGGGCACTATGTTAAGTAACCCTGGAAATTCAAAGAAGGATAAAAACAGTTGAGGAAGCATAAACATAAACTCCAACAAATACTGTAAATAGAGGTATTTATGAAAGTGTCATGGGGGCATGAAGGAAAGGAACTAACTCTGCCTAGGGCACTGTAAAAGGATTCCAAAGAGGTAATATCTTTGGAATAGATAGATCTTTGGTAGATCTTTAATGAGATACCAGTTACACAGAGAGCAGAGGAAAAGGCTTTCTTCATATTAAAAACAGTATAAACAAAAATATGGCACTGTGAAAGAACATGACAAATTTAAAGAACAGTTGCAAATTCAGTGTGGCTTAATCACAGACTATTCAGAGACACGAGGTCTGATATTGAGTTGAAGAGTAAATACAGGTGAAGGTTATAAACATCACTGAGTATCATGCTAAAGAGTTTGGGTTTTATCTAGCGACACCCTGGAGACAAAGGTTTTGAAACAAGGAAATGACAAAATCAGATTTGCCATTAAAAATATGTTGGATAGTAGTACAAGGTGAAGCACAGAGAGACAGATGGCAGCGGACAATTTATAAGAAGCTGTTTCAATAATTCATATTAAAAAGTAATGGCATGAACTAAGGTAGTAAGAGCAATATTAGAAAAGATAAATCTGAAATTCACCTCTATCTTAACATGTTCCATGTAATACTGAAATTATTTACATCTGTAATGTCTCTGCCAATAAATAGCAAGTGCCTTGACAAAAGAAGACCTATTCATTCTTCTTTGAAATCCCAGTGCCAACATAGTACCTCTACTCAAAAATCCTATGGAACTGAATGCTGAATTAATAACAATTATAGCAGCTAACATATACTGAGCACTTATTACATGCCAGACTCCCTTCTAAGAACTATTAATACATGAAGTAGCTCATTGAAACCTCATAAAACCCTACAAGTATTATTATCCACATTTTATACATGAGGAAATCAAAGCCCAGAGAGGTTAAATAAATTGCCCAACCTGAGCCAGCTGGTTAAGTGAAAGGCTGGAATGCAAATTTAAATCTAGAGGCAGAAAATCTGCCTCTAGATTTAAATTAATCACAAAGTAAAAGTAACAAGACTTGGCAAATGAATGGGTATGAAAGAAGACCATAATGGGAAGTATAGGAGACTCAGTAAAACATAATGCCATTAACAGACTACAAACACTTAACTCAGGGAATTGTGTTTTAGAAAAGAAGATGAGTATAGTTTTGGACATGTTAAGTTTTGCAACACCTATAGGATATTCTTAATGTCCAGAAAGCAAGCAAAAATATCATATTTGAGCTCAAGAGTGAAATCAAGAGTAGAAATATAAATGCAATAGTTACCTTTGCTCATAGGTACCATGAAGCTATGGAAGTAGATAGAATTATCTAAGAGATCAGCAGATCATAAAAGGAGTTAAGAGTAAAATCCAGGGGAAAACCAGGATTTAAGAAAGCAAAGGAGGAGGAGTCTTTAAGGAAGACTGTGAAAGTAGCCAGAAAGGAAAAGAGAAATCCAAGAAATAACGATGATTTAGATATCAAAGAAAGGAAGTTTCAAGAAACTGAAGGTTGCCCGCAGTGTATAGCTCTATAGAAAGTTCAAGTAGAATGAAGACTGAAAATGGTCCAATGGTTTCAGCAATCAAGTTTTTGATAAACTTAAGAAAGCAGTTAGTTAAAGAATAAATATAATTCAAAGAAGTGTAAGACACACTTTCAGAAAGTCAGAGATATAAGAAAGGATAAAACAAGGCAATAGTTTAAAGAAGCTGGAAAGCTGGGATAGTGGGAGTCAAGAGAAAGAGTTATTATTATTTGTTTTTATTTTGTTTTAGGATGGGGAGCCTCAAGGATGTTTGTCAAGTGAGAAAAGAAGTCTGAAGAAAGTGGCACATTATAAATAAATAAGATAGGGATAACTGACAGAAAAATCAGGTATCATCGGAGAAAAAGAGGTATACCACTTTCTCTTAGAAAGCAGGAAAACAAAAAAAAGAAAGAAAAAAAAAAGAAAGCAGGAAAACAGCAATAAACAAAGGATGGATACCACTTCAGGTAAATCTGAAAGTGAAGAAAGAGGGAAACTGACATCTATCACCACTCCCACCCCACCTTCCCTTCCTCACTTACTCAGGTGAGTGGAGGTAGGGGAAAAAGAAGGAGTGAGAAGGCAGTAGAGCCCAGAATGGATGTTCAGTCTTTCACACATGGTTTCCTATAAACTATCAAACACAATCCCAGGGACTAGCAGCTATTAGCAGCACAGATGCTGTGGAAAAAGCACTTGTCCATCTGCCTAACTACTTACAGTCCCAAGTAGGCATGGAAAGGCCAACAGTCGAGAAAAGTGGTAAGAACTGTCCCCTGTTATTAGTCCCTCTTACTGTTATCAGCCCCAGGAAACTGCACCATCCCTTGTCGGTTTCTTTAAACCTTGCCCATACCTTTGTAAATATAGTCCCTTTATTAAACTCTTCTCAAACCCAGCTTGAGCCATCTACAAACTGCAAGGAGTCTGACTGATAAAAGAGTATTATTGTTTACAGAACACTTTTCTCAATCATATCCCATTTGAAGACTGAAAACAAATAGAGACTCTATGGTCAAAGAAGAATAATACAAAATAGTAGGTAAAACTTGAGCTTTGGAGTACCTCAGAGGTTTGAATCTCAGTCTATCATTTTCCACTTGTGTGACCTTAAACAAATCACTTAAAACATCTGAGCCACAGTTTCTTCATCTATAAATTTCTGATGAAATAAATATTGCTAGTTTTAAGAATAAAGATAATAACCTATGTAGCACTCTAGGCATAAAGCAGGTCCTCTATAAATTACATGTTCCTTTCCTCCTTCCCTCTGCTGATACTGTTTGACCCAGGTACCCATATCTCTGATTGAGAGAAGAGATATAAACTGCTCGGATGTGTCTATCCTCCCTATCTCACATACATACCTCAGTGAGCTGAAGAAAGTCCAAGCATACAGTCTCAGCAAATGAAGGCTTTAAGATATCTAAAACTAAACTGCCTCCAGCTTCTGCAACTCAATTCCAAACAATAACAAACTGCCTCCACCTTTCAATACACCTGGGGTGCCCATTACTGCCCTACTGCTTGACCAACAAAGGGCACTGCTCATAGACCCAAGGAAAACTGGCCTCTAGAACCTTTTCTCACCATCCCCCCAATCCCTTTTCAAAGACCTCAAAGAGAAGGGCCACACTGGAATCAGCACCTCAAAACTCAAAAGCCAACACTTAATCTGGGCCCTGCTCACATACTCCAAAAACATAAAAGAAGGCCATAGCTTAGTGTTCCTGCCATCTACTTAGACTTTCTGAAAAGTTCAGAACAAGACAAAGAAGGTAGAATCACTACCCTTTTATGGTGCCCTTTCCTCCTATAGCAAAGTTCAAAAAAAAGTAGACCCTTTCTCTTCCCAGATTTACCTTCAGGCTCAGTCACAAGGAAAAAAGAGGAAGAAGGAGCTAATCTCTCAAACTCACAAATGGCCAAGGTCAGGCACTTACCTTAGGGTCTAGAATACAGCCTTACAGACACACACACCAAGGTATTGTCAACCAACCTCAGAACAACAGACACAGGACAGGAAGTGCCTCAGCCTCACTTATGAACCTTTGCCCTGGGAGAGGCAAAGAGAAGGAGGGAGGTGGGGGCAGAGATATATCTGCAACAACACCTACATCAGACAGGAAGAAACCAAAACGACCTTCCAAGAACAGGTCAGTAAAGTCCTGAGGTTTATCTCTCCTTACAATGGCCCTTCTTAGGCAAGAAAACTGATGGTATGGATGAGCTGTTACCCTAAATATGAAAGTAGAAAGACCTGATTAAAACCTGATAGGGATACAAAAGGAAAAAAAAAAAAAAACCACCACCTAATAGGAGCCTACCAATCTAGAGCTTAGCTTACACATATCTTCCCTGGGTTTCCATCCCTCAGACAAAAGGGATATCAGGGTATAGTTCCAACTCACTCCCACCCTTCCCCCCATTACTACCTCTGCTTCTTCCAGAGATCTCCTTCTCTGACTCCAGTGAGCCCTTAAAATTCACAAAGTGAACCTCTAGCACACAGTGACTCCCCTTTACAACAGTGAATCCTCATGTCACACAGAGTTATCTCTACCCCTGTTGTGTGAGGGTGACAAAGAAGATGTCAAAGAGGAGGTAAAACTGAACCAGATCCTAAAGGATAAGGAAAGTTCACTGTGCAGAGAAGAAAAGGCATTCTTAGCAGAGGAAGCAGCTACTACAGAGATTTCAAGGCTCAAAAAAGTAACATGTTTTTAGGGAACTGTGAACAATTTATTGAAGCTAGAACACAAAGTAGGGAGAGGCAGGAGATGAGGCTGGGGAGGTGAGTTGAGGCCAAATGATGCCCTATTAAGGAATTTGGAAGTTGTCCTACGGGACATAAAGAGCCAAAAGTTTTCAAGCAGAGTTCCATGATCAGATTTGTATTTTCAGAAAGATCATTCTAGGGATAGACTAGAAAAGAGCAAGTTTTAAGATAAGACACTGTTAAAAAATAAATCAGAAGAGATGAGGAGGAGCTAAACTGAAGCTTTGACAGTGAAGATGTGGCAACGGAGATAAAGAGAAGAGAGATAATACAGAAGGAAACGTTTTAAGATTTTAGTGACTGATTGAATGCAGGGGGGTGAAGGAGCAGAAAGAATGAAAGCTAACACTGAAATCCTTGCCTGGAAAGAGATGGAGAATATGGGTACAAAAGCACACTGTCGGGGTAAAGACAATGAGTTCTGTTTTTGATGTATTAATTTTGAGATACCTGTGGAGATATACAGTAGATCAATGGGTATATATGTTTGGAACATAGGAGGAAACTGAAATTAGATCCAGAAAAGTAATCACCTCATTATATTTTTCTATTAATATTTCACATTCTCTCCCTAAACTGAAATTATCTTTTCATGTGTCTATCACTCTCAACCAGACTGAATATTCCTTGAGACCTCAGGGCCATGTTTTATTTATCTTGTTATCCCATAAAATGTGAGCTTAACAAGGGCAGACTATATGCTCAATAACTATTTGCTGAATGAATAAATGAATGAATATATGAATAAATTAATTTGCTCTCCCAGCACTTAACAAAGTGCCTGACACGCAACAGATATGGAATAAATGGTTAGCACAGCCTCCTAAACACGTTTCTACCTCTACATCCTCATCTTCATCTGTTTCACCCACTCAGACCTACCACTCAGCTACATGTCATTAATCAAAATCCATTACAGGTAAGGCACTACTATTTCAACAAAGAGTTTGGCAAACAACAGCAAAGAATAAGCTTACCAAATCCAGTGCTTTCTCCAATATAACGAAGAATATGGACAGTCCCTAAGAACCTTCTGACATTTGACTTGATTCATCCTATCACTATCATGATGTAATCCACTATCAGGATGTGATCCAAGTATTAGGTGTAACTGTTTCCATGTTATTGCCATAGTATAAAACATAACCCTCATCCCTATGTCACCCTCTAAGTCCCTCAGTCTCTTTTAAAAATCAACCAATTACAAATCATAAAAAAATATTCCTACATCACTTTTACTCTCTGTTTCAAATCTTCTTTCCCCAAGTCACTCTCACTCTCAGGGAACCAAATTTTGGGTCCAGCTTTGCCATTTTATCCCTATGTGACCTCTGGCTTCTGAATTGGATTCCTCATCTATAAAATGAGAATTCCTGTTTTTGCCTACAAGATATCTGTGTAAATCCAGTAACACCTGAAATTGCTATGTAGAGCATGAATGCTGTTCAGATGTCAGAAATTATACAGAATTACTGTACAAATGTATGCTTCCTCAACCTAATACAACAGCCACACCATCACCACTCTAAATTTCTGGAGTTCATTAGCCAGTAGAAATAATTTTTTTAATTTAAAAATTAAAATAGGTTGTCACCTTTTATTTTGGAAAATAATACCATTTTTTAAAAACCCACTATCTACTCTCACCATTATTTCATCAGTGAAAGAATACTTCAACACCAAAAGAATAGGAATGATACTCTCAGAATAAATTTATCTTCAAGAAAAATTCACTAGGCTGTCTTTATTTCTCTCCTTCCACCTTGGATGGATGAAAACTTTATCATGGACCAGGTTCTTGGCTGTGTTTAGGAACCACTACTCTAAACTCTGAATTATACATGTAGATCCTATAGGGTTCTGACTGTCTGGCAGGCTGCCAAAGGTTCCACCAGTATGAAGACTTGTTTGGCCTCCAGAGAGAAGCAATGAAAACATACCACAGGATACAATAGTTGGTTCTGAGGATGAGTTTCTGGAATAGAATGGATAATGAGGCTGCCTAATTCTCAGGGAATGGTCTGGATAAGAAAGGCCTAACTCTTCCTGAGTTTAGAAAGAGTCAAGATGTCTCAGCTCTACAGTGTGAACATGGCCATTACCACTGAGTACCAATCTAACTTTCCAGAAATTTCAAAATTTTCATGTGCATATGAGTTGGTGGGGAGAAGGGGATATGTACAATGCCAATAAAGTGAACCCAATTACAGGATGTGGAGGGAGGGATGATTGCGAAGGGATAGGAAAAAACTTTGAGGATGAGCAGAAATGCTCAGTATCTTGAGAGTGATGCTTTCATCAAACATGTACATTTTAAATATGAACAGTTTACTGTACATAAATTTACCTCAATGAAGTAGTTTTTCAAAAAAACTTAACTATGAGAAAAAGAGAGTAAGGCCATCTTGGTGGGAGCCAAAATATAGTGCTGTTATGTGACTAATCATGTGACCTCCATGAAAGTAGAATTAGCAACTGAAAGTGGTCAATCCAATCAAAGACCCACAGTTCAGCACAGGTAAGTAGCAGCAGTGGAGGAAGGTTGTCCAGAAGCAGATGGAGAGAAAACAAAAATAAGGAGTCATAGCCAAAAACCTTCATGAGAGGGCCCACCTTCAAGTATGCAGTCCAAAGGAGGAACTCGAAGGAACTGGGGTTCCAGTGATTACTCTGAAGACTGTGCGTCAAATACGATTTTCATCACCGTAGCTATTATACTATCGCCCATGAAGTCTTCACTGTTTTGTACTACAAAATATGTGGAGTTCACACGAGCAAGGGAGTCAAGCGCACAACACTTCCAGCCAAGCTGCCCTGCTTAGTCTAAAACTACTACACTAGGCAGGACAGGCCAATGAAGGAGGCCTCAGAACCAACCTCTCACCCTTATCCAAGTCTAACAATCCTCATTCCCTACTCTCATGCCCTGCCTTCAGCTCTCTCACCAACTCGTCATCGCCCCGCAGGTTCTCGCCTTCGCCTTTACTCTTCCCCTCCTCACACAGACCTTAACCCCTCAGTCTGGTCGTAGGGGTGTCCCTCACCCCTGCCCTCGGTAGCCCCAGTCCCTTAGTACACCGTGTTCAGGAGTCCCTTCAACTTGGCCCCTCAGAAGGCATCCTGGCCCCTCATATAACCAGCCCCGTACTTGTCCACTCACCTCTAGGCTCTCATCCTGCTCCGCTACCTTAGACACTCACAACCTGCCCCTCACCACCTGCCAGCCCCTCACCCTGCTCCCTCACAACAAGTCACCAAACCCAATGCCGTCATTTCCCAGTCCCTCATCCCGCCATGCGCCTCTCCGGCCCTCTGGCCATGAGTACCGTTCACTCACAGAACGCCGACCCTGGCCAGGCCCGGTCGTAGCAGCGCTGCTAGGTGAGTTCAGGCCGCCGCCATCGCTCCTCAGGCGCCCCAGCCGCGCCCCGCCCCGCGCCACACGCAGCCCGCACCCCAGCGCACCACACGTAACCGCCCAGCGACGCACGACTAGGCAATGGCGTACCAGCTCATTGGTTGGGCCTGGCCAAAACTGGAGCGTCGACGCTTGTTTCCTGGCAACGGTCGAGCGAAGGGGCGGGGTCGCTGACGCCATTCCGAGGGAGGAGTACCGCCTCTCCTCCTAGGTTCCGCCCCTTCGTGCTGTAAACCCCGCCCCTCAGAAGGACTCCGGCGTGTCATAGGGGAAGACCTCTGGGGAGGCGGAGGCCCGGGGGGGCCGGGTGGAGCCTGGGAAGGAAAGGTCGAACCAGAGGGCAGAAGGCGGGACCGAAGGAGGGACGGGACGCTTAGAGGAAAGACCAGAAGGGCGGGGCTTAGGAGAGAGACGGGAACGGAAGAAACACTAGAGCGAAGGGGCGGGACCACGGGTCCTGGGCGGTGCTTAGAGGGAAGAGTGGGCCTGGAAGGGGCTGGGCTAGTACGAAAGGGTGGGTCTGAGGGGAGGAGTCAGCAGAAGTCCAGAGGGGAGGGCCTGTAAAAAAGCCGAGCCCTAAGGAGGCTGACTACAATCAGGTTCATTTTTTTACCCACCTTCGCGCATGGCTGGAACTCTACTTTAGTACCCTTGCGGTGACCGCCCCGGGCTCCCCTAACACCTATGTGTTGTGTTGCTTTTGTGACCCATTGGGAACTATCTCAGAAAAAGTGCCTACATGTCAGGCTGTATTCCAGATTAAGGAACTCTGTCATTCAGGACTTCAGCCCTCTAACCAGACACAGACAATTGCAACTTAGTGTAATAAGTTCTATAGTAGGAGAGCCATCTAGAAGCAGCACTTGGCATGATTTGAGGATATAGAGAATGAGCGGAGAGAAAGGCAAAGGGGTTTAAGGGAAGAATTCCAGGAGGAGCTGAGTCTTGGGAATCAAGCAAAAGTAAGATAAACTAAGAGAAATGGAAGTTTTGGATAAGGTCTGTAGTTTAAAGTATTGTATCAGTGTTGAATACATGTTTTTGATCATTGGTTGATCTGTGGTTGTATAAGATGATAACATTAGGGGAACATGGGTAAGGAGTTTACTAGAACTCTCTATTATTTTTGTAACTTTTCTATAAGCCTCAAATTAGTTCAAAATAAAAAGTATTTAAAAATAAATAGAAGTTTCAGCCCAAAGGATCAGCATATACCAAGGCAAGGAATAATAGACAACATGAAGGAGTGTTCTGGAAAGTGCAATAAGTACATTGTATCTGAAGCCTAGGGACATGCAGAGGAAACATTGTGAGATGAGGCTGAAGGTATAGACAGGCATCAGGTACTAGAGAGCTTTGCAAACATGTTAAGGTATTTAGATTTTCTCCTTGGGATGATAGAGAACTATAAAGAATTTTATACATGGCCAGATGATAGTGAGGGGGCCTTTGCAAAAGGCCAGACAAGAGCGGATAAGGCCCAAAGTAGAATAGTAAAAATGCAGAGAGGTAGACCTGTGGACATTAGAAGGTAGGTCCCTGGGACTTGATAATTGGGTGCATATGAAAGAAAAATAAAGAGGAAGGATTAAAAATTGATTCTTAGCTTATAGACATTTGAAAATAGGCAAAACTAAACTATGGCATTAGAAGTCAGGATAGTGATTATCCTTGGAAAAGAATTGACTGGAAGTGGGAAGAGTGGGGCTCCTGAGGCACTGGGAAGTTGTTTCTTGATCTGAGTGCTAGTTGCATAGGTATGTTGACTTTGTGAAAATTTATCAAGCTATATGCTTAGGAAATGTGCACCTTTTTATATATTTGTTTGTTCTGGTTACTGTGCTGTGTAACAAAGCACCCCAAACTTAGTGTCACAAAACAGTAGCCATTTTTTATGCTCCAAGAGTCTGAAAATTCGTAGAAGACACAACAGGAATGGCTTGTCTCTATTCCATGATGTCTGCGGCCTCATTTAGGAACCTTGAACACCTGGAAGTGGCTTGAGGCTGATGGCTGGACCATATAGAGGCTTCTCTAGGCACATGTCTAGTGCCTGAGCTGGGACAACTCAAAGGCTGAACTCAGCCAAGAACTATCAAACAGAGCTTCTCAAAATGTGGTGACAAGGTTCCAAGAGGGAGCAACCTCAGAGGGAGCTACCAGACGACAAGCATGTCAAGAGAACCAGAAAGAAGCTGCATGGCTTTTTATGATCTAGCCTTAGAAGTCACACAACATCACTCCTGCTATCCTCTGCTGGTTGAAACAGTCACAAAGTAGCAGTGTCAAAGAATTTGTGGCCATTTTTTTAAAACTGCCACAATGTTATACAATAACACTAATAAATACTAGTCCTAGGTTTCTGGGTAAAAGGACAGAGATGGGAATTATAAGAGAAAAAATAGGTAAGGGAATATAATGAGCTCAGTTATAGACACAGTGAGTTGAAGGTGACTGTGGGATATCCAAGTGGGGATATCCAGTAAGCAGTTAGCAATGTAGGTAACTGCAGCTCAGGGAAGTTCTTGGGAGCCATTAGATGGGAAATAAAGTCCTGTGGGTGACCAAGATCAACCAGAAAGAGTTAGGAGGATGGAAAAAGAGGAAAGCCTAGAACAAAGTCCTTAAAAACACTACATAGAAGGGATGGACAGAGGATCTTATGAAAGAGACTAAGAAGAAATAAATAGAAGACCAAAAAATTATGGCATTACAAAGGATTTTATTCATTTTGTTGCATTATTTTGAATATCATCTTTTCATTTCAATAAAGTTATAGTATTTTTAAAAGAGAAATTATGGCATCATAGAACAACACAAATCTGATGGCTATCACTTATTTGTGCAAAACACTTCACAGATTATCCATTGTCTTTGGGCAAAATCCAAGCTTTATAACATGGCTAACAAAACTCTTCTTGAGCTGCCCTCTGTATATCATCCAGCCTCATCTCTCACCACTACCCACCCAGCTCCTCTAAAATAAGCCAAATGATGTTCCCCTAGTCACCCCTGCTTCTTGATGTCTCTATGCCTTTGCATATTCTGTGCACTCTACCTCTAGTGTTCTTCACCTTCCCATCTCTATACCTAACTCTTATTCATCCTATGGAACCCAGGCTCAGTTGGGAACCCTTCCCATGCACTGTAATAGCCCTCTGTGTATCCACCTAATAGAGTACTCATCAGTACACTGGCAACAACTGCCCCTGTGTAATTTCCTGATGTGTAAATTACCTGTTTACCTATTTTGCCTACCAGACTGTGAGCTTCTAGAGGGCACGGAGTGTGTCTCATTCACCTTTAATCCTCAGGATTTAGCACAATATTGGCCTGGCATATAGTGGGTGTTCTGGTTTTGACTTATTGACTGAGAACGATGATAGTAGGCAAAGGTACATCAGGTTAAGGGAGAATTTATAGGATTTTCGTTTGTTTTGGTATGGAATATATTAAAGCATGTTCACAGAAAGGGAAAAGCTGAAAGAGGTTGAGGAGCCATAACACACATAGAATACCTGGTGGTATCAGGTACTAGAGGTAACAAGAAGGGACAAGGACAAAAGCACCGTAGGATGGCCCCCATCACACCACCCAGCAGTAAAGAGGGAAGGCAGACATGGATGTAGATAAGGGTAGGATACAGATAAGGATGTAGATGATGAAAACAGAGCTTATATCTGATGTGGGAGGCATCTCTGTCCCTAGAGACTACTTTAGCACCTGACATAGATGAGCCGTTCAGTAAATAGTTGTTAAATAAATAAATAATGAGGCCCATGCAGAGAACTCTCACAATGTAAAACAGAGTAAGTGTCTGAGCCTACACTAAAATTCAGGTTCCCCTGAACTAGAGGACCCTATGTAACTCAGTTTGGGGTGCAGGGAGGGGAGAAGGAAGGCAGAAACAAGGCCAGGCTTTGCTCTGAGGCATGCACCTCCCTACCTTCTCCAGGGACCTCATTAGAGGTGTTTAGCTGGGAAGGTGTAAGCACAGGCCCTGGGAGACAGGGCAGGGTACAGGAGCTACACTGTCTCCGCCCCTTCAGTAGCTGCTAGCCCTGGCTGTGTTGCTAAGAGCATCAAAGACAAAGAAGTCACAGCTGGAACCCAAGGGCAGCTCTTCCAGGCTGTTAGGCACTGGCCCCCACCTCCCAAAGCCGCCTACAGGCAGAGAGGCCCTGGATATCTCACATCCCAGCAGCAGGCCACAGAACCATGAGCCAGGACAGCAAAGTGAAGACAACAGAGTCCAGTCCCCCTGCTCCATCCTCGGCCAGGTGAGAAGTCCTGGTCCCCTGGGTTGGATCTGTCCACCTCACTCCACCGAACCTCATTCCTCTTGGTGCCTTCAGTCACAACCACAGCATGGAATATCTGGTGAATAAATAAAGCAAGACCTCCCTTCTTACTCAACAGGAAGTCCATACCTGTCCTGGACCCATCTGGGGATTACTACTACTGGTGGCTGAACACGATGGTCTTCCCAGTAATGTATAACCTCATCATTGTCGTGTGCAGGTTTGGCTGGGGCGCTAAGGGAGGGACCTTAAGGCGACAAGAGGGCTAAAGAGTGAGGCGGAGGAGAGGGGCAGGCCCTTGGGCGGGGCTCTAAGAAGGGGCGGTGCCCATGCGAGGGCCCAAGGCAGAGTACTGAGGGGCCTGGGGACACTGCCTCACCCACACAGAGCCGTGCCCTTAAGCCAGTCGCTTCTACCCCCGCCCTGCAGAGCCTGCTTTCCTGACTTGCAGCACGGTTATCTGGTGGCCTGGTTGGTGCTGGACTACACGAGTGACTTGCTGTACCTACTGGACATCGTCGTGCGCTTCCACACAGGTCAGTGAGCTCCTAGGATTGACCCTTTGCTCCATGTTCCCTTTCCAAAGAAAGCCTCTTAGTAACAAAAAAGAGCCGCCCTCCCTGATAGCACTTTCATGTGCCTCTGTGCTTGACATCTCCATGCTCACCCCAGAAACCTTGGAGCCTTCACCCTGTCCCTGTGACCACCTCCTTGTCCTACTCTGGCCTGCCCACCCTCACCGACTGTTGACCCCAGCCCATGCCTCCCTCCCTTTTCTCCCAGGATTCTTAGACCAGGGCATCCTGGTGGTGGACAAGGGTAGGATCTCGCGACGCTATGTTCGCACCTGGAGCTTCTTGTTGGACCTGGCTTCCCTGGTGCCCACGGACGTGGCCTACGTGCGGCTGGGCCCGCACACACCCACGCTGAGGCTGAACCGCTTTCTCCGTGCGCCCCGCCTCTTCGAGGCCTTTGACCGCACAGAGACCCGCACAGCTTACCCGAACGCCTTTCGCATCGCCAAGCTGATGCTTTACATTTTTGTCGTCATCCATTGGAACAGCTGCCTGTACTTTGCGCTGTCCCAGTACCTAGGCTTCGGGCGGGACGTGTGGGTGTACCCGGACCCCGCGCAGCCTGGCTTTGAGCGCCTGCGACGCCAGTACCTCTACAGCTTTTACTTCTCCACGCTGATCCTGACCACGGTGGGCGACACGCCAATGCCGGCCCGGGAGGAGGAGTACCTCTTTATGGTGGGCAACTTCCTGCTGGCTGTCATGGGCTTCGCCACCATCATGGGTAGCATGAGCTCTGTCATCTACAACATGAACACTGCAGATGCAGCTTTCTACCCAGATCACGCGCTGGTGAAAAAGTACATGAAGCTGCATCACGTCAACCGCCGGCTGGAGCGGCGAGTTATTGACTGGTGAGAAGGCCGGGGTTCCAGACCAGGACAGGGACAGGGTACGCGGTAGAACCTGAGGGAGGTGACTGGGCTCGCATTGCTTGTGGGCTAGACAAGGCAGTCAAAACGTGGCATTCACTGGTGGGACTTGAAAAGGAATGTCCTCAAGGAAGGGAGTCGGGACTTGGGGGAGGGGTGGGTAAGAGATGGATAGGGAGAGGAGCTCATGCACAAGGAAGGATAACAGAGACCAAGGAGTGGGAACTGCCATTGCGTGGGAGGGCTCAGAAGGCTCTGGAGGGAGTGGGAGAAGGGCAATACCACCCTCCCAGGAGAGGGCCAACCACAAGATGGTAAACTGTGTATGATGGTAATCTATACTCTGGACTGAACAAAAGGAAGTGTCACAAAGTTGGGGAACCAGAGCAGAGAGTCTCCAGAGAGGATAGGGGCTTGGTGACAGAAGTAGCTGTCAGTGGGGGTGGTACAAGACATCACAGATAGGTCCGTCGGGTAGAGTCTGACAGGAGGTCAAGGATATCTTATTCATTGTCAAGTGATGGAGGCAGAAGAGGTGAGGTAGAAGAGGTCAAAACATCTCTGTGACTGGGAAAGGAGATTAGCCAACTGTCAGGAACTTCCATGCCCCCTGTGAGATCTCAGTATGGCTGGACTCTTGGCTGAAGCTGAGCTGAGCCCTAAGGGGGTGGAGGCAGGCATGTGGGGGGCTGGTAAGGAAATGACACTGCACTTACCCCCAGGTACCAGCACCTGCACATCAACAAGAAGATGACCAATGAGGTAGCCATCTTACAGCACTTGCCCGAGCGGCTGCGAGCTGAGGTGGCTGTATCTGTACACCTGTCTACTCTCAGCCGGGTGCAGATCTTCCAGAACTGTGAGGCCAGCCTGCTGGAGGAGCTGGTGCTGAAGCTGCAGCCCCAGACCTACTCACCAGGCGAATATGTATGCTGCAAGGGGGACATTGGCCGAGAGATGTACATCATCCGCGAGGGTCAACTGGCTGTGGTGGCAGATGATGGCGTCACACAGTATGCTGTGCTTGGTGCGGGACTCTACTTTGGGGAGATCAGCATCATCAACATCAAAGGTGGGCCCCTCAGCATTTGTTCCTAGGACAGGGCTGGGAAGGAAGATAAGGACAGCAGAACCCAGTGCTGGGACCAGATGGTACTTCAGGGCCTACAGAGTAAGCAAACCTAGACCTTACCTGAGTCACTAGATGGCTCAGGAGAGAAGCAGGACATGGAAGATCTGTTCCCCGAGAGGAAGCTGGGCCAAGGTCAGTGAGTAGGCTGGGTCTTGGAAGACAGAGTAGACATGCTCTGTGGGTATTAACCAAAGGCACCAACAGACCAGTGGAAAGTGACAGAGATAATAATAATTGCTAATATTTATTACATGCTTACTATATGTTGTGTTCTAAGTGCTTCACATGTATCAACTCATTAAATTCTCATAGCACCTGTATAAGATAGATATTATTCATATCCCTTTTTTCTTAAAGATAAGGAAATCAAACTCACAGAGGTAATTTGCCCAAGGTTACACAGTTACACACAATTGGAATTAGTAGAAAGAACAACTCTCTCACAGCCAATTGGAAGGGTAGAAGAGAGGAGATTCCCATTTACTGACCATCAACTGTGGGCCAGGCCAGTTACTCTACACTGGCTCATTTTTTCCTCTTGTCAGCCCTGTGCAGTAGGAGTTGTTATGCCTAATCACAGGTAAAGGAACTGGGCCATGGAAGAGGGGGAAACCTACAAAGGGGGTGAGTGCACCGTCACTAACTAGGGCTAGACATACTCTAGACTGGCTCTCTGAGCCTGAGGATTCCAACCTCAAGTAGTTCTGAAGGCCTCACATCTGCCTTCACCAACCCCCTCAAGCTCCATATCCTCTATGTGGTTTGCTGACTTTGGACAAGTCACTTCCCTATTTAGATCTCAATTTTCTCACCCACCTAATGAAAATGACATTGAAAACCCAGAGTTATTTATTTGTGGAGAGTAAATGAGCTATATGGGTGAGACATCCAGTACAGTGCCTGGCACATGGCAAGTGTTTAAGAAATGGTAGCTCCCCTTCCCTTTTCTAAGGCCCTTCTAGCTCTGAGACTTTGTAGCATTCAGCCTATCCTGTCTTCACACCCACTCCCCACTGGCATAACCTAACTCTCTCCTCTCCCCATTCTCCCCACCCCCTGCATTTTGGCCACTCTGAACTGCTGACTGTTTTCTGCATGCACCTGACTCTTTTCTACCTTTTTTCCTCTGCTCATTCTCCTCTCTCTGGCTAGAGTCCCTCCCCCATGCTCCCCCTCCTCCCCTAGTTATTTTCGACTCTGTTCAGGCAGCCTTTCCTCCAGGTTTCCCTAAATTCCCTGCCTTACAGCTTGGTAGGGGTTCTTTGCCTATTTTCCCACAATAACCTGATGCATATGTCTACAGTGTAACAGCCATACTGTTATGTAACTATTCTATTACACTCCTATCTCCTCTAGACTGTGAATTCTTTGAGGCAGGTCAATGATACCCACCCAGCACAAGGCCTGGTCCCCAGTACATTACTGAATGAAGGAATTAATAAGGCAGAAGAAGAGGTTCAAAAGCACAAATATGGAGTTGGGGGTCCTGGTTCAGGAGTGAAATGTCACCACCCTGCCCCGTGCTAACTATCCTCCCATCTGCCCATGGGCCACAGGGAACATGTCTGGGAACCGCCGCACCGCCAACATCAAGAGCCTAGGTTATTCAGACCTGTTCTGCCTGAGCAAGGAG
Organism: Lemur catta; assembly: GCF_020740605.2. NCBI lineage: Eukaryota > Metazoa > Chordata > Mammalia > Primates > Lemuridae > Lemur > Lemur catta. The sequence goes on from NC_059134.1 coordinate 62,427,317, forward strand.
GACCTGCGGGAGGTGCTGAGCGAGTATCCACAAGCCCAGGTCGTCATGGAGGAGAAGGGACGTGAGATTCTGCTCAAAATGAACAAGTTGGACGTGAATGCAGAGGCAGCTGAGATCGCCCTACAGGAGGCCACTGAGTCCCGGCTGCGAGGCCTAGACCGGCAGCTCGATGATCTACAGACCAAGTTCGCTCGCCTCCTGGCTGAGCTGGAGTCCAGCGCACTTAAGATCGCTTACCGCGTCGAACGGCTGGAGTGGCAGACTCGAGAGTGGCCGATGCCCGAAGACCTGGCTGAGGCCGATGATGAGGGAGAAGCTGGGGAGGGAACTTCCAAGGATGGGGAAGGCAGGGCCGGCCAGGGGGGACCCCCAGGTCCAGAGTGACTACATCCCCATCCCCAGGACTCCCACCTCTGAGTAAATCCAGATTTGTAGGAAAGCCTGCCTGCAGAAATTCTTCCATCCTGTCTGCTAGGTCACAGAGATGGGAGCATATTTGTCTATAGATGCCCAGCTCGAGGTGCAGGAGTATAGCACATATTCATCCTCCACTTACCAGTACACACACACACAGTTGCACATACAAATGCTGGTCCCAAGACTGTGCATTCCATCTAAAATGCTCTGGAGTTTCCATTCGGAAAGTGTACATGCTTTCTCACAAGCACAGATATGTCTTACATTCATATAATATATACACACATTCAGCCATGCTCCTCCTAAACACACATATGCTGACAGTCGTACACCAATAGACACATAGGTGCTCTCCACAGGTGTGCACACACTTGTGAAAACACACTCTGAGTCCTCTAGGTCCAAGATTTCCTTTGAATAACCCCCATATGGGTGATTCATAAGTGTACCATGAACAGTACACTTCAATAAAATATTTGCCTCCTCTCTAAGCATTTATGGGGCTGGAAATAAAAGGCAAATCCAGTGGTGGGCCAGGATGAATTCTGTCTGAATTCTGAGTCACAGAGTTGAGGGGCCTGTGTAGTAGTTCATGGGTTAGATTCAAAGAGGTTGGGGTTCCCAAAAAATAGAGAATCAATACTAGCCAAGGCAAAGCAGGCTTTTTGCATCACACTGCTGCAAGTGTAATATATATACATATACATGCTGGCCATTGCATCCCACACCAGAGTGTATGTTCTCAACTTTGTGATCTCTGAGGGACTTGTTCTAGTTTAGTGAGCCAGAACAGATACCTTGGCTTCTTTTTTCTCCCTTGACCCAGCCCTGGAGCCTGTGGCTGTACTTCTCTGCATTCAGAGCTGATCCCAAGGAGAGAATAGAGCCCAGAACCACTTGCCTGTCCCTGTCCCACTATACCAGTTGTTGGAGCTGGTTTTGGTGCTGGTAGAAAGAAATCCAGCCTTCCTTCTTTGCATGGTATTCCAAAATATAGGGAGGAGAGCAGAGAGTAGGTGGAGTGGAATACCATGGTCAGGGACAATTAGAGATGAGTGTGTGTCAGGAGTTTTAGAGTAACTTTGGTGTACTTGGAAGGAGGGCTGCATGTTTGGGGCAGGGAAGATGTTGTACAGTCCGTGGGGAGGAGTCTGATGATGTCCTCTCTGAATCAGATTCACCCAGGGTCCCCATTTCAGCTCCTCCAGGGCCTAGCCAGTCTTCAGATCTGAGCTCTGCCAAGTGGTATTTTTAAATGTACCCAGGATTTAACTTATAGGTATAACTGAGTGAAGAGTTTCTACCCTCAGGAGAGATTATAAGGGCCATAGCACTTTAAATCATTTTAAAATATGTAGTTATTTTGTAACATCTTCCTCATAAAACAAGATTCATAAGGCTGGCTCTTGATCTGTCTTGTTCATCTCTGTGTCCCCAGGGCCAAAACTGTGCCTGGCACTTAGTAGGTACCCAAATATATATTTGCTAACCAAAGAAAGAGAGTTGAACCAGGTAGTGATCAAATATTGGAGGAAGATGTGTGTAGATTTCTCAAGAGGTTTTTCTACCATCTCTGCCCTCAAATCACCATGAATTAGAATGAGTGATATGTTGTGAAGGCCATTTTGGTGGTAGCTGAGGGATATAGGGAGCTGAGAATAAGCTTTTCGTTGACACATTACAACACTACATCCTGTCCCAGTGAAGGATCTCTTAGAACAGGCGGTCCCTGCTACTCTATAGAATCATGGTCTAGGGCACAAGTAGGGGGATAACTGACTACTTAGCATATTATAGATGCAGAAATGGCTCCTGCAGGACTATAGCCTCAGAGCAGTTCTTCTAGGGGTGGGCAGTCTCGAACAAGGAACACACCAGCATCACCATTATGGTCTGAAGGTCAGAGGCCTGGCCCCAGATGTCTGTCCAACATAAAACCCCCAGAGACTTTTGCAAGACTCTAAGTTGGGGAAGAGAGTGGGAAGAAAGCCGCAAAACACAACTAATACTAAATCTCCCATAAAGTAGTTGTTGAAAAGCTTAGGTGAGAATTGTCTGACAATCAAGGGAATGTCTAATAGTTTATACACAATTATACAATCATTCATAACATTCTGCTACACATACATTATTTCATTTGGTTCTTGTAACAATGTTAGGAAAGTTAAATTATTGTTATGCTCATTTTTCCAGATCAGGAAACTGAAGCCCACATAGCAACTAAAAATAATAGATTTGATGTATTGAGAAATTATTAATACTTTGTGCCAGAGCCTGGGATAAGTGCATTTTCTCAATTAGTCCTTACAATTATATGAGAAAGATGCCATTATTACCCCATTTTGAAACCAAGGCTCTGGGATTAGATAACTTGCCCAATATCACAAGGCTCCTAAGTCACATGGAATGAAACCCAAGTCTGTCATACTGTTTCTTTTAGGGAGATAAGGAAAGGAGCTACATCAGCTTGAGGCTAAGGCCAGGCCAGCTCATTCCTTTCTTGAGAATGACCATCATGGGCAGTAACTGTGGTAACTAGGGGAGAAGGAGCCAGTTGTCAGGCAAAGCTGAGAATCACTAGCAAGTCTGCCTGCAGGCAAAGACAAGGCACTGCCCACTGCTCTGGAGAAGAGTTGCTAATTCCAGCCCCAGAGTCTGCACCCACATAGCAGTGAGAGGAGGGCAGGGGTTTGGGAGCCACTGCTAGACTTCTACAGTGTTTTCAAAGCTGTTCCAAGGGCCCTCCTGCCGAGAGCCCAGATGCTTCTGGCTTAGCTCTCCTTCCTCCCCCAGGACCTAGGGCCTCACCCATTTCTCTCCTTGGTGCAGGACCCTGGAATGTACACCCTGCTCAGTGTTCCCAGTTTGCTACTCCCCCATGGCAGCTTCTTTGGCCCACCCCACCCCACCCTTTTCGTTCTTAGGGTTTGGCTGCTAGCCCCAGAAGACTGATGCAAATAAAGTATCAAGCTTGGGAGGAAATCAGATTCCTAGGGAGTAGGGCCATTCAACCCAAGGAGAGATCTAGTGCAAACACTAGGAGCCAGGAACAGGTGGCAGTGTGGGTTGATTCCAGTTTGAGGCTGAAGCTGACGTTTGGCTGGAGGTGAGGATCAGAGATGGATGATCAAGCTGGGTCAGAGCTGGGATCACAGCCTAGCTCACGTCAGGGCAAGTGTTAGGCTGGCTGTAAAGTACAACAGATGGGAAAGGGCATGTATTTGGAGCCAATCAGAGTTGAGTTTTAGTTCTGAAACATTGCACCCCAGCTGGCGGACTCTCAGACTCTTCTACAAAATCTTTCAGGGTTGTTGAAAGAAATGCTGAAGACTTAAAATATAAATAAGATAATGAATGTAAACTGCCTACCAGTGCCTGGAAGATAGCAATTTCTTAATAATGAATAGCAGCTATGACCATTACTCCCGTCCTGCTGGCAGCTAGCCGTTGTGTCTTTGAGGGCCCTGGGGCACAGGCTGTCCTGCTCCACCTGTCTCAGGCCTCTGGCTGGGCCTCCAGATTGTGCCAGCAATGCAAGGTCTTGGCCAGCAGAGAGCGCAAGACACTCCTTCCCTTCCCTCCTTTCAGCTCCCTCCCAGGCCTCAGGATTGCATCGCCTGGAAAAGCTGGGAGAATTTCCCAGGGAGAAACGCAATCACAGGGACAGGAAACAATGTTGGGGAATCGTGATCTCAATTGGTCTGTGAAAACTCTTGTTCAGATTTTTTCACAAAGACTAAAATACATCAGTGGTGATGCTGAGAGACGTTACTGAGGAGGTCATGCCCAATTAGCAGCCCTGTTGCAGGCAGCACCGCTGAATGGCTGGGAACATTCAGGACTGCCCTCCACACAGATTGAAAATTCCTTGTGCTTTTCACCTCCAGAATGCCTGGACCCAGAGGCCCAGGGGCCCTCTCTGTGTCTGTGGTTGCCGTTCCAGTTTTGGTGCCTTGGCCTGTTATCCTCAGCCTTTCCCTTCAGCAGCAGGTCCCACAGGGCCCCAGAAGCTACTAACTTGGATGCATTCATTAAAGCCCTCTCTCTGAATGAGCTTCCTTCGGCTTTTTTAACCTTCAGGTAAGGCCCTGACCTGGGAGATCCAGGCCCCTCATGGTCCACCTGTGAGGGCCTATGTCTGAAGCATGACCATCCAGCCAGAGCCAGCCCTGGGTATATGTTCTCCCCCAGCATAAGCTCCAGGAACCTAGAAGGCAAGTCCTCGCTTTGGTTTCTTTTCTCTGCCCAACATTCCCTGCCTGCTCTGACTCTAGCTCATCTGCCTTCTCAGCCAGCTCCCTCTGTTTAATTATCCCAAGAGAAGGGCCTCCTGTGTGGGCAGGGAACGCGTGGGCAGGAGCTCAGTACAGAAGCATATCTGCATATCACAAAAATGCGGAGAAAAGGCCTTGAAAGATGTGGAGAGAAGGCAGCCTAATCAGACGCAGAGGGAGGATCTGAGCGAATGGGGAAAAGGGCGAGCTGAGCACCCCAAGGACCAAACTATGGCTGGTTTCTCTCCTTGCACTGGATCCCAGCTGCAAGTGTGTGCATCAGAGCCAGGGTCCTGGAGGCAGAGCCTGTAACATGACCCTCATGCTACTATGTCTGTGAATACCAGGTTTCCTGGGTAAAACACTGATATTTTGTGGACCTGCAAGCTACCTAGAATAAGCAGTACCTTACAAAGCAGGCTATCTGGCTGTGCACTAGGCACTATATTCTGCTCTCTTTGGTTGTTTCCCCTGAATATTTACTGAAGTGTTATTTAAATGTTCCCCTCTTATCTCAATTGTGATATAGGATATTGAAAGAAGGATCATGTGCCCACACTTAGGCTAATGGGGCAGTGGCATGGGTGATTGAGACTCCCCAAAGGGGGAGGTAAATTGTTCTAGCTACCAGAGTTAAACTAGGTGGTCCAGAATCCCCCTCAAAACAAAACAAAACAAAAACAAAAACAAAGAACAAATAACCTTGGCAGGTCAAGGCCTGAGTTTAAAAAGCAGCTTCTCTCAGGACTGAGCCTGGCCCTACTTCAGGGCCTCTTGCTCTCTTAGGTTTCTGACTTGTTCCTGGACAAGAGTCCAGGTCTCTCTCCTTTGGCTGCCCATATGGACTTTGCAGTTCCCTCCTTCTTCTGATCTAAAGCCTCCCTATTTCCTGGCCATGGGTAATCCCATTCTCTCCAAAGGCTGGCTTATCGCTGACATAGATGGAATTTCCTGATTTTGAGAAATGAGCTTCTACTCCATTTGCTACTGTATTTTCATTCTCTCCCGCTCTCTCCTCTGCTCATGATATCCCTCCTCTTCTTCACTGTAGTTATTACTTAGGTTTTTTACTCTTTACAAACCATCTTCTTAAAATCAGTCTATACCCACCAACTCCTGGCCCTCACCTCCCATCACCCATCTGCATTTAGTTGGAGGGGAGAATGTGAGCAAGGTACAAAGGTGAACAATATGGCATATACAAAGAAACTATAAGCAATTCAAGGTTCCTGAAGCCAAGTATGACCATCCAGCCGGAGCCAGTATCTGGGTGTGAGAATAAAGAAAAGATATAAAATAAGTAATGAGAGTAGTGTGGAGAGTAATTTGAGAAACTGTTGGAGAATGGAGCATGTATTAGTCAGTTTAGGCTGCCATAACAAAATATCACAGGCTGGGTGGCTTAAACAACAGAAATTTATTTTCTCACAGTTCTGGAGGCTGGAATTCCCAGATCAAGGTACCAGCAGATTCAGTTTCTGAGGAGGGCTCTCTTCCCGGCTTGCAGACAGCTGCCTTCTCACTGTATCCTCATGTGGCCTTTCCTCGGTGCATGGCAGCAGCCAGGGAAGGGGGAGATCTCTGGTGTCTCTTCCTCTTCTTATATGGACACTGGTCCTATCCAATTAGGGCCCCACTCTTATAACCTTATTTAACCTTAATTGCCTCTTTAAAGGGCCTATCTACAAATACAGTCACAGGGCAGGAGCCAGAAAAGCAAAATGACAATTATAAGGCATGTAACTGTAAGAATTACTATGAGAAGTAGAGGATATTACAGAAGCACACAGGAGAGACACCTAACCCAGACTTGTGGGGTTAAGGAAAACTTCTCAGAGGAGTTTTGTTCTCTTTAACTCCTTTTCCAAGATCAGCAGACTCTTAGATCCTCAACTTCTTTGAACACTCTCCCAACTCCTTTGTTAACCAAAATAGCAGTCTCCTAAGGATGGTACATCCTCTGCAGAAAGGGGTGGTTTCTCATCCTCTCGCAACCCTGTACCAGAGTTGGGGTCCTGTACTCACTGATGCTTCTTGATTCTCAGTAGACCCCAGCTCCTTGAAGTTCATACACATTCATTATGCTACCCTCTTCCCTTCCCCATTGCCAACAACTGCCAACCTTCCGGTGCCTACCTATTACTCACTTTAGGCTTTGTCACTTTAGGCTATAGTTCTCTCTTCTCCATGACCAGCTGAGAATTCATGGCCCATTATTTCACCCTGATCCCTTTATTTTTCCATCCCACCTACTTGGTAAAATCCCATCTTTAGATGAACTGAACCATCAACATTCTCCATGCTTGCATCCAACCAGCTGAGCTCTGCTGGAGAAATTGATACCACTAGAAATTCATGGTTATCAACACTCAAGCGGCCCCTTAATACTTTCCTATTATCTTACTACTTTCCTCTAGTATCCACTTTCCTTCTCCCATTATATACAGTTTTCTTAAATCATCTTAACTCCTATAATTTCAGTCCCATACACACACACATACACACACACACACAGCACTCACTGATAACCAGATCTCCAACTTTATAGAGAAAATAAAAACTATTAGACAACAGTTTCCCACCAAATCTACAAATCTACTATCTTAAGATGGAGAGTAGGTTGCTATGACAATAGAGAGAAAATCACAGGGACTCATGATTGTAGTTTCTTTCTTTTTCATGCAGCAGTACCAGGGATAGTAAAATGGCTTAACAGTATATAGGAGACCCAGACTCCTTTTGTCTTGTCACTCTGCCATCCCCAGCCTGTTACCTTCACTGCATGATCAAATGTGGCTCACTCTCACACCCACATTGAGCTGCAGGAAGAGGCAATGAGGAAGAGAAGGTCTACTTCTCTGTTTGAAGATTTTGATCTCGAAGCTGCATATATCACTTCCACCTACAGCCACTGTTCTAGTCATCAAGCAGTTTTTGTACTTAACTACAAAAACAGTCTAGGAAATATAGCTGTTATCCAGTTGGCTATAACTTATTTTCATCGATAATCATTCTCTTCAACTAATTTCTTCTCACGGTTTAGTCTACTTCCGTCAAAAGCTAGGACCCTCCACATCTGCTCTTAATTCCCATATCCCTGTTACCATATAAACATAATACTTCCCTGACTTCTCAGGAACCTTGCATTATTAATTAGCCACTCTGTCTCTATCCTATATCTTTAGTCTTTTCTATATATTGGGGTAATTCCATCTGCCAAAAAATAAAAAAGATCTAGTTTTTCCATCCTAAAAAAACAAATCATTCCACACCTTCCGCTAGTGCTATTCTCTTTCCTTTTCTTAATCCCTACACTTCTTAAAGAGTGAAGTCATTCACTCCACTTCCTCCTGTCATACTCAGTTTTCAGTACACCCACCCTGTCTTCTGCCTCAACAACCTCACCAAAATGGATCTTTCTAAGGTTGCCAAGGCTCTCCGGGTCGCTAAATTCCGAGCACATTTCTCAGTTCTCATTTTTCTTATCCAGGAGCAGCATTTGAATGAGTTTGACACTTTCTTCTTGAATCTCTTCTACTTTAATTTTTTTTTTTTTTTTTTTTTTTTTTTTTTTGAGACAGAGTCCCCCTCTGTATCCCCGGCTAGAGTGCAGTGGCATCATTATAGCTCACTGCAACCTCAAACTCCTGGGTTCAGGCAATTCTCTTGCCTAAGCCTCCCAAGTAGCTGGGACTACAGGTGCAAACTATGAAACCCAGCTAACTTTTTCTATTTTTAGTAGAGACAGGATCTTACTCTTACTCAGGCTGGTCTCAAACTCCTGAGCTCAAGCAATCCTCCCACCTTGGCCTCCCAGAGTGTAAGGATTACAGGTGTGTTCTACTTTGACTTTTATGATGCTTTGCTCCCTTGTTTTCTTCCTTTCTCTCCGCTCTTTCTTGGTCTCTTTTGCAGGCTGGTCTTTCTTTACCTAGGCTTTAAATAATGGCCTTCTCCAAATCTGATCTGGTCCTATATTTCTTCTAATTCTATACACTCTCACTAATTCTGTGGTTGCATTACTTCTTATACAATGTGTATAGTCAGCTTCCTACAGAAATTTCTACTTAGATGTCTACTAGGCATCTGAAACTTAACATGTCCAAAACAGAACAGATTTGCTGGTGGGAGTTGCTCTCTGCTAGTTACTATTTTCTCTATGAAGTTGGAGTCTAGGTTAACGGAGAGTGAAGGATGCTTTGTGTGTGTATATGTGTGTGTGTGTGTGTGTGTGTGTGTGTGTGTGTGTGTATCAGGGTGGGAAATGAAATTAGAGATTTTATGAGTCAAGAAAATTCGAAAAAAATAGTGTGAAAAATGTGAGAAATAAGGTTATCAGAGGAATTTAGTAAGAATTCCACTTATTCTGGGAAGCACCATAGTATGAACACCTAAATTCTAATTTCCAAAATCCCTGACTTTGAATTCTGACTGTTTCACCTAGTAACTTTGTGGCTTTAGGAAGTTACTTAAACTCTCTCCAAGCTACAGTTTTTTCATCTAAAATGGTAATCAATAATATTGGGCCTAAATGTATAGCTCTTTATGAGGATTAAATGTAATTAAAGGTAATGTGCCTGGAACATAGTAGGTGATCATCAGTTTCTGTCCAGTTACCAGAAACCTTATTCATTTTTATCTCAGCTTCCTCTCTCACTCTTCATATGCAAACAATCTCTAAATTCTGTCTCTCTACCTCCTAAATAGCTCTTGAATTCAACTTCTCCACCACCTACATAACTTTAGTTAAAGCCACTATCATCTCTCATTTGAATTACACTCATGGACTCCAAATTGGTCCCACCTTTTAAGTTGCTCTCCACACTAGCTGCCACTGCAATCTTTCCAAAGATTTCTAAATCTTAACAAATTTCCAATGCTATCACTTCTTCCTTGTATGGCTTGCATAGGTCTTCACTGACTGCCTCCTGAGATGGGGGCTGCATTATTTTTCTATAGCTGTGTAACAAATTACCATGAATTTAGTGGCTTAAGACAACATTTATTAGCTCTCGGATCTGTTGGTCAGAAGTCTGTGTACACAGTATGGCTGGATTCTCTGCTCAGGTTATCACAAGGTTGAAGCAAGGTGTCAGCCAGACTGAATTCTCTTACAGAGACTTGGGGGAGGACTGAAGTCCCTGTTCTTTTGCTGGGTGTCAGCTGGGGACTGCTGTCAGTGAGAGAGTACTCTTAGGTACTTGTGCTGTGCCCTCCTCCATCCTCAAGCCAGCAACAGCCACAAGCACCCTTTGCCACATTGTCCCCTCTGCCTTCAAGCCATCAGCAGCATGTTGAATACTTCTCATTCTTCAAATATCTCTGATTTCCTCTTTTGCTGCCACCCAAAGAAAACTTGTAATTTGGTAAGGACTAGTCGGATAATCTATCTTGAAGTCAACTGAATTAATAACATTAATTCCAGCTGCAAAATCCCTTTTGCCATAGAACATAACCATGGGAGTAGTATCTCATCATATTCACAGGTCTACTCACACTTAAGAGAAAATTATACCAAGGTGAGAGTCACTGGGGGTCATCTTATAATTCTGCCTATCCTGGGAGAGGAAACCAGGGAGAACATCCCTGAGGGCCCAGGCATGGTGACTCACACCTGTAATCCTAGCACTCTGGGAGACTGAGGTGGGAGGATCACTTGAGCTCAGGAGTTCGAGACCAGCCTCAGCAAGAGCAAGACCCCATCTCTACTAAAAATAGGAAGAAAAAAAATTAGCCAGGTGCAGTTGTGTGCACCTGCAGTCCCAGCTAGTCTGGAGGCTGAGGTAGGAGGATCACCTGAGCCCAGCAATTTGAGGTTGCAGTGAGCTACGATGACACCACTGACTCTAGCCCAGGCAACAGAGTGAGACTCTGTCTCAAAAAAGAAACAAAACAAAACAAAACAAAAACACATTCCTAAGGAATTGTTGCTTGAGCTGAGATCAGATGAACAAGTAAGAGTTAATTAGATAAAGAAAGAAAGGCAAAACTTCTAGAGAGCATACACAAAAGCCATGTAACTGGAGGACCTATAGCAAAGAAAAAAAAAGAGAAAGAGAACTAAAGAAAGACCAGTGAGCCCACAGTGGAAAGAACAAGAACGATAGTGACTTGAAATAAGATGGATAGAGTTGTCAGTAGGAGTCAAACCATGTGGGCTTTGTAGATACTGTTAAAAGATTTTCTCGATCCCAAAAGCAAAGGTCAGAAGAGTAGCATAATCAGACTTGTATTCTAAGCATATCACTCTGGCTATAAGGTGGAGGGTAGGAATGTAGTGCAAGGATAGGGTAATGTCAGTGGATGTACAAGCAGATGAATTCAAGGAACACTCAGTAGCTAAAATCAACAGGACTTCGTGATTGATTGAATTTGGGAGTGATGTAGTTATGTTCCCCAGGAAGCAGACTCTAAAACAAAGATTACTATGGAGGATGTTTACTAAGGAGTGTTCTTGGAGTCAACACCTGCGCAACAGAGAGGATGAAAATAGGATTGGGTAAAAGGAAAAGCTGAGCAGTAATTCAGTCCCAACAAAGATCTCAGTCAACCCCATGAGGAACTCTGAAGTTGTGAACATCTTTCAGAGTTGTCCTCCATTGGAGTAAGGGGACTAAACCTTTCTACCTCTGTGCTGATCAGTCATTGGATGTAGGATGCCCCAGAAAGGGAACATGACCTTGAATGAGCCAGCTTTCTTCTGCTCAGGCAACTCCTGAAAGGGATTGACAGTTGAGCACCATCCTTCAGCAGCACTCTCAGTGGCTGGAGAATTAATTCTTCATTTTTGAAAAGGAGTCTGGCATTTGTGTCACAGCCTCCACGACAGAGTTGAAAGAGCATAAGGAAGCAAGGCATCAAGGGTGATTCCTAAATTTCTGATGTGTGCATCTTGGTGGACGCACTTAGCAATCATAAATTGGAATCATTTACTTGGGAAATCCCCATTAGAGTGGGTGCTACTCAGGGACAGACTGTATTGGACAACTACTGCACAGCCTTGCAACTGGAAAAGTTTGCTGAATAAGTGAATGTCTGTCTACTTCTATTTCCACTCTTCTCTCCCCTACATTTTCCTTTGTTCCCATGCCCCTACATCCTACCACCATCCAATGTGGGAAAAATCCAGCAGGTTATCTGCGGCTCCACCTATGCTGCAGCTGAACAAACAGCTAGTCAAGCTTCTCGTGCAGGGCTCTCTGATGTGCCAGGCAGGCAGTGCCAGGAGGAAGAGGGAGCAGGTGATGACATCCCCACCCACCCCAGGCGTAAACCCTCCTTCAATGCTTCGGCCTCTATAAACTTAGTGCTGGCTGGACCAGGTCCTCTCCAAAAGATTGGATAAGGGCTCTCTGAATTCGCCATAAACCCAGACCCCATCCTCTAATCTGCTCTTCCACCGATGCCCCTACCTCCTACAGCTACTGCTGGGGACCAGAAGCTGGAATTTCACATGGTATTGGAGTTTCTTTGGAATTGAGAATAGACAGGGAGTAAGGCTGAAATAGTAGAGAAAGCCCAAAAAGCTGAGCCCACTTCAGTCCCGCACACCCATCTCTCAGCCTTGTTCCTGCTGCACCCCAGTGACCCAGTGCCCTTCCAGCCCCCTCTCGTGGGAACCGGACACCCTACACAGGCGGCTCCATGTGCTCTGAGAGCAAACAGGGAGCGTCAGCGTGTCGCGTGGGGGTGGGCGCTGCCTGGAGACCGCTGAGAAAGCCAGCTGCCTCCTCCCCTCTTTTGCCTGCTCCTGGCTGGGGTTGGAACCCCACCACACCCTCACCTCACCTGGGTTTATCCCAGGCAATTCTCACCAGCACCCCCAGCCGCCCTCAACACCCAAGGCAGACTCTTCCAGCAGCCCTCTGTCCTGCCCAGGCTTCCCTAGGGACACATGCGCCCCGGCCCCGCCCCGCTGCTGAAGGTTCCTCGGGAGCCTTAGGTGAAATTCTGGGTGTTGGGCCTCAAATAGGAAGTGGAAGGTGCGGGGGCACATGCAGGGGCTAGCCCAGCCCCACAGCGAGGAGCCGAAGGGAACTACTGTAGTGATAGTGTCGCGGTCACTGCAGCCACTGCAGCATGGTACGGTAAACGCGGCGCTAAACGTAGGCTAAGGCACCTTGGCCGCAGCGGGTGACGGACGCAGACCTGGTCTCCAACGCCGCCTCCACGTCCCCTGACCCACCAGAGAAAGATGCTGGACCCCGCAGCAGCCGCTCTCTATCCCACCCCTACAACACTCCTCCTTCTCCCTACGCTGCCGGCGCGCGCGTACACACACACACACACACACACACACACACACACACACGAATTCCCAGGCATCGGGAGCGCTGGTTAAGAGGGGTGGGCAGGAAAGAAATCTCTAAGAGAAGACAGGAGAGGTCTAGGGAGGCGGCGATCCTGGTGAACAGTTACACAGGGAGGCGCTTAACTCCGGAGCGGCAGAAGGGGCGGAGAGTCACCTGGGGGGACTGAGACAGACTGGAGCACAGAAGGGACGGGAACCTAGGCGGGGCGAGCGGAGAGGGAGCGAAGGGGCTGGGGCCAGGTTTGGGGGCGGGGACCAGGCGGGGAGCCGGGAGCGGAGTGGGGTGGGCGGGAGCCTGAGCCGGAATCCCAGCGTGAGCAGGTGGAGCCGCGGCGGGAGGCAGCCCGGCCGAGCTGAGTAAGGCGGCAGGCTCGGTGGGGGCCATGGAGCTGCTAAATCTGAACCGCAGCGTGCATGGATCCGGACCCGGGCCGGGGGCTTCCCTGTGCCGCCCAGGTGGCCCTCTCCTCAACAGCAGCAGTGCGGGCAACCTCAGCTGCGAGCCCCCTCGCATCCGCGGAGCCGGGACACGAGGTGGGTGCCTCCCTCAGCCCCCTGCACAAGCTGCTCATCACTGCACCCCATAACACTAGCAAGAGGCCCCCGTGACCCCTACACTACCTCCTCAAATCCCTACCCCATGCCCCTCATAGTATTCCCTCAGCCTCCAAACAGCTCCCCCTCGCATATTCACCCCCACAGCTCTTACAACTCCATCACAGCTTCACACCACCTAGTTAGACTCCTTCACGTCCTGGTCCCCTGGTCACACCCAGAGCTCCTGCTCACCCCAGAACACAACACACACCCCAACGCATAGCCCCCTCCTAGACACAGACAGTTGGGAGGCAAGGACCTCCTCTTGCCAATCCTTCCAGATCTCTTTTTTCCTTTTAGATTCAGTTCACAGAGCCACAGCAGGCAAGGGAAGGGAGAAAAAGGCAAGACTGGGAGAAGAAGGGGGCTGATTGAGGGAAGGAGCACTCTAAAAGGTCTGAATGGGAAGTTAGAGTTATAATCTCCTAAATCCTCCATCCTAATCTCCAGATTTCCCAAAAAAGATGCTCAAATCTGAATTTGGCTGAACAATAGGGGATGCTCCTTAGAGCCACCTGTCCCCATTTCACTCATCCTCAAACCCCTCCCAAGCTGGAGTTCTCAAGACTCTGTGCTTTCTTTTGTTCAGTTTCCAAGTAATGTCTCCAAGTCCCTTCTAAGCCTTCTCCCAAATCCTAGGCTTGTAGTCCCTAAGCTAGGTACTGGGAACACAGGGTTGAACTAGACCCAGTCTGGCCCCTCTTTAGTCCATAGTCAAGTGCAAAGGAGAAACAAGCAGATGGAAAGATTATAGTAGGCATGGAAGTCCCGTGAGAGAATCTGAACTGTTGGCACCCAAAGAAGATGGCGTCCGAGAACTATACAAAGGATGGAATCTAGAAGCTGGGTCTTGAAGTTAGAGTTCAGTGGGCAGAAAAGGAAGGAGTGTAATTCTAGGTAAGGGAACAATATTAAGCAGAAGGAAATTTTTCTAAGCTCAAGAAGGGAAAGTTGGAATAAATTGTAATCCAAGTATTTATTTACCCCACAAAATAATCCATGCTTTCTCAGCCTAGTTGTTACGCACTTTCACTTATGTTTATCATTCAACAAATATTTGTTAAATGAGAGATTGTGCTGGGCAGTGAGGATGTAAATTGAGCAAAATTGACATGATTCCTACTTCATGGAGCTCAGAGTTTAGTGGAGACAGACAAATAAGTAGGAAATTGCAGGTTTTCAGAGAGTATGATAGACCTGGCTAAGTAGTATGGATTTTATCCTGAGGGCAATATGAACTATTGCTAGGATTGATTCTGTAGTGCAGACGATGGACTGGGGGACATGAGATGGAAGGCAGGGGGACACGTTAGAAGGTTCTCATATTACACTGGTTGGAATGAAAGATGGTGCTAGCTTAGATGAAGGTACTGGCAGTGGGGATGGAGAGAAGTGGATGGATTTGAGAGCCACTGCTGGAAATGGAATCAATAGAACTTGGCAATTGATTAGAAGTAGAGAGGGCAGAAGAGGTCAAGGGATGACATCCAGGTTTCTGACTCTAACAATTGAATGGATGTCGCTTCTATATATAATGAGAAAGATAACAAAGGAGCAGAAACAGGATTGGGAGACGGGATTATAAATTTAGTTTGGAACCCACTGAGTTTAGATGCTGGTGCAACGTCCAGGTGAGGTTACCCAGTAAACTATGGATTCCAGGGGTCTGGGACTTACAGGAGAGGTCTGAGGTAGAAATACAGATTTGAAAGGTCTTTGCCTAGAGGAGGTAGAAGCCATACAAACAGATAATATCATAAAAGATTACGTAGAATGAAAAGAGTAGAGGTCCTGGGACAAGACCCTGCAGAAGACCAATATTTAAAAGCCAGACAGAGGAAGGAGAGTCCCTGAACCATCAGAGCCAGGAGGTACATCCTGCCAGAAGGCAAGAGAAAAGAGAGTTTCAAGGGGGGTCTCACCCCCCTTGTAAGTGATGTCAGATGCTGACAACAGAAGTCACATAAGGATAGGAGAATCAGAACAGCATCCTTCGGATTCAATAACAAGGAGGTTCTTAGGAGGAGTTGTGGGTATTGAGGACTGACTACAACAGGTTGAAGACTGGTCCAGTGGGGGGGCATGGGTTAAGAGAAGTGAACCAGGTGTGTGGACAAAACTTTCAAGAAGTTTGGTAGGGAAAGGGAGAGAGACAGAAAAATAGTGTCAAAAATAGCATGGAATTGAGGAAGAAGGGGATGTGAATGTAGGTTTGTCTTTTGGATGTGTGTGTGTATAACAGAGACAAGAGCACTTTAAAATTTTTGATGGATAATGGGTCAAGAGAGAGGAAGTTTGAAGGTACAGATGAGAAAGTGCCTCGTCAATAGAGCAAGGGACCCTGAGAAAGCAGGACGTGAAGCAATTCAGAGCACAGGTGTAAGAATTGGCCTCACTTGCCTGGATGTTGTTGCTCATGTGCACGTGGATGTCACCTGGGCAGTCAGATATTACACAAAGAGACCTTGTTCATCACACCCATTCAGGTACTAACCCCACAGATGCATATGTTACTCAGGCTCACTCCGATGTTACCATAAAAATTTGGATGTTACCACTTTATTCCTATATAATCCATGCAGGCTTGAGTATTACCCATGTTCACTCAGATGCTAACCACAAAAAGACAGATGTTATCACCCTCACTTTACCATTGCCCAAAGTCACTTAGATGTTACCCATCCATCAAATACTACTCACTTCCATTTTATTATTATCCACACACAATCAGACATTACCTATGCCCACTTAAGTAGCCCTTCTCTAGATATTACCCTTAAAATCACAGACATTACTCTTACATACTCAGATAGTACCCATAAAGGCTCAACTATTACCTACATTCACTCAGATGCTTATTTTACTCAGTTAGACTAACATCTTGACATGCTAACGTCTCACATTCATACTCACTTAAATACTGCCCGTGCATACTTAGATATTATATCTGCTTACTCAGCTATTACTGTCATCACTTGGCTATTCCTCCATTCACATAAAGACCTCTTAATGTAACCCATACTTCCTGAAGATGATACCTATAAAATGAGATGTTATCTACTAAGTTGGATATTACCCTTACTCTTTCAAATGTTACAACACTTACTCAGATATTACCTAAACTTAAATGTAACCCACACTCTATCAGATATTGCATAAAGACATGTAGATGTTAGCCTTCTCCAGATATTGCCCACAGAAGTGTTACTTTTGCCCACCTGTGTATTATCTCAAACAGTAAAGTATTACCCAATGCTCACTCTACATACCCTTGCAGATTGCTTTTGCTCCCTTAGTTGGTACCCACTGACACTTGGATGTCCCCTGTTCACCCAGTTATTGCACGCAGCCAGTTGGATACAATCCCTGCTTACTACAGAGTTAGGTCTTACTTTGATGTCTCCGTATGTGGGTGACCAGATCCAACATGCTAGTGGAAGGCAGAATTCAAGGCATCAGCAGCTTCAGTGTTCTGTAGAATCCTTTCTTAGAAAAGCCTGGTTTTCATTTTATGCCATGTTGTCCGGATTGTTGTGCTCATATTTCTCTGCCATCATCTGGATAGAACAAGAACATCCCCAGGAAGATGATACCCACAGGTAGACTATCAAGGCACAAGTGGCTGTACCCCAGGACGTCCTATCTCCCATCCTTCCACCCCTGCCCTAGGTTCCCAGTCACTGAAGCCACTGCAATCACTCATATTCAGACACACAAATACACATGGATGTACATAGACACACATTAATTATGATTTACTTTGTGTGCATGTGACTTTTTAAAACTAATAAACTGGTTTTAGAGCAGTTTGGGGTTTACAGAAAAATTGAACAGAAATTACAGAGAGTTCCCATATACCCTCAGACACACACACACACTATTTTACCCTATTAATATTTTCGCATTAGTGTAGCACATTTGTTACAATTGATAAGTCAATATTGATACATTATTAATTAAATTCTGTAGTTTACATTAGGGTTCACTTTTTGTATTGTGCAGTTCTGTAGGTTTTGACAAATGTATAATGACATGTATCCATCATTACAGTAGCATACAGAATAGTTTTACTGCCCTAAAAATCCCCTGCACTTTACCTATTCATCCGTCCTTCTTTCTCCCTAAACCTCAGGCTCTAAGATTGCTTTTAATTAGAATTTTTCATGTCTCCTAACTGTTCAACAGTAAAGAGCTGGAAACATTGTGGTGACTGGGAATAAGATAATAGCTAGGAATATTCAGTAAAACAGCAAAGCACTGTACGATTTTTGGTCATTTTTACTGGGACTTTGTCCTCTAATTTTCAGGAGTCCCCAAGCAGATTGGAAACTTCATAAGGATAAGATTTAGCTTCATCTTTATGGTCCCCACAGTTAGCTATTAATAAGTTCAAGGGCACACACATGGGGCACATCAGCTGGATGGATGAATGAGAAATGTACTTTTCACACTTCAGAGTGCTGTACCAACCTGAGATGTGGCAACTGCATCAAGAATCAGTTGAAGGCCAGGCACAGTGGCTCACGCCTGTAATCCTAGCACTCTGGGAGGCCGAGGCGGGAGGATCGCTCAAGGTCAGGAGTTCAAGACCAGCCTGAGCAAGAGCGAGATCCCGTCTCTACTAAAAATAGAAAGAAATTATCTGGCCAACTAAAAATATATATGCAAAAAATTAGCCGGGCATGGTGGTGCATGCCTGTAATCCTGGCTACTCAAGAGGCTGAGGCAGAAGAATCGCTTGAGCCCAGGAGTTTGAGGTTGCTGTGAGCTAGGCTGACGCCACGGCACTCTAGCCTGGGCAACAGAGTGAGACTCTGTCTCAAAAAAAAAAAAAAAAAGAATCAGTTGAAGAGAAACACTCAGAGGAGGATGTGGAAGAGATGATGGAACTAGAGAGACTAAAGAGGTAGGGGTTGGGGTAGGAGGACAATGGACTTGCAAGAGACACCAAGAATGCCAGAGAGACCACCAGCTCATTTTTCCTGAGACCAGGGACTTCTCTGACAGAGATCTCCCTCCTAAAGGTTCTTTATTTTTCTGTACACACACACACACACACACACACACTCCCCTCAAATTTGTCACATATAAGCCTTCCCTAATCCCTCCCTACAGAGAAGGTCCCAGCTTCCAAAAGAGACACAGATAGTTTGTTTATAAAAGTAAAAGTTGTGCATCCAGAATCGTAGCCTGTCACTGACAGGCTACGAGGGCCTTCCAACATGTGTCTCCAATGAGACAGAGGCAGAGAAGAGAGAGCATGACGGAGTATCTCCACAGAGGTGAGGGATGAGGAGAGAAGGAGCAGGTGCATTTCTCTCTTTTTGTTTTTGAGACAGAGTCTCACTCTGTTGCCCGGGCTAGAGTGAGTGCCGTGGCGTCAGCCTAGCTCACAGCAACCTCAAACTCCTGGGCTTCAGCGATCCTACTGCCTCAGCCTCCCCAGTAGCTGGGACTACAGGCATGTGCCACCATGCCCGGCTAATTTTTTCTATATAGATTTTAGTTGGCCAGCTAATTTATTTCTATTTTTAGTAGAGACGGGGTCTCGCTCTTGCTCAGGCTGGTCTCAAACTCCTGACCTTGACCGATCCACCCGCCTCAGCCTCCCAGAGTGCTAGAATTACAGGCGTGAGCCACCGCGCCCGGCCGCATTTCTCTCTTGAAAGGCAAATTCACTCAAGATTCATTAACAAGCATGTGTTGACTGCCTCCTATGTGCTGGACTTTATGCCGAATGCTAGGAATATACTGGAGAATGAGACGGACCTTGCCCCTGCCCTCAAGAGGCTCATAGTCTAGTGAGGAAGACAGAGAGTTAAACATAAACAGTGAGAAATGCCAGGATTGTGTATAGGAGGAGGGAGAAAGAGGCACATAGATTGAGATTTGATTGAGAGAAGGAGGCCATATGATGAATGAAAGAGCAGCCAGGGAGCAGTAGGAGGGAAAGCATTTTAGCGATCCAGAGACTTGGCTTCTGTTCGGATTCAGCCCTTTACTAGCTGTGTGGTCCTGAGCAAATAATGTTACTGCTGAGTTTGGTTTGGGAATATCTTATAAATAACACTTCTTTGATGGCTACAACAACTTCTAAATAAGTTGGTTATTGTTATGAGAAAATACAGTCATGCATCACCTAACCATATGGATATGTTCTGAGAAATGCATTGTCAGGCAATTTCATCATTGTGCGAACATCATAGGGTGCACTTACACAAATCTAGATAGTATAGCAGCCTAATACACGCCGAGACTATAGCCTATTGCTCCTAAGCTATAAACCTGTACAGCATGTTAATGTACTGAATACTGTAGGCAATTGTAACACAGTGGTAAGTATGTGTGTATCTAAACATAGAAAAGTTACAGTAAAAATATAGTGTAAAAGATTTTTTTAAAAAAATAGTACATCTATATAGGGCACTTGCCATGAGCGGAGCTTACAGGACTGGAAGTTGTTCTGGGTGAATCAATGAGTGAGTGGTGAGTGAATGTGAAGGCCTAGGACATTACTGTATGCTACTGTAGACTTTATAAGCATTGTACATTTAGGCTACATTAAATTTATTTTTAAAAATATTTTTCTTTCTTCAATTATAAATTAACCTTAGCTTAATGTAACTTTTACTTTATAAACTTTTTTTAACTTTTTGATTCTTGTAATAACACTTAGCTTAAAACACAAACACATTGTACACCTGTACAAAAATATTTTCTTTCTTTATGTCCTTATTCTATAAGCATTTTTCTATTTTAAATTTTTTTTTTTTGCTTTTTCCATCTTTTTGTTAAAAAGTAAGGCACAAACACACACACTAGCCTAGATGTACACAGAGTCAGGATCATCAATATCACTGTCTACCACCTCCATATCTTGTCCCACTGGAAGGTCTTCAGGGACAATAACATATCTAAGGCTGTCGTCTCCTATAATAACAATGCCTTCTCGTATAACACCTCCTGAAGGACCTGCCTGAGGCTGTTTTGTAGCTAACTTTTTTAAATAAGTAGGAGCACACTCTAAAATAATGATAAATAGCATAGTAAATACATAAACCAGTAACATAGTCATTTATTATCACTATCAAGTATTATGTACTGTACCTAATTATATGTGCCAGACTTTTATAAGACTGGCAATGCAGTAGGTTTGTTTACACCAGCATCACCACAAACTCAATGAGTAATGTGTTGCCTTTGACATTACACTAGGCAATACGATTTTTTTTTCAGCTCCGTTATAATCTTATGAGAGCATTGTCATATAACCAGCAATTCCTGATGTTTTTGGCACCAGGAACTGGTTTCATGGGGTGAGGGGGGTGGGTGGAGCTCAAGTGGTGATGCGAGTGATGGGGAGCAGCTGTAAATATACATGAAGCTTCACTAGCTCACTCACTGCTTACCTCCTGCTGTGCGTCCCTGCTGCATTCTTAAGTTTCATGGAAGACAATTTTTCCATGGACAGGAGTGAGAGGGGTGGTGATGGGGCTCTGCAGCCTGATACCTAACAGGCCACAGACCAATACCGGTCTGCGGCCCAGGGGTTGGGGACCACAGATATAAGCAGTCTGTCATTAACTGATACATCGTTATGTGGCACATGATTGTAGTTCAATTTAGGAGCTAAGACAAGAGTCAGCCCATGTATGGGGCTGGGGGAGAGAGGGCTACAACTCTGATCCCTTCCCTCCTCCCAACTTGGGAGGCTTTGCCCTCTGCCCTCTCTCCCTGAGTGCCGATCTCCCTCATGCTGAAGCCGTGGGTATGGGTGATTCAGTCCAGATCTGCTTGGCTGTGGTATGGGGGTCAAAAGATGAATCCGTCTTTCAATAGGCAATGACACAAACAAATGGGGCCAGGCTCCCAGCCCCTCTGCCTCACCCAGCAACACCGGTGCCCCTTTGTGAGCTCCCACAGCACCTCATACATCCTCCAACCTCACTCCTTGTCATACTATGTGGCAATTATCTGTTTGTGTATCTGAGTTTTCCTCTCCATGTGAGTTCTCAGATGGCAGAGAGTTTGCCATGTTCATCTCTTTGTCCCCAGTGCCTGGCACAAAGAGAGTCCTCTGTAAATTTTTGTTAAGTAAGAATGAATGTTTGGAGATAATTAAAATACAAGGCAGAAAGTAAAAAGGACTCCAAATAGTTGTGTTAGGAACATACATAGGTCAGAGGAAGAGGAGATTAATACCAAATGAGGTGTCCAGAAAGGCATCAGAGAAGAGATGGCAGTCAATCTGAGTGTTGATAGACAAAGAGTGAATAGGAATTCACCAGCTACAGAAAATAAGCTTGCAATGGGGGGTGGAAGTGGGGAGGAGGGTTGGTGAAAAGTATTCCAGGCTGAGAAACCAACTTGAGCAGGGAGGAAGTCACGAGTGCACATGATGCATTCAAAAAACTGAGTCATACAGTGGCTTAAGTGGGTGCAGTGCATGGAGGAAGTGGGAGGAGGGAGAAGGCCATTCTCAGAGGATCTTGATGACATACTAAGGGGTCATAGGCAGTAGAGAGTGAAGGGTTTGGGTGTTGTTTTTTTTTTTAAGAGAACGAGGACAAGATCTGATGTGATTCAAAATGCAGTGAGTGGGTGGTCAACAGTGTCAAATGCTACAGGGAAGTCAAATAGAATAGGCTAAGAGGGGACCTTTGGATTTGGCAATTAAAGATTAGTGTCCTTGGGAAGAGGTGTCCAAACAGTGATGGGGTACAGAGCATTGGATTATAATGAATTGAGAGTGAATGGTAAGACACAAATATAATCCTTTCAAGAAGATTGGCTGCAAAGAGAAGAAAGGATTTGAAACAGACCTTGAGAAGAGATAGGATCTCTTAAGGAAGGGGAGAGTTAGGCCAATTTAGCTGAGCCTCAAGGGATTAGAAGGGTAAAGGATTCAAATTCACTGTTTACAGAATAGGTCGTGGAGTAGAGATCTGGCCGGGTAGTGAGGGTTGGGTTTAAGTGGGATAGGGCTTTGGCTAACCCCTGCTGCCACCTCTCCCTTTTACTGCCCAGAATTGGAACTGGCCATTAGAGTCACGCTTTACGCAGTGATCTTCCTGATGAGCGTTGGGGGAAATGTGCTTATCATCGTGGTCCTGGGACTGAGCCGCCGCCTGAGGACTGTCACCAATGCCTTCCTCCTCTCACTGGCAGTCAGCGACCTCCTGCTGGCTGTGGCTTGCATGCCCTTCACCCTCTTGCCCAATCTCATGGGCACATTCATCTTTGGCACAGTCATCTGCAAGGCGGTTTCCTACCTCATGGGTGAGTGACACAACCGCCCTGCCACCACCCCTGCCTCCTCTCCTCCTTACATCCCTGCCGGATGTAGGGGTCTTTCCCAGCGGGGGGCGGCGGAGGGAGGATGGAGGAAGTCACACTGGTGAGTGTATAGTATAGTGCAAGTTTCCTAGGTGATTCCTTCCTCTTCCCTTGCCTAGGGGTGTCTGTGAGTGTGTCCACGCTAAGCCTCGTAGCCATCGCCCTGGAACGGTACAGCGCCATCTGCCGACCACTACAGGCGCGCGTGTGGCAGACGCGCTCCCACGCGGCTCGAGTGATTGTAGCCACGTGGCTGCTGTCCGGACTGCTCATGGTGCCCTACCCTGTGTATACCGTCGTGCAACCAGTGGGGCCTCGGGTGCTGCAGTGCGTGCATCGCTGGCCCAGTGCGCGGGTCCGCCAGACCTGGTGAGGGTCCCCACAACCTATCCAAGGAATTCCCTTCTCCGTCTTCATCAGATGCTTACGACCATTCCCCAGAACTTTCCTCCAGCTGCTCCAAGAACTACCATGCCAATTCCCATTCCGCATCCACCACCTTGGGGGTCCCTACCCCGTTCTCTAGCCCTTCCCAGCAGCCCCCCTAAATCCTACTCCTACCTCAGGTACCTGCCCACAGCTCTAGAAACACCAACCCTTGGCTCTTTCGCCATCTGTGATTAGAGATGACAGAAACCCGCGTGACCAGGCTGTGTTCTGTCTCCAGGTCGGTACTGCTGCTGCTGCTCTTGTTCTTCGTCCCGGGTGTGGTTATGGCTGTGGCCTATGGCCTTATCTCCCGTGAGCTCTACTTAGGGCTTCGCTTTGACAGTGACAGTGACAGCGAGAACCAAAGCCGGGTCCGAAGTCAAGGAGGACTGCCGGGTGGGGCTGGACCAGGTGGGTGAAATCCAGGAGAGGCGGAGCTTTGGAAAGGGGGTGGGGCCTACTGGAGTGGGTGGGGCCGAAAGGGGTGTGAGAAGAAAGCAGGAAATAGGGTTGAGGCCGCGCAGCGGGAGGGGGAAGGGTGGAGAGGGCCGGGTGGGGATTGAGCTGGACATCGGGAGGACTCTGGCTTCTGCTCCGACTGCCCTCTCTCCGTGCTCAGGTCCTGTCCGCCAGAACGGGCGCTGCCGGCCTGAGACTGGCCCGGCTGGCGAGGACAGCGACGGCTGCTATGTGCAACTTCCGCGTTCTCGGCCTGCGCTGGAGTTGTCAGCGCTGACGGCACCCACTCCCGGGTCAGGACCCGGCCCCCGGCCCACCCAGGCCAAGCTGCTGGCTAAGAAGCGCGTGGTGCGAATGTTGCTGGTGATCGTTGTGCTCTTTTTCCTGTGTTGGTTGCCAGTGTACAGTGCCAACACGTGGCGCGCCTTCGATGGCCCGGGTGCACACCGAGCGCTCTCAGGTGCTCCAATCTCCTTCATCCACTTGCTGAGCTATGCCTCGGCCTGTGTCAACCCCCTGGTCTACTGCTTCATGCACCGTCGCTTTCGCCAGGCCTGCCTGGACACATGCTCCCGCTGTTGTCCCCGGCCTCCACGAGCTCGCCCCAGGCCTCTTCCAGATGAGGACCCTCCCACCCCCTCCATCGCTTCCCTGTCCAGGCTGAGCTACACCACTATCAGTACGCTGGGGCCTGGCTGAGGGGTAGAGGGGCTGTGGGGGCTGAGGCAGGGCAGATGAAAGCACTGACCCATCTAGACACACAAAACACACTGACCACAATTGACACAAGAAACTGACACCCAATAGCATGGACTAACCACAATGCACAGGAAAAGGTAGTTTACCTGACACAGAAGAAACAAGAATGGAACCCTGTACAGAAAAGGAGGTACACTCCTGATATGGGACTGAGCCCAGCCGATAGAAACGTGGCAGTGACCTTGGACAGATACAGGTACCACATTCCTAGCAATGAACTATTTCTACACAGTGGGAACTCTGCCAAGAGCTGACCTGCCCCTAACAAACATAGAATAATGGCACTGACTCTTTTAGGGGTTATGGAGCCTGGCACAGGACTGACTCCTGGGATGCTCCAGGCTGTCCCCAGTTTGTCCTCACAATGCCCTTCTTCAACCAGCACTGAAAATACCATCAGGCCTAATCTCACACCTCCCTGACCAACAGGCTATTTTGCACTGAAAAATCCCTTCATCCCTTTCCAGTTAAGGACTATGGCTCTGCCCCTTCTTCCTCACCCAAATTCTTCAAGAAATAATAAATAACTTAGCTTCCTCCTGGAATTTGTTTCTGTCTGTACTTTTGGGGGGCAGGTGAGGAGGTAAAGAATTTTGTGGTGCCCTCCCTCTCAAGTCTCTCTGACAGCTGGCCACTCTTGTGTGTGCACAACTCCTTTGCAAAAAGCCCACAGTCTCAGGCTTGATGTGTATTCTCTCTGGGTTGTCATCCTGGACCTATGTACACTTCAGTGTCATAGTAACTGGAAGTAGGGTTGGGAAGTGGTATGTACATGACACGTCATGATTCCTGATCACACTCTCCCAAAGCAGTGCCATTGGTAAGGTACTATATTAATGGATGCTTATTAAAATTCTGATGAAAAGGTAAAAGAGGAAGCACTGTATAATAAGACAATTCAATGTGTGTTGAAACATCAGGGACCAGACCATGACAGGTGTATAGAAGTTAATTAAAGAGTAGGGCCTTTTTCTTGCGTACTCACTCATCCCCTGTGTCAGAACCTAGCCAAGATTCTGCCAAATGGAAGCACCCTTATGAACCACAACAACAAAGAAGCCTGGGGCTGGGGATGGGAATGGGGGGTGCAGGCTGGATCTGAGTGAGAGTCTGAGAACTCAGCCTCCTTTTTGACTATAAGACTGATCTAGACCCAGAGAGAGGCAGAGACCAGCAACATCACCTCTCCACACAACGACAAACAGATGAGGATGAGCAAGAACTGGTGACCTCACCAAGGGGACACACATGGATAATCAGAGGCATCGCATGTTGGAAGAGGGATGTTTTGATACTTCATCTTGTAACAGACAGGAGAAACTGAGACCCAGAGCTGAAAAGAAAGTTGCCCAAGGTCATACAATAAGTTAGAGCTAGACAGAAATAATCATACTGAGTTAGACACTGAGCTGGAGATGAGGAAGAAGCCACACCCATGAGGGGCAAATCCAACTGTTGTGGGACCTAAGGTTTATAAAATTGGATGCCCTTTAAAAAAAAAAAAAAAAAATATACAAATTTACAGATACAAAATTGCTAGGACCCTGACCAGAGCCTTGGAAGAGGCTTATGCAAGTGAGAAGCCCTGAAATTTAAGCCTCATTAACATTACAGCCAATGTGCCTCTGAAATCCACCCACTAATTACCCAGGAGAAAGGCTGGATGGACAGATGCCAGTGAGAAGGGAGCATGGGTCTTCTGTTTACCAGGGCTAGGGTTGCTCCCATCCATCGTTTCTACAGGATTCTGGGCTGCAAGAGGCAGGAGGAAGGAAGAAAAGGAGGGAGAAGGCGTTCCAAGCTGTCAACCTACGACAGCGCTGGTTAAAAATAGAATCCCAGCTGGTCTGAGCAGCTGAAGGCAGACATTGGGCCTTTCTCTCTCATGCCAACATTTCTGCAGGGTGGGAGTAGGCTTGCCCTTAAGCTCCCCAGCACAGCTGACAGTCCCTTCTGAAGGGATGACAAAGGCTGCCCCACTGTTAGCCCCTCCAGCTAGGGACTGGGCCACTGTTGACCACCAGGAGGCAGCAAGGCTTGTGCAGGGGGCGGGGGGGAGGGCTGGGTCTGGCCTCTGAGCCTGGAGCGTGCACCTGCATGCTGTGGCCTGGCCCTGGCCCACAACCTAGCACACAGGCATGGCCCACTTCACACACTGCAGCCCTTTAGTCTACAGAAAAAAATGTGCCTCCATCACCTGCCACTGTACTCTACCCAGTTTCCAGATGTGGAATCTTGGGCTCCTCCCATCTATTTTCCATTTCTTGAATCCTGACAAAACAGGTCCAGATGTAATGTCACTGTCCCCATGAAGTCCTCCTTGATCACTCTAGCAAAGCTTGTATTCTCATGCTGTACTCACTGCTTTCTCTGTTCTATCAGACTCATTTTTGTTCCTGCCTGATGTCTCCTATCTGGCTGGAATTGGTGTGATTTGAGCCTGGTTGGGTGATGGAGGAGGTGGTGGTGAAATCTAACGCTTCTTGGTGCTCTGTGACAGGCATTTTATATACACTGATTCATTTCATTCTCAGAACATGTCTACAGACCATTTCCCCTCATTCAACAAATGAGGAGAGTGAAGCTAAGAAAGCTGAAAGGGAGTTATAGGAGGTCCAACAGCCAGAATACAGCCAAGATCTGAGCTGAGGGATCTGGCTCGAAAGCTTTTTCTCTTTCCATTATACTGGGTTGCCTTCTTTCAAGTCTTGAAGACCTTTCGAGTCCTGGTTCTGCCTTTAAAAAGTTGAGTGATTTTGTGTAAGTTAGTGAGTTTCAGTCTTGGCTGTAAAATAGGAATAATTATATTAACCTCATACTGCCATTTTGAAAATTAAGTAAAGCCAGGCTCAAAAAGTGCTTACCATTGTACCAGGCATGTAAAGGGTTCAACTTGAGGTTGCAATGACACCAAGAAAGAAGACCCTCTGCTGATAAACAGCCACCCATAACTAACAGGGACAGAACTCTGGGTTCAAGGGGAGGCTCAGGGCCTGTTATAAGATGACATTAGAAAGTGGCAAAGTCAGCATTGGAACTCAGGTCTGCCTGATCCCAAAGCCCATGCTCTCTTTTCAGTACATATCCTTACTCTGCTCTTCCAGAGGGATCATTCAGGGCTTGAGAGGAATGAAGTGGTTGGGAGCAATTTGGACTCAGTCAAGACTCTTGCCAGGGCTCAGAGTAGAAAAATCGATGTTAAGTCTACAGCTCTGCAGTCTTGGACCCCTCAGCAAGCCCTAGTTGTAGTGTTCCCATTCCTGCAGGGAAGCCCCTGGAGATTGACCTCCATGAAACAAGACAGGGAACAGCTGTCCTGGAAATCTCACGTCCTCAAGCCTTCCAAGAAAGCAGGTTTCATGACTAAGTCTCAGAAACTCCGGGGTGAAATGAGGGCAAACAAGAGAAAGGGAGGTGTCACAGTGAACAGACACAGGGTGGACCTTAGGCCAGAAGTTGGCTCCTCTCACAGACATCTCCAGCCAGGGTCTTGGAGGACCAGGCACTCCGGTTAGTCAGATCTGACTAGTGGGAAGCAAGGGACACTTTCTGGAAAAACTGTTCCTTCTGGTTATCTACAAGACAGGGTAGACGGGAGGGAAACAAAGAAAGTAGAAGAGGTAGGGAAGAAAGCAGTTCCCATATGTGGTCTAAGCTTTGTTACTGAGACACAGTGCCTAGAGCTGGGGCCCTCCTGGAAACTGTAGCCCTCATTGCAGATTCTAGACATGGTCCTTTGGCTGCTTCCTGCTCTGAGCCTCATTCACTGCCTCCCAACCTCAGGAAGCCCTTGGTTAGCCAGACTCTTAGCTCATCATAGCAACATGCACAAAGATTAGCACCTCCCTCTGGATGGGGCCCAGTCTTTTGGAAACAGATGTCTGACCCAGCCATGTTGTCACATCTTGGGCAGGAAATAGTTAACCAATTAGGCCCAGTGAAGTAGCACTTTGTCTTAATCAAACAGGTTTGGGCGTCAGAACCCTAACTAGGCATATAAGTAGTAAGAGATAAGACATGGAGGGCTCTTGAAGAATGTTGAATGATAAGGCTGGTTTGAGTGATAAGGCTGTCCAAGTTCCCAGGGTGAAACAAGCAGGCTTTCAGCATTGCGGGAGAGACAGAAACCTGAGACATTCCCTACTGGGATATATGATCCCAACTAAGATTCAAGAAACAGGGCTATACCATTGAATGTGGGATGGAAGGGCAGGTGTAAAGGCCCCACCTGGACAGGGGCAGAGCCCTCCAGCTGGAACTCAGCTCGTGGGCAGGGGAAAGAAATCCCTTTCTTGCTCAAACCAGGGATGACTCCCTGATCCTTCTAAATTTAGCAGCATAGGCTCTCCATGAAATAATGGGGTGGTACCTCAGGGCATTTGAAGGTCAGCCCCCCGTGCTGCTTCGATGTGTGGACCTGTAGTTCAGCCCAGAAAAGGCCAGGTCAAGAGCAAAGAGGTGGTTGAGGCAGCAAAAGTCTGACTTTAAGCATGGGATTTTTAGTTACTGCAGCCAGAGACAGGGACAGCCCTCATACATGTCAGGGAACAGCTGCACCCACCAACTTGGAATGGTGATGCAGGTCAAATCAGAATCAATAGACAGCAAAAGTAGAAGTCTGGCCAGAGAAGACAAATGTGCAGCTACAGTATAAGGAGCTAGAAGCAGTGCCCTGGTGTGAACACTGGTCTGGCTGGCAGAAGGATCTGGTATTCACTCCTCTTTAACACCAGTTACTAACTATGGAAAAACAAGTTCTGACTGGTTTCTTTTCCTTTCTTCCCTTTAGCTTCCTTCATCTATCAGTGTCTCTCACCTGCAGATACTTCATGGCTTGCTATGTATTAATAGTTGTGAGGGTTACGTGAGATAGAAGAGCTATCTCCTCTGGAAAATGTATAAGCTCAGTAAAATTGTTAGAGACCCCAGCATTGAGACAGCCCTGGCACCCACCCCCATATGTAATCCAAAGTAAAAATGATACTAAAGCCCAATATTCAGGTAATGAAGTTCAATAAACTTTCTCCTTTCCCATCATAAGTACTTCAGAGTATTTTTTTGAAATATCAAGCATTGACTTGCTTATTTTAAGTTTACTAGTCATATATGTATATAGTTTAAAAAGCCAGCTAGTTCTACAACATTAAGACAGCCCCCTGCCTTGCACTTTCTCAATTCCCCTCCCCCAGAAGGAACCACTTTCAAATCTTTTATCCTGTTTTTCTGGGTTTTTTTGTTTGTTTTTTTTTGTTGTTGTTGTTGTTGTTTTGGTATTTATCTCCACATCTTGGTACAACATGTGAATATTACTTCTTGGTTTTTCTGTTTGGCAGCATCATCTATTGACTACCCATCACAGAAGATAGAAGATGACGGTTTAACTTTCATTTGTCCCACCAGCCCACCAGACACACATCACTATTCTCACTTTTATCCCAATATAATTATAACTTTTTTTATGTGATAACTGGGCTCCAAGATGGCCAGCAATCACTCTCTCTCGCCTCCTTGTATTCATGCTCCCATGTAACTACATCCCGCTTTAAATAGGGCTCACCAGTATAACCAACTAAATATCCAAATGTTTAAGAAAGACGGGATCCAACTCTATACTTGCACGACTTGGCCTCACTCACCTCACTTTAATCCCAGCCCTGTTACATCCTGTCTTTAATGTTGTGATATTTTGTTTATCATAGATTGCTTACATTAATTTTGATTTTTTAAGATGTTCATTAAAATATTCTTTATCTTGATTACTGACTTTTTTAATGTCCATTAAATTGTACACCCAAGGCAAGCATCTGACTCAATTTACTTTTGTCCCAAAGCTAACAAATTCTAGCAGCTTCTTGAGAAAGGGTGCATGGAAGATAAGTTTTTAAAAACTTGCATGTCTAAATATGTCTAATTCTACCCTCACACTGAATTCGTAGTTTGGCTGGGTATAGAATTCTATGTTGGAATTTTTTCTCAATATTTTGAAGATGTTGTTCTTGTGAGATCCAGAAGCATTTGACTTCTGAGCCTATGCTTTACTTAATGACCAGTATGCTCTCATTGTCAATTTTGAAATTTTGTTGGTTATATAGGCCAGCCCTATTCAAAATGGGATGGACTAGTTTAACAGTGGAAGACTAAAAGCTGATTGAAAATTCTGAGCAGTGAATGGAGCTTGTCAGCTTGGAGCTTCATTATAGGGTGCCTGGTTAGGCTGTTTCTTGGGGAACGCCAGATGTCAAGACCTTTAGGTCTTTCCTCGTGGGCTGGTTAGAGCTCCTAGAGAAAACGTTTCCAATTTCCTGTGTAGAGAATAAATGCCTTGGTTCCAGCCTTTGGGGAGCCAGTAGGCAAAGCAGACTGAAGAGTGGGGCCGGCTGGCCAAGCATTTAATGTACTTATGGACAGGTAAGCTTCCAGTTGGTTTATGGTATCCCTGCTTTCAGCTATGCCTGAAGGCTGTTTTAACTTCTCCAGACAGGAGATCACTAGTCTTCTGTCTGTTGAGAGGAACAGTAGAGAGTTAGGAAGGGGTTCTAGAATCTACCTTCTCAACAGCTTTCAACCACTCTTTTATTTTGCCCTCCATGCCCTCTTCCAGAGATACCTTGACCCACCAATTCCTAGCCCCTTCAGGGTTCTATTATTTAATCATGGTGGTTCTTTGCTTATCCTATGGTATTAGGATTCTGCCTAAGTCAGTAGCCACCTGTCCTTCTATTTCTCAGTTTCTAAAATTGTGTACATCTCCTCTTTTTCTTACCGTCTCTGAGGATTTATACCTCTAAAAACAGGATCCTTTTAAACCCAGTTAGGGGATCAGAGAAATCTTCAGTATGGTGTCAGAGGGGGAACAGAGCATGGAAAAGGGAACATGTAATATATTTTGGCCTAGGATAGATGAGGAAATTCTGTTCCCCAATTTCCTTTCACTTTCACCCGTATTGCAAATAAATGCATTAAGAAGGGGGAAAAAATCCCTGTACTGTGGTTTTAGCAGAGTTTAAGAAGAGAGCAAAATTTTATGCCTGTGTTCAAAGTGCAAACTTTACTGGGAAGTACCCCGGGCCTCTGCTTAGTTTTCTGTTGAATTATAGAGCGCTGAGTGGGCTGCTTTGGAAGTTAAAGTTTAGGCCCTTAAGGGAGCTTGTGGGGTGCTCATGTGGTACAATTTCACTATCAGCAATTCAGTGCATTCAGTGCATAACCCTTCTAATTATAACAATTACAATTTAACAATTATAAAAACAGTCATTTTATATAAAGAGCAGGGACAAAATCGCCACCTTTGTACAACAAAGAATGACCCTGCAGATGGGTACGGGGTCTTGCCGGCCAGGTCCTTGCCTTGTCAGGCTGCCTCCCAGTAAGTCGTCTTAAGGGCAGGGCCTGAGGAGGGACCCAGGCCGGTCAGCAGATGCAAAGGTGCAAGGATAGGTGGCCTTTCCTTGGCAAGCCCCAGGGAAAGCTGGGTGTGCTGCTTCACAGGGGCTGTGGCCCGGCCCTCACCTCACGGTCGCTGTTCCTGAGTCCCCCACCCACGGCGCTGAAGCCGGGAGATGCTGACAGCTGTGCTCTTCCAAGGCCTGATGCTGAGAATCCAGACACACAGAAACCGCTGAGGCCAGCACCCTCTGAGGAGGAAAAGAGGCTGCCAGCACAGTAGTGCCGCAGGCTGAAATGGGCATTCCAGACAGGCAGGAGGGAGAGAGAGGAGGAGGATGTGGGAAGAAGAGTGTCCGGGCTAGGAGGAGGAAGGGCTGGGGAGAAGCTGGCCCGGTGAATGGGACAAAGGCAGGGCAATGAGAGGAAGCAGGGCCAGGCTGAGCGGGAGGTGTGGTTTGAGTGACAGGATCTAGGGAGAGCGGAATAGCTGGGCAAGGAGGAGAAAGAGGAAAATGAAATAAAGGATGGAAATTTATCTTGGGGAAAAGAGAGAACTTTGGAGGAAAGCCGGTGTGCTCACTTACTGCAGCAGGGAGGGCCCCCACCAGGGACAGGAAAGACAAGTGTTGCTGTGAAGCCCCGAAGGAAGTCACTGCCTGTGTACGCCTTGATTCTAATGTTTTGTGGACCCAGCAGGGCTCTCACTCCGCAGGACCCGCAGTCACTGCTGTAACTGTCCGGTTGCCTGTGATCTGGCAAATGCAAATAACTGTAACAATCCTGCCTCCTCATCAACAATACTTAACCCTTTCAAAGTGCTTTCCCTTGTTCTAATCTGGTCCCTGCAATACTGGTAACATGATGAGATGGTCCTAATATCCCCATTTTACAGGGGAAGAAGTTAAGACTCAGGTGAAATGACTCGCCCAGAGTCGTAGATCAAGTAAATGACTGATTAGAAACAAGAGGTTGGTTGTTTAAAACCAATATTGGCCCCTCTGGAGTAAAAATGATTATAGCAGGATATGACTTGATAAGAGGTACCACAGAGGTGATGACTGGCTGAGCCCACAAAAAAATGTCCCCACACTCAAAAATCATTCCTTCCTCATCCACAAAGTCCAGGAAGGCAGGTGCTCCTCACCCTGGGCCTCAGGTCTCCAGGTCCCTCTGCTGTGGTCTCCAACCGCCCGGGCCATGGCCTGGTACCAGTCTGTGGCTTTTTAGGAAACGGGCCATGCATCACCACCTGAGCTCTGTACCACCCACTCCAACGACACCCCACCCAACCCCTGGCCCCAGTCCATGGAAAAATTGTCTTCCATGAAACCTGGCCCTGGTGCCAAAAAGTTTGGGAACCGCTGCTGTTCTACAGCATCAGTGAGAGTCCTCAGTGTGGAGCCCTGTATCAGTTATGCCATTACTGAAAACAATTATCAGTTTAGTAATTGGGGGCCCTAAAATCCTCACTTACTGCTTAGGTGGTGTCAGATATGCTCAGGTGAAATTATCACTGCTTTGTTCTTTGGGAGTGAGGCAGGGTTACAGCCCTCTATCTCATCTCACAGACTGGCTTGCCTGCCCGCCCTATTGTGTTAGACTGTGGTTAATCGTTTCTTTTGACTGGTGTGCAAAACGTATATAACTTAGGTGGTCGTTTAATCTATTAACGCTGACCCCCAGGGAAGATTTTGGGACTTTGCATTGGAGGGTAGGAACAAGCTACCTGAAGGTCTTGGGGAAGAGTTTTCCAGGCAGATGGAATAGGGATGGAAAAGTTCTAGGACAGGAATGATCTTGGCAAGTTCAGGAAACAAAGGTCCCGTAAGGCTGGGACACAATGAGCAGAGGGAAAGTGCATGATAAGAAGTCAGAGAGGAAGGCAGGGTTCAACCACAGGGGTCTTGCAGGCTAGGATGTGAAATCCAGGCAGGGGCAGGCTGCTGGAAGAGATGGCAATGTCCCCTTTGGAGTCCTCAATTTAATACTGCAGACAGCAGAGGAGGTGAGACTGAGGAAATCCATTTCAACCTGGCTGAGCTGCCTAGATGAGGAAGGCTAGTGGAGATGACGTGGGGTGGTGGGGAGGGAATGCAAAGACTACCAGCTTGCAACACCGAGAGCAAGTGGCCTAAAGAACTTTATTAAAAGCCAAACCAACTTCTCAAATGCAGAAAACGGGGGTGGTTTGAGAGGATATTTGAGACGCAAACCCAATTCAAAGCTGCAAACTGTCTTAAGTGACTTTACTCTAGAGCAGCAGTCCCCAGCCTTTTTGGCACCAGGGACTGGTGACACAGAAGACAATTTTTCCAAGGACCGAGGGTGTGGGGGGGGGATGGTTTCAGGATGATTCAGGGCATTACATTTATTGTGCACTGTATTTCTATTATTATTACATTGTAACATACAAAGAAATAATTATACAACTCACCATACTGCAGAATCAGTGGGAGCCCTGAGCTTGTTTTCCTGCAACTAGGCTGTCCCATCTGGGGGTGATGGGAGACAGTGACTGGTCTGACAGGAGGTGGAGCTAAGACGGTGATGCAAGTGACGAAGAGTGGCTATAAATACAGAAGAAACTTCCCTTGCTCTCGCCATAAACCTCCTGCTGTGTGGCCCAGTTCCCAACAGGCCATCGAGGGTACCAGTCCACAGCTTGGGAGTTGGGGACCACAGCTCTAGAGGATTCCTCTGATGATGGAGATGTACCTCCCCATTGTCCTCTACATAAAAAAAATGGGAAACCTTTTATTATATTTTTAATATAATTCCAGTACATGGAATTATATTACTCACTAGCTTAGGATTTGTCACCTAAAAATTTATAGCTAGAATATATATAGGTTTTTAACAGATGCTTTGATGGTAGATATGGTACAATGGAGGATAAAGTCCTGAAGGGCAAAAAAAAAATACTGGAAGGTAAAACCACACTATAGATTTCAGAGTCTTTATAAGTTTGTATACAACCCTAGCCTGAACTCGAAACTTGAGAGAAAATGATGAAAATGATGTTTGTTTTTAAAGGGCCTATTTTCAAATTATTTACCCTTTCTGTCTGGTGTTTCTGTTCTGTTGCCACCTTGGACAAAGCCACCATCATCTCTCACCTGGATTATTGCGATAACTAACTTGTCTTTCTGCTTCCATGCTTACATCCTCACAGGCTGTTCCCCAAAAAGCACCTGAGTGAATCTTCTGAAAACTTCTAAACAAGTTTTAGAACATCTAGAGTCCTAAAATCAGGACTTCTTTTTTCCAGTAATGGTGGACTTGGTTATTTGGATCAATCCTCCTGCTGAAAACAACTTCAAAAAGAAAAACCGGACAAAGCTAAGAAACATTTTCTTAAAATCAATGAAAAGATGACAAAACATTAAGGAATTATGCCAAAAATTGGAGGGAAAACTTAGAGGGTAAAGAAGGCATGGCAGCCGCTTTTTCCCTGAAGGCACTTACTTGCATATTCCCCCTATTCTAATCTTTGTTTTAACAGCACCAGGGATCTCATGGCAAAGTAATTAATCTAATAAGAGACCATGGTGGACAGGCTCTAAGGTCCCCTACTCTAGATGTGGGGGAAGGGACCAGAGAGTTTCATCTAACCAAGAGAGTATGGCAAAGTGATGGAACATCACTCCCAGGATGGTTATGTTGTAAAAGAGTCGGAGGATGGTTATGTTGTAAAAGAGTCGGAGGATGGTTATGTTGTAAAAGAGTCGGAGGATGGTTATGTTGTAAAAGAGTCGGTCTTGTTAAGAGACATAGTCTCTTCCCACTGACGGCTTTGAAGAAGCAAACTGTCATAAAGTAAGTGACCGTGCTGGAGAAGCGCACATGGCAAGGAACTTAGGGCAGCTTCTAGCAAGAGATTAAAGGTACAGATTCAATAAACCCTATGAATCTCTGCAAATACAAAGAAATACACAGCTAGAGCCATCAGAGTGAAACTGTAGAAAACCAAGAAGAAAAGCTTACAAACTGCTAGAGAAAAAGGTGGATAATGTTTTAAAGAAAGTACATGGTACGTGGGAGTGCTCAATAAATATTTGTTAAATGAACAAATAATCACTGCATTTGGGAACTTTTCTGCTTACTCGCCCTATGACTTGTGTCACTTGACCTCTTTGAAAGTCAATCTCCTAATCTGCAAAATGCAGATAACAAAACCTACTTTATAAGGAAAATTGTGAGGATTAAATTTGTATTGTGTTATACCTAAAACACCTAACAATTCCTAGTACATCTTAGGTGGTCTTGATTTATGCAGATTCTCTTCCAAACTTGGGTTTCTGGTCTGTTCTATGCAAATTTACTCTTTAATTTAGGTCTCCAGCCCGGGCTTTCTTCTCAGCTCCAAATATCCATCTTGAAATACTTCTATATCTAAAATATATTTGCTTCCAATATAAAAGGCAGGAAGCTCCAGAAAAAGCAGTCCTATTGCAATAACACCTGCTCAGCCACAGGTGGAAAAAAAGGTCAGTGAATAAACATCTAGCTTAGGGTGCACTTGATAATTCCCTGACCTAAAATGTACTTAGCAGTATTTTCAAAATTTTTGTCTTGATAAGAATTAACTGGGGCACTTATTAGTAATAACAAGTTACTTTTTGTTTCTCTTCCCCTGGATAATCTGATTCTTTAGGTATAGAGCAAAACCCAGGAATCTGACATTTTAGCAAACATCCAGGTAACTCTTACCTTCATGGAATATTGAGAATATTAGGAGGTGAGGATTACAAAGTTGGCCAAGCCACTGATCAATTTAAGTAAACAAATATTTCCCATTACAGGAAAGGAGAGAAGAAACTTCAGGGAAGGGGCTAGATCTGTGAAAGTGGATGTAACGTGGCCCATGCCTAGACAGGCTCACTCACTTTTGGAAGAAGACACAGATGTACATCAAATATTTTAAGGCAGGCAGACTATGTTGGCCTTGAATGGGCAATAATAAGCAAAACACAGTTTTTCATTGTGGGGGTCTGAGAAAGCTTTGTGAAGGAAGTAATCTCTGAGCTAGACTGCTCTCTTGTAGAGCTCTAGAATTCTTTTCAGGTGCATTACGAAAAGAAAGTGGAATTCCAAGAATGAAAAGTAGTTTTGAATAAAGGAAGAAAGGTACAAAATGCCAGAGTTGTAATTTTGATGATGCAATAAAAGACCTATTGATTTGTGGGGGCTGGGGGAGAAAGAAAGAAAAAAGAAAATGCCAGAGTTGGTTTGAGTAAAAGTGAGAAAATTGAGCTATTTCTTCCATACCCACAGGGAAAATGCTGTGCTAAGAAGGTAGAGAGGTAGAAAAGGTCCAGGTGGAAACGAGTGGACAGTTTGAAAACCCAGTTCAGAGGTCTGATCAAATTAGGGGAGAGAACGGGTGAGAAGAGTGGACAGTTTGAAAACCCAGTTCAGAGGTCTGATCAAATTAGGGGAGAGAACGGGTGAGAAGAGGGAACAGAAACCTGAAAAATCTCCTATGAGACCAGGAGCCCCTGAGGCAGAGAAAGCCCAGGGTTAGTTCTTGCCTCAGGATGCCTCATACCCACACTTTCAAGGGTCACTTTCTGACTCCATAACCGATCAGCAAATTGTGAGACTTTTCCCAAAAATGCCAAAATCTTCTGCTAATCCACCCCAGTAAGAGGTAGAAACCCTGTGATTCCCCTCCTGAGACTTTGAACACTTCCCTGCCTGCTCTAATCCCTCCCTGCCTACTGACCCAGCATCTTGTTTTATTTTTTTATCAGCAGTTTCCTCTGCCCAAAATGTTTCTCCCTCCTCTTCATTGGACTAACTTATCATACTCATCTGTCAGGTCTCTGTTTAAATATTTGGTTTTTTTAAAAAAATAACAATACTTTTTATTTTTTATGCAAGTATAATATCCTAATAGAAGAAATACAAAAATCATAATTGTATATAGATCAATGAGGTAGATTGTATTAAAACTAGGAGAATCTCTCCTTCAAAAGACACAATTAAGAGAATTTAAAATTTTCTTCTTGAAAAATTTTAAGAAAATTTAGAGGGTGGGAGAAGAGATTTACTATAATTACATCCAACAAAGAATATGTATTTAGTATATATTAAAAACTGCAAATCAATATCGAAAAAGCAGACAACACAATTAACAAATGGCACTTCACAGATACAGATATCCAGATGTTTAAATATTTTTCATAGAAGCCTTTTCTATTCCTTTAGTCTAAATTGTACTCCACTCATTATCTTTTATATACCCTTTTAATTTTTCTTCATAGCATGTACAAATATGTAAGACTACATACTTATTTTTGTTTATGGCTCTCTCCCTTCACACAGTAAGCTCTGTGACCTGTGGTCCCTCTCCACTCTTTACCCGGTATGTAGCCCAGAGCTTGCTCTCACTATTAATGTTTGTTTAAAAAAGAGAAATTCAAATAGGTAGAAGGAGGATTTTGAATGTTCCCAACACAAAGAAATGACAAATGTTTGAGATGATGGATGTACTAATTACCCTGATCTGAATACTATATATTACATGTATCAAAATATCACTGTATACCCCATAAATATGTACAATTATTGTGTGTCAATTAAAAAAAAAGAAAAGAAAAATAAAACACAGAAAAAGAGGAGGAAGGGATGCTAACCATGGGCTTGGCACACTCCTTCTCCAGGATGCTCTGAATTCTCAAGACCCTCCTGCCTTTCCTGTCTGTCTCCTCCTTCAGAGAGTGTGCCTGGGTTCAAATCCTGGTGCACTAGCTGTGCTACACCACTCTCCACCAGCTGTGTTGCACTGGATGAACTGTCTATACTGCTTAAATCTGTTTCCTTTTCCTGTAAAACTGAAACGATAACAGTTCCTACCTCATAGGGTTGTTAGGAGGATGGGAGAATCCATGTAAAACTTCTAATAGAGTACCTAGAAAATAGTGACTGATATAGATTAGCTGCCATTATTATTGTTATTAATAACTGATGATCTCTAAGATTCAAGCTCTTGGGCTTTTTCTCCACAAGAAAATCCTCATTTTATTAATATATATAACGAGTTCGTATAAATCAATAAGAAAATACAAGCACAATAGAAAAATGGGCAAATATTAAAAATGTGCAAATTCACAGAAAGAAATATGTTCTATAATGTTTACTATATACCATCAGAGGAGAAAGAAGGAGAGAGAGGGACATAGTCTGGCTCCTAGATATTCCCGTAACTTCCCTCTTACAATTCCTCCCACTAGTGTCACAGAAGAAAGAAAAGCAAAAAGGCCAGTGTCCCCTTCCTCCATAGCCAGGTAATGCTATGCTCCCTTCTCTGTTACTGCTTCTCTGACTAACACAGACTGGCTCGATGGCCCTGTGAGGCAGGTGTCCAGATGCTGACTCTTCGGTAGCACATGTGTGGTTCTTTGGAGATCACGTATTTCTCCAATTTTTATCATGCCCGTTAAAATCGTCCCTACCAGAAATTTATTCCTAGGAATCCCTAGTGACATCCTATGTGCATTCTCCATGAGCTCCCTAGCAGCTTTTGCCATTGTTTTCTTTGTTCCACTCCTTGTAGTACTTCCACTACCCTGGGACACTACCGTCATTGCCACCAGGTTTTCACTATTCTGGAGCCATCATGGTTTCCTCCCTGACTCTGTACCACAGAGATTCAAGATAAGTAAGGTGGTGCAGTTCCCATGAGGGGATTCTGCAACAGACTGCTCTAGATGATTCAGGTGCTGAGGAATATAAAGGTTCTCCCCTGGAAGTGGTCCTACATCATGGCCCTGGGAGAGCACTGGGGCTTATAATCCTCCATTCCACCTTCATTCAATTTTTCCTTCCTTTTCTATCTTTTGTTCAATTTAGTCCCTTCTTAAAAGTATGATCCAGCAGGGTGGGTCCTCGGGGAGGTTGTCAGAAATGAAGAATCTCAGGCCCATCCCAAACATTCTAAATCAGAACCTGCACTTTAACAAGATCCTTAGGTGATTCCTATGCACATTACAGTTTGAGAAGTACTGATATATAGGACAGGACTTTGAGATTCTCCCACCCTAGTTATTCATATTCAAGCTCATGTTTAGCCCCCACAGCTCCATCTCCCCCTTTTGCCTGTGTTCTTTATTGTCAACAAGGACTCCTTGGCTGCTGAGCTGGTGGGCCCATGGGGTCTGCCACCGTAGTTCTACAGGGATTCCATTTAAGCAGCCTCACATCTGTTCACTTTGAAGGAATGTTGACATCATCTGCGCCAGTAACTCCATGTATCATCTTCTTCAGGTATGTTTTAAGATATTTCAATGTATTGTAGAGGGGAGAATGATTATAATGTACCTACTTTGTCAGCAAATGTGCACAAATATTCACTGTGCTTAGAAATAAACAGCACAGCTTACATAGAAATTGTACATGCACGTGGTCCTTGAAGACAATTCTCTCCTCAGCTTGTAACATGTATCAAAGATTGGTTTAAGGACATTACTGCTCTCGGCAGAGAGGTGGAAAATGGCTCTAGCTGGTGCTCATCTGCCACTCTCAGGTGCAGAGCCTCTAGATTTCTCTCAGAAGTTCTTTGGCATGCTTCCTGCAATGTCAGCCTCACTAAATAAAAAGATCTGCCTTTTAATATTTTAGAATTCCTTGCATCTTCTGTCCAACTTGATTTCTCCATAGTTTTGACTAGTTGGATAAGCCAACACTAGTTTTGTTGTTTTTTTTTTTTTCTCCTCTGACAAGCACAGATCTATAGAACTTTCTGTCTTATGAATCCTATGGAATATTCAAAATTTGAAGCCAATGTTACATGACCCTCCTTTAAAAAAAAAGTCATAAAGTTATTTTCTAGCTTGACTGCTGCGTCCTTTGTGGTTGACAAGTTTCTCAGAGCCTGCAGGGGCTTTTCGTGGTTAGGCTATTGTCAATGGGACTTTCTGAAGTTCTGTAGAACTATTTTAGGGACATAGTGGTTGGCTTACCACAGGTGGGGAAAGAGAGGTTGTCTTCTTTGGAGCAAACTTGTATAGCCATTATGGTAAAAGTGTGATGCTGTGGTTTGAATGTGGCCCCCAAAAAGCATGTGTTTGAAACTTAATCACCATTGTAACAGTGTTAAGAGGTGGGATCTTTACAGGGTGATTAGGCCATGAGGGTTCTGCCTTTGTGAATAGATACAGTCATTATTGTGGGAGTTATTTTGTTATCACAGGAGTGGGTTCCTTATAAAAGGACAAGTTTGCCCCCTCATGTTCTCTGTTGTGCTCACGCTCTCTCTTTGCCCTTCTGCCAGGGGATGGCACAGCAGGAAGGCCTTCACTGGATGCCAGCCCCTTGATCTTGAACTTCCCAGCCTCCAGAAAAGTGAGCCAATACATTTCTGTTCATTAAAAAGAACCAAGTCCATGGTATTCTGTTGTAGCAGCACAAAACAGACTAAGACAGGTGATATTGATAGGGTATAACCATAAAGCAACTTTAGTACTTTCCCTGCTCCCTCTTGGGGGCTAGTTTCTTCTCTGCCCCTTAGTGAAATCTCAGGTTTTGTTCCCATAGCTTTTCCAGACACTCAGAAAAATGTAAAAGTCTTCCCCTCATTTTTAGTCATAAAAGAGTCTCACTTGCGTAGTTGAAATGTCCAGTCCCATACAATAGTCAACACTCTGAATTTTATCTCAGGCAAATATTTCTCTTTCTCTCCTTCCCCAGGCCAGGTTGGTTCAGGCTGGAAGCTGGAAGTGAGGAATATGAGGTCAGGGGGGCAAGGGAATAGGGGTTGGCACAGCTGGTTCCTTTGTTTTCCTACCTAATGCTTCACTTATTCTCTTCCACTCTCTCTAGGATGTGTATCCTATGCGGTTTGGAGTGGAGATGGGAGAAGGAAAGACGGAGAGAAAGAAAGAGGGGAAAGGCCTTACTTAGGGGAACTGCAGTGCTTGGTGGTGGTGCTCCATGATCTTGGTGGACATTCAATATGGACTCCTCTCGTGTGGGGTCCTTGGAGATGGCTCCACTGAACGCATGGGCTTGTAACAGGCCCCCTGCTGGCCACTCACTCCACTG
Organism: Lemur catta; assembly: GCF_020740605.2. Classification (NCBI taxonomy): domain Eukaryota; kingdom Metazoa; phylum Chordata; class Mammalia; order Primates; family Lemuridae; genus Lemur; species Lemur catta. The sequence goes on from NC_059134.1 coordinate 62,469,329, forward strand.
GCTTCTGCATTGATTCCAACCACCTGCTGCCTAGTAGCCACTAGCAGGAAGCCCACTTAGGTGGGGGCTCCTCCAAAACAACCTTCATGCTTGTTCTGCTTTTAATAGTGTAGACCTTCCTCTCCATTCCACCACCAGGCCCCAGGCACAGCCTTTGCCTTTAATCTTCTCCCACATGGGTCAAATTCCTGTTGCTTAGGCCCTCTCAATCCTGAGGGAGACTGTTTTCCAGCTGATTGGGGTGAGGAAGAACTCACCGTCTCCCAACTCCACCCCAGAGTGAGGAGGTGGGAGAAAAAAATGCCACAGTGCCTCAACCGTTTTTCCCAGAGTCTCTTTTCTTAAGTTCTTCAACCTGAAACCACAAGGCACTGAGAGGTGGGTGTTCATCTGAAGTTCACAAAACCTTTGCTGGTCCTACATAGGTGGTCTAGCACCCCACCGTGAAGTAAGGGGACTCGCCACCTACCTACCTTTTTTTCCTTTGCTTCTGGGCTTCAGCTACATAGAAGACAGAGAGAGCCTATTTTAACACTATGGCGTGCTTTCAAGCTCCACAATGCATCCATAAAGTTCCATTTTAAAGCCCTCAAAAGAAAAAGGAGTATCTCTACCTTTTCTGAGCACCGTTTTAGACATGTGACTGGTACACTGCCTTCTTTTTTTCTTTCTGTCCTTATTAACAGTCTATTACAGTATATTTTGTGACGATTTCTCTTTTTCTTTGTTTAACCATTGAGAAATGAGATTGGATAATTCACTGTGACTCTGAGTCAAAAAGAATTTTTACACAGGGGCTTAAGAGAAGTAGGAGAAGCCTGCTGTTTTTCTTGTTGAAAGCAGTTTAAGGAAAATGCTTTTAGATCTGTGGGTGTTTTCTTTTTGCATTGGAAACTGAAGTTAGGGAGATTTTAAACAAATTCTAGTTTTAAAAAAATCATTTTTAGCTTTTCACATAGAGATCTCAAGAACATGAGAGGAGGACTGATTTTTTTTTCCATTGTGTGTTCTGACTGGTGACACTGTGGGTGCCAGTGGGACTGCCTGGCCTGACTGGCTGAAGGCTGTGGGGCTGGGCAGAGCTGGGGAAGGGTGGCAAGCACAATCCTGGAGTAATGAGGTGGGTCCTGGGGTGACTGGATTGCAGGCAGGTCCAGTAGGACCGTATTTTTCTAACATCAGAAGTGGCATCAGCATCTCAACCTTAATGATAACCTTATGTAGAGAAAATTTCGATAAAATGATGCAATTGTTGGTAGCCCAGCCCTTCCCAGGATCTGACTCTGATTCTATGGGAGCTCTTTTACAAGACAAAAAAAAATGCAAAACAGCATTCTCCCTCCCCTCTCCCTTCTCCCCCCAAAACAGTTTGGGCTCAATTTATACATGTGTCTTTGCTATTTTTCTAATTTTCATTTTTCTCTCTACTAATTTTGTGTTTTGGTTTTGGTTCATTTATAGGCAATAATCATTAGTGGCAGCAATGACTGAGAATTTACTTTTATGGTCTGACCATTTGGTGATCTCTGTTGTGAAGTACAATAAAATGTTAAGCCCCCCAGCTGACTGAATGGACTTCGTCTTGGCCATGAGGACCCCAGAAATACCCTAAAGCTGAGTTGCTGGCCATGAGAAGGGAGGTCAGACATGCCTCGTCATTCCCCTCTCCTTTCTTGGAGATGTCCTTTGCAGCTCATTAGTGGCCTTAAGGCTATGCAAGACAAAGCTTAAACCACATACATGTTCAGGTCATCAGTTTACTCAACAGATCACTTAAGTCTGGGCATATGTCCTGTATGTGTCCAGTGGCTTATCTTTGATAAACAAACTTCCTTATTCTAATTTAAAACACGATAAGCCTTTAGACAAAGCTCCATTTCCTTAACCAATTTCAAATCAAAGAATCTTTAAATGCACCTATGTCCTACAAGACCCCTCTTTTTTGGGCCAAACCAATCTATGCCCTCCGCATAGTGACTTAGGGTCTTACATGTAATTCCTGTCTCCATGAATGTGTAAAACCAGACTGTAACCCAGCTACCGCACGCACATTTTCTCAGGACCTCTTAAGGCCATGTGCTCCGGCCGATCACACACATTTGGCCCAGAATAAACTTGTTTAAATTATTTTACGGAGTTTGGGGTTTTTTTTTCTGTTAATACTATCAATGGATTAATGATTTATAGAGCTCTATTTTCTGTTGTGTGAGAGATAATGAAGAATCTGGATTATTAGTCGTTGTTTATGTATCTGTTTCGAACCCAAATCAGTTAAGAATCCTGAGCACCTTGGGAAGTGTCATACCAAGACTGGTGAGTTTTTGGGTTTCTGTATTTACTCTTAACCCACGACTAAAATTTTAAATTGAAGCTATAAGCTCTCTTTGTCTCTGTATGTTTGTGTGTCTATAGTTTAGAAAGGCCTTTACCTCTCACTGTATGAGTATGTAAAATTTTCCTACCTCTAGATGGTGTAATATTAATAAATTAGATTATAATCTCTTGTTAAAGAAGCTCTTTTCTGATTGCATGACAGAGATAAATATGCACTTATAATATTCCTAAGCTTCCTAGAAAATAGTGTAATTGAATTTCTAATATTTTAAATGTGCTACATTTAAAAGATATTTTTGTCTCCTTCGTTAATATCCTTCCTCAGAGACACAAAGACCTAAGTCTGTTTCTTGGTGCTCCCCCGCATCCGAGTGGCTGTAGTACAGCTGAACAGCTTTTCTGACATGATATCCTCTGCCAGTTTGGCTAGAAACTGTGCTATATGAATAAAGCCCATCTGTAGGAAAATATCTTCATACAGTTGAAGGATTGCTAGTCCAGTTCTAAATAAAAATTCCTCCCCATCTTTGCAAAACACATCCCAGACTTGACAGGCCCGATCAAGCAGAGCGGTGATTTCCGGCACAGTGTGAAGATCCAGTCTGTCAAGTGTGTGTCTGGTGTAAGACCATAAGACTTGACATGAAGAAACAGTTTGGAGAGATTGTCTTCAAAGAATACGTCAACGGTTACAAAATATCTCAACATCTTGCTGTGATCCACACAGAAAAAGGCCAACTGGCATGGCTTATTTATGAGATTTTTGGCAAATGCAATGAAAGCATTTGCCTGTTTTAAATTGAGAATGAGCCTACTACCACAATGAAGGACATCCCTGGGACCTAACCAACATCAGGCGTGTAACATAAATGTGCCCCTAAGATACAATGTAAAACATCATGCTATGGGCCGCCCTTCTGAAAGATGTAGAGAGATGAGTATACACAGGATCTGTCCAGCTTAATTCCAGACTGGTACCTGGGTCACCAACAGACAGACCTTCTGTATCAAACAGAATGATATGTTCAGAGAGAACTGATTTCACCAAAGATTTTTCATCATTTCTTTCCTCTTGAGAGGAATATTTCATAAAGGTCAGGAATGATATTTCATTCATTTCCTACAGCTAGACTCCAGATTCACCAAGGAACATGAGAGGACAACCCCTATACCACAATTCCCCTTTTCTCTTACTACACATTATTTTCCAGTTGGGCAGTATTTCACTGGTCCAAGTGACCATTGCAGCTGGCAATATTTTCTTCCTGCTTAAATTACCTTTTTTCTTTCTTTTTTCTTTATGGACTGCTTTAATTTCTCAATCTGAGACTTAGTCACCGTCTCACATTCTTGTTGGTGACTTAAAGCGTCTTCTACAGATTTGGCAGGAAGATTGCCTAGGAGTGGGCAAAGATTTCTTAAGCAGGACACAAAAGCAATAATTAATCATATGATGGCCCACACTTAAGAATCAGAACAGTGGTAGAAAATGGCTCAAATTCAAAATGCTTCTGTCTTGAACACTGAAGTGGTGATGCACACGTCCTGCCTGTTTGTGCTTCATTTTTCCTGTTGAATGATTTTTAGAAGTTTTCTGAAGATTCTCTCAGGCCAGGACTTTACCAAATAATTTCCAGTCAGGAGCACTAGGGATACCTGATCTGAGTTCCTTTCGTCCTTTTTGGAAAAGATTTCAGACAACCAGGGACAGGTGGTGGGTGCTCTGGCCACAGCTCACCTCCAACATAGTTGTGAGAGCTCACATTAAGGTGGGAGAAGCCACGCTCCCTCCCCCCACCCTCCCCAGTCCTCTCTGCAGGCTCCCATGGGGCCCAAGCAGTGGAGAAGGGACTCCTAGCCTGCCTGAGGACTCTGTAGGCGGTGCCTAACCAGTCACTTTAGGGAACTATGGTTGACTTTTTGGAGCCAGTGCTGGCAAAGTCCTGCAAGGAAAACTGGCCTGGTACCTGGCTTACAGAGTCCACACTTAGAGGTGGTAAGGGAGGTCACTTCCACAGCCAGCCAAGATCCTTGGGACGTTTTGAAAACTTCAGGAAGAGAGAATTTGCCCAAAATGCATAGGTACTGCAGATGAAATCTTACAGAGGAAGTTCCTTGGCCTTAGCTTCCTAGCTTCAGAACAGTAAATTAAGAGAGGCTTTTAGAAGTCCAAGCTGAGATTCCTTATAGAAACCACTAGCAAAACAAACTTGAAGAAGGTAAATTAACATTATTGTTGTACATATGTAAATAACCAGGCCATTAGAGGGGCCATACTCATTTTGTGATCAAGAATCTTTTTGATGTTCTTTTAAATCAAAAGTGGGGAGACTGAAAGGAAAAATTTGTGCTTAAATGGACAATTCTGTGTTGTCATCCCAGAGCACACTTGTGTTGTCTGATTCTGATTCTGTGGGAGCTGCTTTAGAGCTCTGTAAATTGCAGATAACTGACAGCAATGCTAAATCGTTCTTGCCCACAGACATGCAAATGAATTCTGTCCAGTGGAGAAGCAACCAAAAAAACCAATTCTGGCTCTATTTATATAGTCCTGATCTATAAATGTGTATGTTCTTGGGATTTCCCTTTGACTTGGTTGTAACACTTCACTAGTTTCTTCATGAATTAGTTAAATAAAGTCTTTAACTCATGTTTATTCTAATCTGTTTAAGTGTCCTGGTTTTACCTGTTCCCAAAAATTATCTTTTAATGCCTACTTGGAACTAAACCATCATTTAACGGCTTATTGGGTGTGCCCTGTCTTTGCCTAGCCACAGAGGGCCTAAAGGCTTTAAAACAACAGTGTCAAAGACTTTTAAGGCAGCCCAGTTTGGTGACCTTACCAGCAACCTAGTACAGGAACTTTCTAGAACCTTTATGGTGGCAGTCCTGTTCAGAAGCCACTTAGTGGTTTTTTCTGTTCTACTGATTGAGGTGGCCTGACATTTCTTGGCAGACATTGTCCTGTCATTCAGTTCCTCTTAAAGTATGCTTTATACTTTAGTGTACTTAAAGTATACACCAAAAGTATACTTCAGAGTAAAAATACAAATTTAAGAGCCTCGTGTTCTTATAAACTCTCACAGACAAGCTTGATATAATGCTGAAGCACTGCCACGTAGAGTTTTATGAGCTTATTTAAATCAAGCCCATGCAAGGCTTCATGCTTGTGTCCAGATGGCAGATCGGAGGAGTGGTCATGTTTTCCTCAAGGACGGCCAACATACTCTTTAGTAGTTTTTGATGAGAAGTGGTAAGGGAGGTCACCTGACCAAAGGGAACTATGTATTTCTCTTTTGACACACCAGTCTAGCATTTTATAAAGAAAGCAAGAGTTGATTTTTAAAAAAGAAATCTGGAAAATAAGACAGTTGCCTGTACAATCAAGAGGCAACTAAGCAAAGCAGAGTTTCTTGGGGGCCTTGCTGAGTTTGGCTGCAGCCTAGGTCACAAGTCTTTTGACCAGTCGCCAATACAATGTGAAAAGAAGTAGTCCCAGGAACTCCATCAACAAAATAGAAATTTTTAGAAGGCTGTCGTTAGTAACCCCTGAGATAATGGACCCAGCTTTAAAGATGGCTAATATATCCCGTTGTCAATGCCTAGGTGATAATGGCTTGCTGAAAGAATGCTGAGGATGCCTGCCTAGCTCAGAAGACCACCTGCATCTTTCACCATCACATATGCCCTTCTGGGCCTTTACGACTTGCTTGAACATGTATAGGACCACTACCATTACCAAAATGTGAATTCCTAACAGCAGAGAGTAGGACCCTCTGGGACCATCCCTTAGGAGAATACTAAGCAAACCCGGAAGATAACGCTTCCTTGGGAGCTCTGAGTCATAAAGCCCCAAGTCAGCAGATAGCAAGTCCGTTATCAAGATTAAGGGCATTACCCAGAATGCCAGAATAATTTTGACAATTTGAAAAACTTTGTTTAATTGTCGCTCAGGGACAAAACACCCACAAGAATCTCAGTTTAGCAGAAAGCTTCTGTGACAGGTGAGTCACAGTAAGTTAAAAAAAAAAAAAAAGGAGAGAAAGAAAGAAAGTAAAGCAAGGAGTTGTGCCACAAGCCTGTCATATACAACCTATCAGGACTGAGTCCCTTGTTTTGGAATCATCTAATTTGGGACAAAGCTATTTTGTACTGGGAAAAAGAAACTTCTAGAAAATTGAGAAAAGATACTGTTAGTAGGGGAAGTCTCCTTTCTAGTGCCTATGGTTTTCATTAGAAGGATTTTTTCCCCTAACCCTCTAACCCTGGGTCTTACTCCTCCTCTCAAGTGAGTTACCTGAGTTTGGTAGGGGAACTGCGAACACAGGGCCCAGCCCTGCCCTCCTGCTCTCCTCTTTCACTCTAGGAATTTTCCTATTTGCAGAGAGCAGGAGCCTTGATGGCTGCTAGACCCTGTGGTTTTTTAGGTCAGACTATAACTAGGTAAAAGTGCCTGATACTGAAGGAGTTCAGGATTGGGAAGCCTACTGTCGCCACATACCATAGCAATGTACTTCTACCTAAGTTTTATTAATAAAAATGGGTTTTCACTTGTGTCTGCCTTACCCCTTCAGAAGTCAGGCAGGGAAAAGAGATGCTATTTACTGGGTCATCTAACATCCATATACTTATTATCAAAGTTTCTTTATAAAATTGCCTGGGAGATTTATCTTCTGGCAGTCATTGTATAGAGAGTTGCAATATCATTTACATGATGTCCAAATTAGAAAATAGCCATGGAAAATCATGTGGAAAGCCAATTGCTATAGATACTGTGGCCATGGTGACTGTGGGTATACAATGGACAGAGACCATGTTGAGAGTGTAATTGAATGATGCTTTTCCATGTCCAGAATGTTCAGAGTTTCAGAATCCCTCATGTCATTCAGAATATATCCTGCCAGGGCAAGAGAAACAACACCATAAATGTGAATTCTAAATACCTAACTCTTGTTTAAAAAACTACCACAACCGGGCGCAGAGGCTCACACCTGTAATCCTAACACTCTGGCAAGCCGAGGCGGGCGGATGGTTTGAGCTCAGGAGTTCGAGACCAGCCTGAGCAAGAGCGAGACCCTGTCTCTACTAAAAATAGAAAGAAATTATATGGACAACTAAAAACATATATAGAAAAAATTAGCCCAGCATGGTGGCGCATGCCTGTAGTCCCAGCTACTTGGGAGGCTGAGACAGAAGGATTGCTTGAGCCTAGGAGTTTGAGGTTGCTGTGAGTTAAGCTGATGCCACGGCATTCTACCCTGGGCAACAGAGTAAGACTCTGTTTCACAAAAAAAAAAAAAAAAAAAAAAACAAAAGAAAAACCTACCACAACTAGGCTGGGTGTGGCGGCTCATGCCTGTAATCCTAGCAGTCCGGGAGGTCAAAGCTGGAGGATTGTTTGAACTCAGGAGTTCAAACAAGAGCAGCGTGAGAAAGAATGAGACCCTGTCTTTACTAAAAATAGAAAGATCAGCCAAGTGCAGTGGCATGCCTGTAGTCCCAGCTACACAGGAGGCTGAGACAGGAGGATTGCTTGAGCCCAGGAGTTTGAGGTTGCTGTGAGCTAAGAAGACACCACTGCCCTCTAGCCAGGGTGACAGAGCAAGACTGTCTCATTCCATCATCTTTCTTTCTGGAAGAAGAATACCACTAAGAGCCCCTTCAAGGTATTCTCTTGGTAGATTTAAAAAGTCCCTATGATGACAAGTACTGCTCAAGAATCAGTCTCACACACCTGCTTGGCAGGCTGTGCACACTCAAACACTCAGGGGAACATGAAGGAAGGAGTGTGATCCTCCAAGATGCTGCTGTCAAGCACTATAGCAGAGTAAACTGGAATTACTTGTAAAACCATCCCCACAACAGCCACAATGCTTACCATGTGTTGCTTCTTGTGGTTCCAGAGGTGATGGGTAAATGGCACACCTATAAAAGACCTCAACCAGGGGATGTCCCTTCCTGATCATTTTTGTTCCTGTATGTAACTGTGCCACCAAAATGAACAATATACCAGAAACCTAAGGCTGTCCACATGACAAGATCTGACCTACATTCTGTTGTAATGTTGCTTTAAGGTGATTTGTTTTGCAGAGTTGTGGTCTCTTACAGCAATGGGAGGGTCAGAGAGAACAACCATTGAATTCAAAGGCAGCCCTGGTTCCTCTGGTCATTGCAAATCCATCCTGGAAAGCCAAAGTAGCTCCTGACAGACCCTTCCCTCTTTGGCAGCCCGGCCTGCTAGATAGCCCCTCAACTGTGGGCCAAATGACACAGTCTTTGGATGAAGAGGAGGAGCCATGAGGGGGTGATAGAGGCAGTTTTTAAATTTTCTGGTAAGAATTACGGCGTATATAGGGCCATGAGAATGGACAGCAGAATAACATACTGAAAGGAGTCAGTGTCTTATGTTTTATTCTCCTCATCTGCCCAGGGCTGTCATTTTGAGAGTTGGCTCAGGACACACATAAAGGTGACTCAGAGCCATATTAAAAGATGTGAGAAGTTCTCCCTTATTCTCCAGAAAGGCCTTGGCTTCCATAAGCTTCAGGGAAGATTAAAGAGTCCATAAAGTAGCTGCTTAAGGTCTTGCCCGTGTGTTCAACAGCTTCCCACCATAGATCACATTAACCGCCCCTCACCTTCCACCCCAGATAATTATAGTTCACAGGATGTGTTGGTGCACATTACCTGACGAAAAATGCTTTCTCTGTCCTCTGTTCACCCCTTTTCTTTCTAATAGTCACTGTTAATTTGGACAACATGTCGGCAACAAGTTCCAAATTACTGTCATATGTTTGAAATGTGCACCGGGACAGTTCCTACATATAACTCAACTGCCATTCACACCACGAGAACAATGATTTGTTTGACCCTCTCCAATTTATGGGAGCTGAATGCAATATTCAGCACTTATTTACTTCTGGGTTTTATTCAGAAATCTCTGGATACCCCTCTTGGCCACCTTCTAGGATGTTAAATTAAGCAGAAACAAAATTTAAGAAAATATTTAGCAACTTCAGTATGATCCATGAGCCTTTTCTAGTACTTGATGTTTTCCAGAAATATATTATCTACCTCCCAACATGATTCTTAAGGGCCCCAGGTACCATCCAGCTTCCCCTAAGCATATCAGCATTTTCCCATCTCAGAAGCCCTCTCTGCTCCCTCCACAGGGGCCTGGCCAGGTTGGACAATCCACCACACCAGGCACCATGGACAGCGATGCAGCTGCCATGACAGGCTGTGCAGGCGGCCTTTTCACAATAACAATGTTTGTAAGATCCCTGATTTGCAGGCATGAGGCTGTAATTTACTTGTTACTTTCAGACAAACTGCTGACAAGCCTGGTCAGCAAACACTGGCCTGAATGCCCTTCTCTACACCATTAAGCCCCTTTGTAACTTCCTGCTCTGGCGATGTGATGACACGTGTCTATACTGGATCCACATTATGTCTCTTCCCCCTTTCTGTGTAATCACACCCAAATTATAATCAGAAAATAATATTTAAAACTAAATTTTAAAAATACACACATATATACATCTACCTATCCTTTTGTATCTTGCCCTAAAAATTACTTCTTTAAATAATCTTATATGTTTTCACTCCCTTTTGTTTTGCTTTGCTGGTGGCTCTGATATTGTGGGTTCATTGGTATCTTTTTGTGGGAACACTCCAGAACCTTGCTCTATTACCCTACAGACATACACAGGTGTCCTCATAATGGGCGCAGGTATTTCTGAAAATAAAACAAAGAACAAAATTGCCCCACATCCCTATGAAAATATTTTCTCACATTCCTGGGATTTTTCTGGTGTAATATCATTGGCAGGGTAGAAGGGTCACCCCAAGTTAATTCTACATCTTTTTCCATTATGCACCACAAGCAGAAGCATACATTGTAGAGTCTTCACAGCTGAGATAGCCTTTTCTCTATTACAAGATGCCAGATTGAGAGAGGGATTCATCTTGACTGATAATAAATATTGTTAAATTAATGCTTTAACAGTCCATATTGAGTACTGTGGAAAAAGAGGTGTAGGATAATTTTATTACTAGCTAAGAAAAAAAATAAACCCCACTTCACCAATTTATCTGAATTACAACCTTCGCACTGCAGTGTTTTTATGAATTCTAGGCAATGTCTTCTGACTTAAAGAACAAGTAAAACTTAAACCTCCCCCTTCTTACTCTTCATCACATGCCAGCAGAATATTTTTCACCCAATTCTTAATTATATCAACAGATACTTAAATAAGAAATAGATGGTGTAAGGCTCATACCAGGGATCAATCAAATGTGAGATTTACCAACCTCTGCACTACTGACATTTGGGACAGGCTAATTATTTGTTGTGAGGGAATGTCCAGTGCATTGTAAGATGTTCAACAGCATTCCTGACTCTACCTACTAGATGTCAGTTGTGACACTCAAAAGTGTCTCCAAACATTGCCAAATGTCTCATGGAGGAAGAAGTTGCCTACAGTTGGAACAACGTGTTTAGAGAAAGGCCTACGATAGACCCAGCTTGAATGGAGTGCATAGTCCTGGGCCAGTCAGCTGTGACCAAGAAAAAAATACCAGTAAATTACAACATAACTCGAGCCAAATCTATGTGACAGCTACTTTAAGAGGTGCTGAAAAGTCAATCCACTAAGTGTCTACCACATTGAAGAGATTTCCTCTAGAGTTTGGCTTTTGTAGCTTTGCTCTTTGCTGAAGCTGTGCTATGGTCAGAATGTTTGTGTCTCCCTAAAACTCTTATGTTGAAATCTTAACAGCCAAGGCGATAGTAATAGGAGATGGAGCCCTTGGGAGGTGATAAATTCATAAAAATGGAACAGTCATGAATAGGATTAGTGCCCTTATAAAAGAGGCCTGAGAGAGACCTCTCATCCCTTCTACCATGTGAAGACACAGAGAAAAGGCACCATCTGTGAACCAGAGAGCAAACTCTCACCAGACACCAAATCTGCCAGCACCTTGATTTTGGACTACCCAGTTTCCAGAACGGTGAGAAGTGAGCTATGGTATTTTGTTATAGCAGCCTAAATAGACTAAGACATTCCGTTAAACTTTTTAATTTATTGTATTTTTTTTATTTTTATATGTAGTTATTTAAATCTCTTGTCTTGTTTTTGAGGTTTTTCTTCTGTTTTTAGGTATGCATATTATCCTTATAGTTTCAGTAGTCAACTATCTTCAAATAAGCCTTAATTTGATTTTTGTTTAATCTAAATCAGAACTCTGTTTTTTCTATTCAATTCTGTCTCATTAGTATAACCTGAAAGCTACTAGGCAAAATTTATGAGTCTTATTGTGTCTATCTTTCAGGGAAAAAAAAGGTAGGGGTCATCATGACCAAATATTTGATGCTTATTTTCTTATAAACATTGGAAGTCTGGGGCTATGTTAGTAACTAATAACAAAGGCTTAGAGGCACAAAACCCCCCCACTATCATAAGGTTCAGTGTATTTAATGGTCTGGCTGGGCAATATGCTTAAAATAAAAGGACCATGAGTCTGGGTAAGGTATTGTCTCAGATCCTCCAACCCAATGACCTGGAGAAAAGACCAAGATTCCAGCCCTTCCCTTGAGAGAAAGGTTGCAAGCTGAGTTTTTAGTAGGGCAGGAGAGAAACCCATAACGTGGAACTTCCTTTTGAAACAAGAATGCTCGAATGAGCTGGGCTTCCAGGGACATAGTGAGATAAGTAAGATTTCCCTTGGAAATCATTCAACCCCAACCCTGGTTGGAGAAAGGGCAAGGGGGTTCAACTCTACAGCAGAATATTGGAGTACTGGCAGTGGTAGAGTGGAAGAGAGCTTGAGGAACAGAGATTCCTAGTGAGAGCAAATAGCTTCCAGGAATGTAAGCAGAGCATCCTGTGTGGTGGTGACAGTGTAACAGCAGTCATTCCAGAGTTGGGTGCAGTCAAGAACTGTTATCTATCAAAGTACAGCAGCTGCATCTACTTGTGCCTAGTAGAAAGAACTTCATGTGCGTCAGTCCCCAACAAAAATGGAGGTGCTAACACCTACCAGCAAACAGACAATTTTGAAAAAGGGATGATAACCTCAGCCTATTTTGGTTGAGCTGGGCATTAATATATTTCCATCATTGACTGGTGATTTGGGGGAAAAAAGTGCTCAGATGGTAGATTTTATGATTCAGGGAGTACACATCAGCTCCATTTCTCTTACCTAAGGTATGATTTTGGAAGGAGCCTTTTAGCACTTGGGGAAGAGAAGAGAGAAGCTAAGTTAATAATTACATACCAAGGGCCCACTATGAAACGGAACAAGCATTTTATGACTTCTAAATAGACATGTAGCATCGTGAAGTTCTGAAAGATAAATTCAATATATCCTTTCCCTCAGGGAGCTTACAGGAGAGTGAGGAGTGGAACACTTACACAAACAGGATATCACAAATGTCATACAAGAATGCTACTTTGACTAAGAGGAAGAAAAGGTCACAAGTTTTTGAGAAAATCAAGAATAGTGTTCTGACGAACAGTATACAAAATACATTCAAGTACAAACATTTAAGAGATGATTTTAGGAGCCCATGTGAGAGGCAATGAGATTCTGTACTAGGATAGTGGCAATGAAACAGAAATGAAGGAATAGATTTGTGAAATGCTGCATAGCTAGCTTCTGCAAGATGTGTTGACTAATTGCCTATGGGAGATGATTGAGAGGGAGGAGACAAAGCGTTCGAGCATTGGGAATTGGGACAATGAAGGTAGGCTAACAGAAGTAAGGAAGAAAAAGGAAATAGGGTAGAAGCTGGAAAGCTTACTTTTTGAGATCATGCTTTAAATACAGTATGCTGAATATACAAAAAGTTGGTGATTATATGAGATGGTACACTGAGTATACAAGAAGTTGGTGATTATATAGGGTTTTGCCTTCTTGTCTTATTTTCCCCCAGTGAAAACTCCTGTCTTTTGATTCTGTCTATTCACAGTTGTACCCCTGGTTTAAAGATACTCTGAGAAACTAAGTATTTATACCTTGAAAGCCACTGCTTAGGATTCATGCCATCACCACTGCCTCCACTCTGTCACCTCTTTATTTGGGTTTCGTTCCCTATGAGTAACCCAGATGCCTGCAGTTTTATTTTCCTATATGTGCCAGGTGATTTTCCTGTATGATAGGGACAACCCTGCTCAGCTGCAATGTAGGAGTGCTCCGTTATTAAAGCTCTGTTAGGGAGGAATGACTGACTGCAGCAACTCAGGCTCTGCATTTGTTTTGTCTTTTCAGCACAGTCTGAGAGTACCTGACATGGATGTCAGAAAAATAAAACTTACAGTCTCAAGATATCATTCTCTATAAATCAAATGAGACACTCTTACTAACTTGAGTCTCTCCAACTCTTCTCTGAATTCTCCACGTCAGCACCAAATTGCCTCAATATTCCTTCCTCTACTTTATGCTCATAAATTTCATTCTCACTTCTGACGGCTTTTATTTACTTGGGTCTATTTTTTAGTGTTGCTTAATGTTTTTAAAATTTTTTTCCTGTTTGTAAAAGTAATTTACAACCAGCACAGGCATAAATACTTACAATTTCCATGTTTTAGCTTGCTTCCAGTCTTTTCTTTGCCATTCCTCTAGAAATGGTTTTGTGCTCCTATAACAGCCCAGGACTGGGTAATTTATAAAGAACATAAATTTATTTCTTATACTTCTGGAAGCTGAGAAGTCCAAGATCAAGGTGCTGGTATTTGGTGAGGGCCTTCTTGCTGCCCCCTCCCACAGTGGAAGGTAGAAAGGGGTGAACCCACTCCTACAAGCCCTTTTCATAGCAGCATTAACCCACTCATGAGCCAGGAAGTAGGGCTAGTGACCAAGGGCAGGGGAGGGGAGGGCTCTGTGGATCAAGGAAGGACATAAAATGGGCCCTGTGCATTTTTAATAGAAATATTTAAGATTAACTCTTAATAATAGCCAAAAAAAACATAGAAATAATAAGTGTTAGACCAAGGAGAAAATTATTATAGAATCAAATTCAGGGACCAGATATGTGAGGATGAGTGTAAGAGGAAGAAAACATGAAAACTCCATGGAGGACGAAGACAGAGGACAGGCAGAGGAAACCCTGTGCATTTTGGCCCTCATGGGCTCCATCCTCCATTAAAAACAAAAATTATATTTTATAATTGTGTTGTATAAAGATAATACATTAATATGTATATTATATTATTATATATTATATACTAATATATAATATATGTTATAATATATTAATATATAATATTAATTAACAGTATGTATTAATATTATATTAATATATGATATGTATATTATATTGATATAATATATTAACACATTTTCTTTTACAAAAAAGTTCATTTTTTTTTCTTCTGACTTAAAAAAACTTAAAACAGTTTCCTGAGCCCATAGTATTGTGGACCCTAGGCACTATGCCTACCAGGTCAGCCCTGAGAGAAAGCAACAGAGCTTCGAAGAAGAACAACAAATAGTGCTAAAATGTGAGGGGCTCCTTCAGGGCTCTTGTTCATCCTTGTACCCCTAGCACCTCTCTAGAATAAACACATATTCTCCAACTATTCAGTGAGCACCTACTCTGTGCCAGGCACTGCTCTAGGTGCTGGAAATACAAAGATAAGTAAGATGCTGCCCTTGCCTTCAAATTGTTTCCAGTGTCAAGGGGGCTGTGTCTATTAGGACTCTCAGTTGCAAAGAAAAAACAAATACTAAAAAGACTAAAATTGGGGTTAAGCAAAAGGCATATTTTTTAGCTCACATAAATGAAAATGTCTGTGGTAAGAGCTGGTTTCCTGCATGACTGAATTTAGGCATCAAATGATCATAACCAAAAAACAAAAACAAACACAGGTAAACCAAAACAATTCAAAAAAAAAAAAAGGATGGCCAAGACTTGAAGGAACAGGAACATACCGTGAGGAATAACTGTATAAACCAGCAATGTCTGGACTGAAAAGAGATTGTGGGAAAAATGCTAGATGAGTCTGTCTTGTGTGCCTGGCTGGAGTTAGACTCTAAGGATATATACACATAGAAATAGGTCAGGCGCAGTGGCTCACGCCTGTAATCCTAGCACTCTGGGAGGCCGAGGTGGGAGGAACGCTCGAGGTCAGGAGTTCGAGACCAGCCTGAGCAAGCGTGAGACCCTGTCTCTACTAAAAGTAGAAAGAAGTTATATGGACAGCTAAAAAATATATATATACATAAAATTAGCCGGGCATGGTGGCACATGCCTGTAGTCCCAGCTACTTGGGAGGCTGAGGCAGGAGGATTGCTTGAGCCCGGTAGTTTGAGGCACTCTAGCCTGGGCAAGAGAGTGAGACTCCGTCTCAAAAAAAAGAAATAAAGGACTCTTATTTTAGAGATGTTGCTGAAGGAGGACCACATACTGGAAATCATAGAGATAGAGTTTGCTCTCAGTATAAAGAAAAGGTTTCTATCAGTCAAAGTTGTCCCAAAACAGAGTTGCCTGAGATATAGTGAGTTCCTTGTCACTGGAATTTTTCAAGTCTTGGTCAGTTACAGATAGACAGCAAGATGGTAGAGGACACTTTAGTGCTGGCAATGCTAGTGGACTAGTACTCTAGCCTGGGCTTTTGAGTTCTCTTCAATGCTGAAGTTATATTATTCCTCCACTTGCAACAAAGGAAAGTCAAAAGGATCTCCAGCATTTAACTAAGGAAGAAATTTCCTACCAGGAATGTATATATTTTTACCCATGTTAGAGGAATATCACAGCAGAAAATGGGCATACTATGTTAAATAAATCCTGCCCCATTATCTTTACCCAGTTTCCGCTACGCTATTTCCTTATACTTTAAGATCTTACTATGGCTTCCCATGTAGACTTTGTTGCAGGATGAAAAATGTTCTGACTATCCTAGCTAGACTATTCTAGCCACTTGGCAGTTAGATTTCTAAGGGAAATTAATGAATCCAGCACTCAAGTTAGTAAGTGTTTTCTGAGTTTGGTTATTGCAGATCAGCCTGATCATGCTGGATTGCATAATAAATTTGTACTTCTGGCCCGATAAGCTGAGAACCAAACTCTGAATTTTAATAATCCACCAGCGTGCCCTTCACTTGCTTAAAGCAGCTTCCTAAATGCTACACATGCTGGATAACAAGTAGGTACTCTGTGTCAGTGTCTTAACTCCCTTCAATTTATAATAATATTAGCAATAATAACTAGCAGCGACAATGAGGAACATAATGTAACAAAATGAGCTATTAAGAAATTGAACTAATTTTGTTTTAATTTGATTTTATTATTTGCTACTGTAGACAATAAAATGTACCATTCCTCTTCCTCCCAAAATTAGCCAAGCCTTTGGGCTTCTAGGGGTCAAGATATTTTATATGGGGAATGTACAGTTAAGTTCTTAATTTTGTTTGGTGGTTGAAATGGGAAAATCAGGTAGATTGCCAGGGATTTGGAAAAACAAGAATTTATTTTTCCTTGAGGATAGAGAACTGAGCCTGTTCATACCACCCCCTCTGAGACGGCAGAGCCTTGAAAGGGGTGGCTGCTGGGAAGCTGGTGCATTCTCAGCACTACAGGAGGATCCCGAATTTTCCCATATGGAGCTATTGCAGACCCATTTCCCCAACATCCCCTCTACCTTGCGGTAGTTAGATGAGGCATCAACCAGCACACTGGCTCCCCAACAGTGACATCGTGTGGTCAAAAGGAGCAAGAGCAGCAGAGAGATGCAAAAGCTTAGAGATGATGTGAAGCCCTTGGTATAGACTGTACAATATAGGAAACGGGAGGATAACTAAAATAACTGATAACAAACTTCCCACCAATTGTGGCAGGTAGGGGGTTAAGCTCTTCTTATTGAATTAACGAAACTAAAAATGTGACACTACTTGAACTCAAGTGTTGAGGAGTAATTGATTCATGTAACTCCAGTCCCAATTTTAATTCCCAATGTCGTTATCTAAACTATACTCCTCCCAGTCATTATCTGTATTCTTAATCTGTTTTCTTTTCTTCAGAGGCCTTTCTGGTTCATATGATTACTTGTTTATTATCTGTCTCCTCCTGCTAAAATTTAACTCTATGAAGGCAGGGATCTTGTCTTTCTTATGTGCCACTGTAACCTAAGGTTTTAAACTAGTGCCTAGAGTTGGGATGGTGGCTCACACCTGTAATCCAAGCACTTTGGGAGGCCGAGGCGAGAGGATCACTTGAGGCCAGGAGTTCAAGACCAGCCTGGGTAACATAGCAAGACTCCACCTCTACAAAAAAATTTAAAAATTAGGCATGGTGCATGTCTGTAGTCCTAGCTACTTGGGAGGATGAGACAGGAGGATAGCTTGAGCCCAGGAGTTGGAGGTTACAGTGAGCCATAATCACAACCACTGTACTCTAGCCTGGGCAACAGAGCAAGACCCCATCTCAAAAAAATAAAAAATTAAAATTAAAAGAAATGTTTTTAAAAAATAAAATAGTGCCTTTTATACACTGAGTTCAGTAAATGTTTGTTGAATGAGTGGACAAATGAATTGTGTACCTGAAATTTGTGGAGCAGAAAATGTGCTCCACACAGTCAGGCAGTTTGACTCACGTCACTTAATCTTTGCAATAGCCCCATAGGGGCTATTATTATCCCATTTTATAGATAAAGGAACTGAGAACCCAAACTAATGACCACTAACCTCTACTGTCCCTCACCATTCCTGTTTTCCATCTCACTATTGATCGTTTCCAAAAACACTTCCTAAACATCCTCCACTTACCCTCCTTCGGGTTGGGTCATGCTCCTTCCCTGTGTGCTCTCAAAATAACCTACACATAACTTTTGCTGCCTGTGTGTCATTCATTAAAATT
Organism: Lemur catta; assembly: GCF_020740605.2. NCBI lineage: Eukaryota > Metazoa > Chordata > Mammalia > Primates > Lemuridae > Lemur > Lemur catta. The sequence goes on from NC_059134.1 coordinate 62,487,519, forward strand.
GTTGGTGTCTGTATCTCCCACATAACTCTGAGCTCCCTGACGGCAGAGATGGTCCCATCTTGGTGTTCACAAGCCCTAGCATAGGACCTGGAACACAGTAGGTACTCAAAAATGTTTTTATATGACAGTGACTGAAGGGCAGGTGATCATGCTCCCCCATCCTTAGCCACCCCTCTCTCCCTTCTCACTTTTCTTCTTCTGTGATGTTCTTGCTTTACTGCTGGTAGGAACAATCCCCAGCCCCTCACAAGGGTCTGCTGTGTGCCAGGCACAGTATTTGGAGTGGAAAAAACAGAAATGAATACAAGAGTCCCTTAATGCAAGGGAGCCATGGTCTAGTGGAATGGGGTGGGGTTTGACATTCAAACCACAGTCCAGGTTCCAACATTTGCCTTAGTCCCCCAGCTCCCCCACCCCCTCACATGGAGTCTGGATAAGGTGAAATTACTTTTATTGATGGTGAGTGCAAGCAGGTGTGAGTGGCGGCACCTCTTTTAGAGGACACAGGGTACTGAGCTTAAGGAACTGGGAAGGGAGAGCCAGAGAGGGGCTGCAGATGCAGGACTCGCTCCTTATTAGGGCGCGAGCGCTACATTCTCAAAGGATTTATTTTGGGACAAGGCACAGGCACAGAGGAGGCGGGCCGCACCAGCCATCAGGCTGCACTCTCTATTTGTTGCAGAGCCTCTTTGGCAGCCCCAGGTCTCCCGGGATCTTCCTCGGTGTCCTGCGAAGGCTCTGGCTCCAGCGGGGATTCCAGCGCAGGCTGGGCTGCAGGCTGGGCTTCCGGCTGGCCTTCAGCGCTCCGGCCAGGCCCGAGGCGAGGCGGCTTGACTGGCGTGGGCGGTGGCGCCGCAGGGCCTTTCCGGCCCGAAAGAGCTCTTCGCAGGCTCTGTACCTTCTGCAACCCGGTGCGCCGCAGCCGCCGAGCCCGGGACTCCACCGGCTCCTCGTCCGAGCTCTCTTCAACTTCGGCCTCTGGCTGCTCTGGGCCCAGCTCGGACTGGTCTCCCGGGCCCAAGGGCTCTGGTGCTTTCTGGAAGGCTCTTGCTGGGATTTCAGCCTCCTCCTGCATGTGACGGACAAGGCACTGAGCCTGGCGGCCCCTTAGCCCAGAGCAGCCTGAGACTCACTCGTTGATTACACAAGGGGAACCCGCCCCACCCTCTACTCCCCAACTGGAGAGGGAAAGAAAAGGCGGGCCTGGAAAGGTAGGGGCGGGGGAGAAGGGAGGGAGGGCGAGCTGCGGGCGAACTGCAGAAATCTGTGAAGTGGGTGAGACCTGGTCAGGGCCGCGAGACGACGACGGTGGCCGCAGTCATGGAATGTGCTTGCACCACCGTTCCTCTGGGGACACGCTGGGACTTAGACCGAACTGTGCGGACGTGGCCTGAGCTAGAGCCGGGCGGGCGTGGGTTGGCCAGGCCGGGCTCCGGCGTGCGCGGGAGGGATGGGGCCGGGGTGTGGGAAGTGGGTGCGGCTCCTGACGTCTGTTTCCACGGCAACCGAGGGCGGGTGGGGCCAGGAACGTGCGTGTGGTGGGCGGATGGAAAGAGGGATCCCCGACACGGTGGCCCCGAGGCTTGGACAGGCCCCGGATTGGGGGGGACGCTGGAGGTCACTGACCTTGAAGAGCAGAACGTGGAGCTTCCCGCGCGCCACCAGCAGCCCGTGGTTGGCCTCCAGCCGCCGCACCTGGGCTGCGCGGCGCACCGCGCGCTCCTGCGCGGCGTCGGCGTGCGAGCCCACGCGCTCGGCCTTGGCCAGCAGCTGCGCCAGGGTGTTGCTGGTGGTGTCGTGGCTGCGACTCAGCGCGCCCAGGCTGCTCTGGATGCGGTGCACGGAGCCCGCCAGGCCGCCCTGCCTCTGAGCCAGGCCGCCCTGCCGCTCCCGCAGCGTCTCCAGCATGGTGGCCAGCTTCTCCAGCAGGGTCACCACCGTCACGGCGTGCACGGGGCCCCCCACGGGCACCTCGGGCACAGGCCCCGGCTCCAGCGCGCTCTCCCCCATGATCCCTGACCGCCTCGCCCGCCCAGCCTGCAGCCGCTGGCTACACTGTGGGCTGGGGCCGCCTTCCCCGGGCTCCTCCCCAGCTCCAGCCGTGACTCAGGCAGGCGGAGTTGGCCGGCGGGGGCGGGGGCCGTTGGTGGGATGTGGGCAGCGGGGTCCTGCGGAGGCACTCCCCCTTCTGCCCCCCAGCCCCGGGACCTGCTGGGAAGCAAGGAGACCCCAGTCCGCCCCCCACAAACCCTCTCGCTGTGAGTTTGAGTCCCCCTCCTCCTCTCCAGTGTGCCTCTTTCTGTACACTCCCTACCCGCAAAGGGCGAGTCACGGAAAATTTTATTTCATGTATCGAATGGGCACAGAAAGGGCTGGAAAGAGATAACCAGAGGGGCTTCTGCTGCCGCCCACCCTTGGCCTCCCACACTGCTGACGAATGTAGCTTTGGGCACGACAGACACGGAGGCCCTGGAATGTTCCGCTACTGATCTAGGAGGCCCGGCTTTGTGACTGAGCTGGCTGCACAATGTGGGCTGGCGGGCGGGGCATCCTCTGGTATTTTCATAACAGTCATTGCCAAGGTTTAGCTGCAGGCTGCAGGCTTCGTTAACTGCTTCTCTATTTCTTTTCTTGGGTAACATCCTGTTGTCTTTCTCTAGTTCTCTGCCCTCTCTTTCTTTAGGTTTAAGGGTAAGCTCAGCAACACCTAGCTCCTGCACCCAAGCTTGGGTGACAGGCAGGACACCTCTTCCTTTGAAACCCTTAAAAGGGTTAGGGTAGGTACTGGTATGTCTTTGTTTTGATGGAGGTTGGTTGCAGCTCCTATCTAATGTCTTTTGTTTCTCGTTTTTGATTCTCTCTGGAAATAGGTGATAATATTTGCTAAAAGTTTGAAGTTGCTGCTATAGAGAAGGATGAGCATGGAATGTCCAGTTAATGATGTGGATCATGAATTTGTAATGTCATCAGTTGAGGAAACCCCATGCCTTGTCTTTGGCTATACTTTGCAAGCCGTTTGTAGTCTCAGAAGTTCAAGCAATCTCTTGATCCTGATACCTCTCTTCCTCTTCCTCTCCTCACCCAACCCATGAGGATCACTTGATAACAACTGTGGAAGAAATTTGTGTCACTCAGGAAATAGTTATGTGGGCCTCAAAGGACCCAAGGTCAAAAGTACAGCAGACAGTGGGCAACTCATACCAGAAATCTGGTGATGCTAAGTTGGTGCCTGACTTCTGCACATACAAGGTCAAGGAGCCTGGTCTCTCTGCTTAGCAGAAGAGAAAATGGAATCACCATGTCTTCCAGTAAAACTACATTTGCCCAGAGAAATCCATCAAGGATGTGCCAGTTAAAACGCTTTCAGATTGAGGGGACAAAAACCCAATTCAAACAGTTCTTAGTAACAGGAAACCTAATCCAAGCATAATTGGAAAAGACCATTAGTAGAGTGATGATTAAGTTTGAGTCACTCATAGCTCCAAAGCTGGTTCTTTACAGTTCTCTCAACTGCTCAACCCTGAGCCGCATCCCCCACCCCCACACACACCCCGACACACAGGTTTCAGCTTCATTCTCAGATCGGAAGTAAGGTAGCCACGGCTGCTCCAGGCCTCACAACTCTGCACAAGATCTAAAAGAAAGAGAAGACCATCTTAAAATTTAGAACACTTATTTCCCAAAAGCCCCCTCTAATTTTTCTACTTGCCTTCCACTGGGATACATGGTCATTCCAAATTCTGTGGCTACGAAAGTGTCATACATTGATGGGCTTAGGCCTGAGTTCCTGAACTGATCACTGACAAGAGAGCTAATAGTTACCTTTTGACAAATTAGCTCCACTTCTAGAGCAGGGTAGGTTCAGCTTCCCCAGAAGCGTATAAGTGGTATGGGAAGAAAAGAGGATATCTGTACAAGAATTGGATACTGCTAGGAATGGGTAGTCAATCATAAATACCTGCTTCAGAAAGCCTATGAAAGAATCACCAGCCTTGAGGAGGGGAGCTAAGGGAGTCTGGTGCATTTGGAAGCAAGAACTACTTAGATAGATAGGTTTTTGTCTTTTCACAAGACAGCCTACCATTGAATGGATAGATCTTTTTTAAAGACCTGCTAAATCTCTCTCTAGATAGGTAAGACCTTAAAACCTAGGAATAGAGCTAATGATGATTCTGCCAGCCTCCCCGAAACTTCAAGTATAAACGCCGTAGGAACTGGCTGATATTGGGAAATGGAAGCCCATGCAAGGTGTATAAAAATAACATGGGGCAACCCAGAAGAATGCTGAGTCAACAAAGCCCAGATTGACAGAAATTGTAGTACAGTGACCTTGATCATCCAGGAGTATCCAAGGAAAAATAATATTGCAGTTTCCAATAAATGTGGGAAAAGAAGAAAGAAAACAAGGATGCAGTATGCTCTGTTAAAAGAAAAATTTAGGCACATTAAAATTTTAAAAAGTTTATTTGAGCTTTTGCGTTTTTTTCATAAACGGGGCAGTGCTCAAAACCAAAACAGGTTCAGAGAACTCTGCTGCAATAGCGTGGGCAGTGAATTTTTATAGGCTAAACATGGAAGTAAGACAAAATATATTTGATTCATTAGAGTGGAAAGTCCCTAGTTAGAGGTTAGGTGGTGGTTTTTGATTGGTAAAGTCTCTAGTTTTGCTTTACTGTTTACATTGGGCTTTGGTTTGCTTATGTAGAAACCCAAAGTGCTGGAGCTGTCTCAGCCTGATGGCCTCCCAGTTGAAAAAAAAATTTAACACCCCTAAGGCAGTGATCATAGTTTAAAGATTTCTATCCTCTGAACCAAAGTTGTGGCTAGAATCCACTCCCTCAAACCCCTTAATACGGATGTGAAACATGGAAACCTGTTGTTGTCGGTTTATTTTGTCTCCAAAAAGATACGTTCAAGTCTTAATCCCTGGTACCTATGAATATAACCTTATTCACAAATAGTCTTTGCAATGTAATCAAGTTAAGATAAGGTCATAATGGAATAGGATGGGCCTTTCATCCACCACGACTAGTGTCCTTATAAGAGGGAAAGAGACATATAGGGAGAACACCATGTGACAACACAGGCAGAGATTGGAGTTATGCTGCCACAAACCAAGGAACACCTGGGAGCAACCAGAAACTGAAAGAGGCAAGGAAGGATTCTCCCCTGGAAGCTTTGGAAGGAACATGGCCCTGCCCACACCTTGATTTCAGACTTCGAGCAACCAGTACTGTGAGAGAATAAATATCTGTTGTTTTTAGCCACCTAGTTTATCATAATTTTTGTTTTAGTATCTCTGGGAAACTAATATACCCACTGATTAATCACAATCAGTGTCACAGTATCCCTTTACCCAGGATATCCCCCCTAAAAGGCCTCTCCAGTTAATTCTCCAGAAGTATGAAATTCTCTGTAAGAAAAGTTAATAGAACCTGAAGACTACCAGTAGAACATAGACAGTTAAACTAATAGTTGCACAGGTAGAATGAGTCTTGCAAAAATTGGTGGCATGTTATGGTAGTTGATGCTTTAAAAAATCAAAACAAAGGTATTTCCCACCCTGCTTGTCAAGAGTTCCTTTTATATACTGGTCCATCTCCTCTCCAGAGCACAGCATACTATGAGGAAGAGTTGCTTCTATTAAGAAAAAAAGTCCACTACACCTTTCATCAGGGCTGGGCCTGCCTGGAATTTATCTGCCTAACAGAGACCTGCTCAAGGTGGCCCTCTGTCTCTACCTCTGTTAAGAACAGGTAGGGTCTTCTTTTACTTTAAGGAAACCACTGAAAGAGACAGATTGGTGAAACACGTGTGATACCTCCCACTGAAACAAAGAACAACAGTTAATGGATGTTTGGATTTTGGAGTCAGCACATGGTCAACCTTGGAATTTTTACACACTATATATCTCAAGTCATCCAAAAGGGTATATACTTTCAGTAGGATCAAGACGAGCCTCAGTGGCTGACCCTGGCAAGTTACAAGTTACAGTCCGGTCAGTTCTACCCTTTGGACCCAATAAGTCAGAAAGATGAGACCTGAGGCTCTGTGATTTCTGCCTCTCCCACCAAGATGGTTTGGGAGTAGAAAAGGAGAGCAGATCCTATAAGGGGAAATTTAGCAGAAGTATTTAGGATTTCGGACTAAGGTAATGCTTTAACAGCTTTTGAAAAACAATTGCTGCCTTATTACTGGATGCTAGTGGAGAGATTCACCAGAGGTTGCTGGATGGTTTTATGTATTGGAACCCTATGTCTCACAAAGCAATATATTCTAACAGTCTTTGATTATTAAAGAGAAAAACTGAAATCTAAGAAGGGATGAGAGATATCTATGTGAGTTCATTATACAAGAAATATCCCTGACCCTGAGCCTACTTTTAGCTGCTGAGACAAACTGGACATCCTCCAGGGACTTAACCTTTGACTCAAAAGTAACACTGTTGGTGGGGAGCAATGACTCACACCTATAATCCCAGCACTTTGGAAGGCCAAGGCAGGAGAATCACTTGAGGCCAGGAGTTTGAGACCAGTCTGAGCAAAATTGTGAGACCCTGTTTCTACAAAAAATAGAAAAATTAGCTGGACATGATGGTGTGTACCTATAGTACCATCTACTCAGGAGGCTGAGGCAGGAGGATTGCACGAGCCTGAGAGTTTGAGGTTTCAGGGAGCTATGATGATGCTAGTACTCTCTAGCCCAGGCAACATGACCCTGTCTAATAAAAATAAATAAATAACAATGTGAGGCACAAACAGAGCCACCCATTTAACAGGGAATGAGCCTCAGTAGACACGCATCACCTTCCACCCTTTGTCATAGACATCCTGCCTACGGAAGGGGTAAGCCGTTCCACACAATGAGGGAGCTCTGTGTCACTGGCAATTAACAAAGCTATAAGTTTGAGGCAGCAGGAAGTGAATTTGTATTGACTCCAGAAATCAAAATATCCATAATGGATGGAAGATCTGGAAAGGTATATTATAACCAATAGGTTTGGGGATATTTTTTATGGCAAGAATCAGGCATATTATTCACTCAAATGACTATTTTTATATTTCATATTTTAGTGGGTTGAACAGTGTCTTAGTCCATTTTCTGTTGCTATACCTGAATACCACAGACTGGGGAGTTTATAATTAATAGAGGTTTGTTTAGCTCATGGTTCTGGAAAGTGGGAAATCCAAGAGCATGGTGCCAGCATCTGGTGAGGGCCTTTCTGTTGCATCTTCATGTGGCGAAGGACATCACATGGTGAGAGGGCAAGAGCATGTGTGTCAGAGATTTCTCTTCCTCTTCTTATAAAGCCACCAATCCTATCATGGGAACCCCACCCTGATGACCTTATCTAATCTTAAGTACCTCCCAAAGGCCCACCTCCCATTAACATATGATTAGGTTTCTAACACATGAAATTTGGGGAACACATTAAAACCATAGCAAATAGTATCCACCCAAAAGATATGTTAAGTTTTAACCTCTAGTCCTGTGAATGTAATCTTATTTGAAAATAGGGTCTTTGCAGATATAATTAGTTTAGGAATCATGAAATGAGATCATTCTAAATTTAGCGTATACCCTAAATCCAATGACTGGTACCCTTATAAGTAGAGGAGAAGCTACAGAAACACAGAAAAGACAGTGATAAAGGCAGAGGTTAGAAGGCAGCCACAAGCCAAGGAATGCAAGAATTAATATCCACCAGAAGCTGAAAGAGGTATAGAGTGGACTCTCCCTGAGAGCATTCTAAAGTTGCTTGGCTCTGCCGGCACTGATGTTGTATTTCCACGCTCCTGAACCTTGAAGGAATACATTTCTGTTTTTTTAAACTGCTAAATTTGTGGCAATTTGTTACGGCAGACCTAGGAAACTAGTACACATATAGACACCTACCAAACAGATTAAGAGCAGAAAAAACAATTTAACAACAAGTAAATCAATCAATATGTTGTGGTGGTATGTTTTGGCCAAGGCACACTGGATGCAGCAGAGCACCATGTACCTGAGATGAAACCAAGGTTGGCAGAAGCCCAGAATTGTGAGGCTATAATTGTTGCTTAGAGCCAATTGTCAGGGCTCCTCCCACAAAAATGCCCTGGCACATTCCAAAAGGCAAAAAGCCTGGAAGCAGTTACTAATAGACTCTATTGAACCTCTTTCAGAAATCTGAGGAATTCAGTGGGCTCTGACAACAGGGAGGGCTCACCTGGGTTTGAGCTTGCATTCTTAGACAAATCACTGAGAAGCTGCCATCAGCCCCAAGGGACTACAGCCCTCCACTTTGAGCTAATATGGCATTTCTCAACTACAGCCTCTCATCCAGGAATATATTTTACTACCCTCATGGTAAAGGGTGGGGCAGGTCACTGGGGAATGTTGTGCCCTACTTTGCATAGGCAGCCTTCTAGACTGAGAGATAGAATGGACCACTGAAGAGGGGCCTACCCATGCCATGGGCAGAAATTCCAGATGAGTGGTGACTTATAGAAGATTGTATACAGCTGTAGTCTTACAACTACTTTTATCTTAGCACAAACATGCCCCTGAGTATCTGAGGCTGGGCCCAAGGAAGGAGAAGTCATTATGAGCCACCCAGTATCTTCCATAACTGGGAAATAATCTGACTTAAGATTTAGCACTACAGTAGTTGGATGGTGTATAGTTATGATATTTTGTTTGAAAAATAACTATCATTTGTTTGGTGTCTAAAGAAGAGATAGTTGCTAATCAATTCAATGAAGGAAGTGGGAGAAATGATCCCACCCAGGGCAAAGAACAACATTGACTCTTCCACTCCATCCCACTTTAGGGCAGTTGACATGGTTTAGCAATATTGCACAACACAAAGTACCCAACTGAGTATTTCTTATCTTATTAGGATTCAGTGGATTTTATTAAGAGAAGTGGGACAGAAAGCTGCTCAGAACCAGACCAGAAGTACAATAATGTATCCAGTAAGCCAGCCACAGATGGCAGTTGAGAGGCTTTGAAAAGAGTTAAAATGTTTTACTAGACCTAAAAGCTTACTCATTTAATCCAAAAGCAATAATGATCCTTGAGACTGGTAGAATGGTCCTTGAGAATGATACCTCAGCTTCTTGGCATCAAGACCTCATCTAGTTAAGTATAATGGCATCACAGTAACCCACTGAGTCCAGGAGGTAATACACTGTGCAAAATCAATGTACTGCCTGCTGTTCAACTTGCCTGTTTACTCATATATACTTCCACACTAAAATTTGTAAAAGATACGGAGAAGGCTTTATACCTACAAGGCTCCATCTAGAATAGGGACATTTATGGAGACAGAAAAATGTAATGTTCCAATGGTATTGTACTTATGAAAGTTGTGAAATTGAAATGTGATTCCTCAAAGGAAAAATGAAAACTGCTCTTTGCACGTGTTAGGATTTGGAGTTTCCTTGGGAAATCAGATTAGAGTGCCATTTGGTGAAGCCTGGAAGACCTACCAAGAAAAGCAAACTTGAATCCCTGCAAGGTTAGAAGGATGAATTGGGATCCAGGAAAAAGATGGGCCGTGTTCTATGGCCAAGACCACCAGAGAAGGCCTGTGGATTCTTGATAGGTCAGGTATGTAACTTGTGAGGAGTCATTCTGTGTTTCTACTGGTGCCGTAATCACAAAAAAAATGTGAGAAGGAGAAAATAAGGATTTCAGTTCAGTACTATCCAATATAAATATAATGTATATAATTTAAAATTTCCAATCACATTAAAAAAATAAAAAGAAACAAGTAAAATTAATTTTAATAAAATATGTTATTTAACTCAATGTATCCAACATACTGCCATTTCAACATGTAATCATATTTTAAAAGCATTAATTTGATATTTTACATTCTTTTCAGTCTTTGATATCTGGTGTATACTTATACTCACAGAACATCTCTATTTGGATACTAAATTTTCATTGGAAAGAATTGGTCTATATTTAGACTTCATAAAATTTGTAGTTGAAAAAGTAGATTTACATACCCAAGTTGTTCCAAATATACTGAAAAGTTTTCAATAACTGAATCAAGTATTTGTTTTTAAATTTAAATTAATTAAAATTAAATTACATGGGAAGAGAAAGGAAAATCAAGAGTCAATCTCTGCAGGGGACTGGGCCTAAGGTTCCCTTATATGATTGATGTTCTTATTTTTCTCAATTTTGGTAAAAATTGACTCCTATATATTATAGACTGTAGAGTGACAAATGAGGAGCCCAATCCTACACAGGAAATAAATGATGGAATCGATGTCCCAAGGTTCTAAATTTCCTTAGAAAAAAACAGTGCTTCATCAGTTGAGCACACTGCTGACTCAGGCAACTGGGCACCAAGAATATGCTCTCTAGTCTAGAGTTACAGGCTCACACTACAGAGCTTTGGACCAGTCACTAGTTCTTGAAGGTTGCAGGGGAGACAAAAGGTGAACCCCAGGTCCTCCCCAACCCAGCTGACCGATTGCTCCATGCTTCTAGATCCTTCCACCCTCCTATGGGCCTCCTATTTGCTGATTCTATCCTTTTATACATACAGTCCCTCCTCATTATTTGTGGATTCAGTATGTGCAAATTCATCTACTTGCTAAAATTTATTTTTAATCCCAAAATCAATACTCAAGTGCTTTCGTAGTCACTTGCAGACACACACAAAGTGGCCAAAAATTTGAGTTGCCTAATAGGGCATGTTCCCAACTGAGATCCAACAAGGCAAGCTTTGCCTTCTTGTTTCAGCTCTAGTACTGTAAACAAGTGTCCTTCTCATGGTCTGTTTAGTGCCACATTTTTCACATTTTTGTGCTTTTTATTAGTGATTTCACTGTTTACAGTGGCCCCCAAGCATAGTGCTGAAATACTATCTGGCTGTGCTGTGCCTTACAGAGAAAATGCCATGGGTTACATAAGCTTTGTTCAGGCATGAGTTATGGTGCTGTCAGCCATGAGTTCAATGTTAAAGAATGAACAATATTTATTAAATAAGGTGTTTTTAAGCAGAAATACACATAAAATAAGATTCATGTATTGATCAGTTAATGAAAATATTATGATCAAAGGCTTGCAGGAACCTAACTCTGTATTTCCCCTAGAAGCAATGGTTCAATACTCACTAATTCAGTGTTCACAGAAACTTCACAGGTCATAACTGCAGCAAATAATGAGAATTGGCTATATATACACATATAGTTATATATATGTATAGAGAGAGAGTTATATATGTGTGTATATAACCATATAACTATATATTAATATATATTATATATGTATCAAATATTAGTGCTCTTTTCTGGATAGTCCACTTATAACCCAGGTATTAGCTGGGGCCCCCATTGTCCCTTGGAAATCTCAGCTTGGACCCTACCCATTCCACAGTCTTTGAAAGCTTAAAGTTCTCTCAGAAATATTTGCTAATTCCCAAGCTCTATTTAAATGAAAAATCAACTGCCTTCTACCTCCTTCCCACCCCAGCCCTGGAAGGTAGCTACTCTAGCGACTTCTAACAATTGATTTTTGTTAGGCACAGTTTTAAGCCTTTTGTGTGTATTAATTCAATTAATCTTCACAATAACCCTCTGAGATACACAATATTACTGTGCCATTTCACAGTGAGGAGATGGGGAAACACAGAGGTTAGATTACTTGCCAAGATCACACTACTGATAAATAGCGGAGCTGGGATCCGTCCCAGACATCTGCTCCTTAGACAAATAAACTTGCTACCAAAAATATCACAGCAGCTAGAGAAGCAGTCTAAAGTCCAATAAAATTAGATTTGTTGAAAAAGAAATACTAACCACCACATGACTCTGCATATAGCTTCATGTACACTCTCAGTTTCTCTCTTCTCACTTGCCGCCCAGTGAGGGAGTCATAAGGATCAGAGAGGCGAAGGGACATGCCCAAAGGCCACAGCTGTAAGTGGCAGCGTCAGGGTTTGGGCCCAGTCCAGATTAAATTTCCTCTCCATTTCCCATAGGAAGAAACCCAGGCCAGGAAGAGCTAAGCAAGTTACAGTCCCTCCAGAGGGTCCAGCACAGTGCTCTGCATGAAGTTGATGTTAAACATGTATGTCCTGCCTCTGTACTGAATGATTAGATGCTACTCAACTCCTCAGATGACTAGAGGGAGCCCGGAACCTTGACTGCATTAATGCTGATGACAGAGGATTTGCAGGTGGTTCGGGCTGCCAGATCTAGCAAAGAATATTTGAGTTTCAAATAAACAATGAATTTTTTTTGTAGTAGTAAATCCCATGCAATAAACTTTAAAAAGTTGTTCATTGTTTATGTGAAATTCAGTTTTAGCTGGGCATCTTATATTCTGTCAACCCAACCCATGACCTAGGCAGACACTGTAGAAAAGCAAAAGGAGAATTAAGGAGATGAGTGAAACACAAGGTGAGCTGGGAAGAGTGCTCTGTGAATTTGAGGATCCAGCAGAGGCTGACCTGTGGGTACTTGGTAAGTCCTGATACCCACAATAACCTTGGGGAAGGGGCAAAACGGCCCCCACCCTGTTCTGCAGAATGTGAGGGCTTCCGTCAGGAAACCTGGGTTCAAATCTTAGCTGTGCACTACCTGGTAGTGTACCCTGGATCGGTCACTTAATCTAAATCTTGCTACATTTATAAAACTGAGTTGATAGTGATACTGATCACACTGATAGCACATAATGAATTTTCAATACATTTCTGCTTCCCATCTGTATGTTCTCTCTCTGTTGAATTCTGTTCTTTTTGATACTGATCTAGAGTAAGCATTATACCCTTGCAAGAATGGCATGAATTTTTTTAAATAATTTTTTAATGTTTTCTGAATGCTGGGTATTTTCAGTGATTGTACATGATTGACAGCAAGGAGGAACTAGATGGATTCAACAAGCCATATCACTTACCCTCTCTGCTCTTCAGACCATTCCTCATATCCCCCCACCCCAAAGAGATGATGGGTGAGAGAGAACTTTGCAAAATGCTGCCAAAGGATGAGCAGGTGTCATGACTAGGTAGTGGAGAAATGGAACTTCAAAGAGGAGAGAAACCTGAAAGGTGGGGGATCACTGGAATTCTCTGAGTAGCAGCTGAAAATATTTCTCAAAACTGTCCCTATCTGGTCAGGATGCCCCACAGCCTTTTACTGAGATGATGTCTTCTTCTAGCCTCAGCTCAGCTGCAGTACCTTTCTGAGATTCAGAAAGAGCAAGAGGAGAGTATAAGCTTGAGAGGGATGAGCTCCCTGCCCAGGGTTCATCCACAGCCCCTCAGACAAGCTTGCAGATATTTCATAAGCACATTGACAAACACAATCCAGCTGCCTGAAACAAGCAGTGTGACCCAAAACCCATTTTCCTAAATTCATCCAAGGGTTTCTCAAGCCCTGCACTGTCTAGTATGATAGCTACTAGCCGCATGTGGCTGTTTCATTTTAAATTTTAATTAATTAAAATTAAATAAAATGTAAAACTCAGTTCTCAGTCATGCTACCCACACTTCAAGTGCTTAACAGCCACATGTGGCAAGTGGCTACCATATTGGACTTCATCCCTCTCATTAATACAACCCCATGGGGTGAGTATGCGGCCCCATACTTCCAAGTTTCCAATAATAACACCATGGGCTTCTGTTTCTGAGATAAAGAAACAAAGAAATCTTCCATTTAGCCTAAAACCCATGTCTTGACCAGAGATGATCAATAAGAATGAAATTACAGAACAATTAATGGAGAAGTGATTTTTTTTTCCATCAGCATTTGGGACCATTTAAAAATTGGTAGAAAATGATATAGGACAGCAATTTCTGAAATGGTCCCAGGCTTTAGAACCTAGATCAGCACTCTCAAATATATATACCCTCCAATGTGGATTACCTTGATTATGGAGGTATTATTGTTATTGATTTTATCCTTTTGAAGAAGTATAACAAAAACTGTGTCTGGCAAAGTAACAAGATTCCTGTCTATATAGTAAAAATGCTCAGAATGTTCACTGTAATCCTGCCTCACCCTGGAAAAGGGACGTGAGGGTAATGAAAAAAAACGAGTATGTTTAGTTTGGAGCATGCAATTTTGCATGAAAAAAAGTGAATGTAACCTTGCACTTATCTGCAGCTGGTTGCCACAGATATTTTAATTCTTTGTTTTGATAACAAGTGACCAGCACAAAAGATCCTAGACTGTAAAAGGGCCGATATAAATTTATTGATTGAAAAAAATAACGTTTACTTTGCTAGGCAAGGTAAATCACTAATAAGAAGTGAATCCTGCTTGCAACGATCCTTAGCATAAACATGTTAATAAGAGTTAAGCCTCTGCTTGTGATGTAACAACATTGAGAGAGCTAGACCAGTGAGCATCCATGACTGGAGTGAGGAAAACACAGTAAACATACTGAGCCTGGTCACAGGGCAGGGCTGCAGTGTTTGGAATAGATTCTGCTTGTTTAATTGCTGTTCCTTGGCTTTTACTGAAACTATCACCCTTGAAAGGACACAAGCAACAACCAGTCCAAGGAAAGTCTTCAGTCACATTCATTGCAGACATACCCCTCCCTCGCCCGAACAAGAGTCTTCACACCATGGGGATATTCTGGCAACAAAGGTTGAGAAATGAGAAGAATTAATGCACTGCTTTGGTGTGTGTCTATTTCATCTTCTGGAAATAACCAGCCGTCTGCTCTAGGCTCCTCAGAGATCTTAATTTGTTTTATTTATTCAAATAAGTTAGGGAGGAGGCAACAATAAGCTTTTCTACAGCTGAAATATTTATCCCTGCTTCAATCCCAGGCTAGTCCTGAGACTGAAGCCTCTGTAGGGTTCCCCCAAGAAGCCAAAGCATTAGTTTCTTGGTTGAAACTGAAAGCAAATACGACAGGAGAGACTGCACTTCCCTATATCATACACGAACCTTGCTGGACCAGGATTTGTGGAGGGGCTGAGCAGAAAGAACTCCGGACTCTTTCATGTGGTCGTCCTCTCAGGAAATAACCTGTGCTGCTTAGTCCTTGACTGAATTTTGTGTTCTCCGAGTCAAGGACTCCCTCTCTCATTCTTTTAATCAATCTAGGGCCATTAGAATGGGGGCGGGGGAAGAAACAAGATTTTAAATGCCAGATATTGTTAAAAGAGAAAAGAGAGAAAGAGAGGGAAAGAAGTAGGTTAAGATGAATTAAAATCTCAGAAAACAGATTGGGTTAAATACACACACACACACACACACACACACACACACACACACAAACATACACACAAAAGGGCTGTCTGGAAAATATCAAGCCATTGTTAATATAACGAGAACAGTTTGCTCAGCATTGATGTAAACTGGCAGCCAAGGAGAGTGGATTGTAATGCAAATGCATGAACAGTGATGGCTTCACTGTACTAGTCAGTGGGCCGCTAGACGCCATTCAGTGAGCATGTGGACTGTGTGGCCACTGCATTCAAAATGACTGAGTCAGTAGAACAACAAATCTGCACCAAATTTTGTGTTAAGCTTGAACAATCCTCCCTGGAAACTATTCAGATGATTCAGAAGGCTTTCAGGGACTATGCAATGAATGCAGTGCAAATAAAAGTGTAGCACAAACACTTCAAAGATGGTCGAGAATCTTTTGAAAGTGATCCACATTCTAGAAGGCCTGACACAAGCAGAACACCTGAGAGTGTTGAATGTGTATGGGTTAGGTTAACAGACTTTGGGAGAGCTGTATGAGGTCCCAAGGTGCCTACTTTGAAGTGGAGTGAGACATCATTGCCCTATGTACAATGTTTCTTGTAACTTGTAACTTCTTCAATAAACGTCTCTATTTTTCATATTAGATGGCTGGATACTTTCTGGACAGCCCTTGTATAACAACACATATATAAAATAACACAGTAAAAATAAGCTAAATTTAAAGTCAAGTAAAAGTCTGATACCAATTAGATAAGAAGTAGATGTATCTAAGAAGTAAAGCTGGTCTTTATTTTTTTTTTCTTTTCTTTTTGAGACAGAGTCTTGCTCTGTTGCCATGGGTAGAGTGCTGTGGCATCAGCCTAGCTCACAGCAACCTCAAACTCCTGGGCTCAAGCCATCCTCCTGCCTCAGCCTCCTGAGTAGCTGGGACTACAGGTGTGCACCATTACGTCCAGCTAATTTTTTTCTATTTTTAGTATAGATGCGGTCTCACTCTTGCTCAGGCTGGTCTTGAACTCCTAAGTGAGCTCAAGCAATCCTCCTCCCTTGTCTTCCCAGAGTGCTAGGATTACAGGCGTGAGCCACCCCGCCCAGCCGACTGGTCTTTATTTTGTCTGTCCTCCTTAATCTGTTTCACGTTTCTCATGCTTTTAACCAGTATCTACACTGGCTAGTGTTTCTTTACTGGGTGGGTGAACTGACTCAAATCTTCATACCTGAGGAGACTGAATCCTTGGTGAATTAGCCTAGAATTACTTTAGTGTTTTAATTAATGTTTACCACCAGACATGGCAGTATAAAAAGTCATACCAGGGACTCTCTCACATTCTGCTCATATTCCTCCAGGCTTCCATCATCACAGATCCTAGTCAGGCATCACTTTTTTGCAATGAACAGAAGTCTACTTAAGCCAGTGAGGCCTTATTATTAAGCAAATGCACTCACTGCCTGATGCATCTAGGAACCAATACTATGTGGCACCAGCTTTTGAGAAAAGAAAGGCTTTTATGGCACAACTGGTCAGCCAGGAGACAGGAACGGTCTCAAATCTGTCTCCCCAGTTTGGGGTCTGGGGTAAATTTTTGGGCTGGGAGAGCAAGGGAGAAGATTTAGGGATGTTGATTTGCCAGGGTCTGATTGGAGGGCTTTAAATTGGACCATTTAGGGAAAGATATGTTGAGGTGGATTTTTGCCCCAGATCTTCTGGGCCAACGGATCACGCTTCTAAAAGAGTTCCAGTGTTCAGGTTCTGGTCATGTCCAGTCTTCTTGGTTCCCGGGGGAGGATTTATTGATTCTGGGTGTTGTTAGAGATCAAAGCTTTTTCTATTGCACATGCGTGGGCTACATGACTTGCAGTTTGGGGCTCTGTTATACCAAGGTAACTTGACATTTTGTTATCAAGAGAGTAGTCCCAGTTTGGGCTGTTCCCATAGTTCCAGCCTCATCAAACTACTCTTCCCAGGATGAGAGAATCTTTACCACTCGGGACCATGCCAAGATGCTGGGGACAGTAACCACATTCTTTTGAGGCTCTATTGCTTGCAAACCTACTTGTCAGAACCCATTTGTCTTCTAGACAGAGATCAGGTCAATTGCATGAAACAGAAACTATCTTGGGTAATTCAAGTGAAGGTAGGTTTATTGTAAAATAATTGGTGGCCACCCCAGCCCCCAATGTAGACTGTTGAAACAATTTATTGAGTCTGGAGCCCTTCCTGAATAACAAAAAGGAGAAGCCATTAAAGGATAATATGGCTTATTTATTATTTCAATAGCTTCCCAGGCAGAGCAGGAAATAAACCAGACCTCTTTTCTACATAATAATACGGCCCACTTACTCTGGGGAAAAGGCAAGACACTCTTCTAATTGAGGAAATATATCCTTTTTCAATATAAGTTTAGATTGTACTCTCTAAAAATTAATGTCTGTTCCTGAGAGGAGTGCATGCACTAATATAACAATTCTATTAATCAAATGAACTGACATGATTCCTGTTCACACATGTAGGAATATTGAAAAGGAAATATGACCAGGGAGATCTAAATCCACAACTAATTGCAAACCTAGAGTCTCTTCTTCCTTTTCCACCCTCACCCCACCCCTTCACACACAATTCTGCAAGACTTGGGTGGCAATAGGCATCATCAGGACTAAAGTCCTGAGAACCCTAATTCAAATTGGCACACTCAGGCCTAATAAACACCAATCAATAACTCAGCCATGGGCTCCCTTAAGACACTGTCTTTTCTTGACTTTTGAACAGTCTAGGCCTTGAATGGCAGCTCTTCCCACCACATGGAAATTTGTTTTTCTAACCTATTCCTCTAGGTTTTATTTTGTGGCTAATAATTAAGATATGAAATCAATAAATTCTAGTTTTGCCAAAACCAGGACTCACTCTTCAGAAGTTCCCATCCAGAGTTGGGTAATCCCATCCAGGAGGTATTCTCACAACAGACCAGCAGCCAACCCAAACCTAGACCTAATTCATCATTTTTCCTTCTACTTCCATATTTTTTTTTTTTTTTTTTTTTTGAGACAGAGTCTCACTTTGTTGCCCGGGCTAGAGTGAGTGCCGTGGCGTCAGCCTAGCTCACAGCAACCTCAGACTCCTCAGCTTAAGCGATCCTACTGCCTCAGCCTCCCGAGTAGCTGTGACTACAGGCATGTGCCACCACACCTGGCTAATTTTTTCTATATATATTTTTAGTTGGCCAGATAATTTCTTTCTATTTTTAGTAGAGACGGGGTGTCGCTCTTGCTCAGGCTGGTCTCGAACTCCTGACCTCGAGCAATCCACCCGCCTTGGCCTCCCAGAGTGCTAGGATTACAAGCGTGAGCCACCGCGCCCGGCCCCTACTTCCATATTAACATGTCACATCTCTGCTATGCTGTCTCTTAGAGCCCCAATTCATAAATATTTCAGGTGTGTTCTCTCAGGATACAGGGAGAAAACCTCCACATACAATAAAGTATATTATCTGGAAACTCCTAATGATGCTTTGAGTACTTTACTATGATCTTCCTGGTCTTCCTCTCAACTCCATTTAGTTTTTCTATAATCAGTGGGTGTCTCTGTCCCCATCTTGAAGGGGTGAGTCCCTATTTGCTCCAACTATTCTCTCTCTCTCCCTGTCTCTCTTTCATTTTGCGATGCTGCATCTTAATAGATTTCTAGATCTGGATGCCTTTTGAAGGAGTCATTCCAGCCAGCTCTGAAATCTAGGCTTTTTCATCTCCTTAGATTTATTTAAGACCTAATCACTGTTTCTGAGCTAATAATAACTCAGGCAGCTCATCTTTTTCTGATATCCTCTTTGAGAGCAATTAAATCTAGTTGCATCTCCTTTTTCTGTTTTAATTCTTGTATTCTCATCTTTGTGTTCTCAACTTGTAATAAGAGATAGCACTTGAGCCTGAGATGAGGTCAATAATTCAAGGTTAGTCTCTCTGTGGTTTCTCGGATTAAGTCATTTCAAAACATTTTAGCGGATCAGATTTGGAGCAGCCTATCTACACTGCTGAATACTACAACTAATAAACAGTTGTTCTGTACCCCCAATGTCTAAAAGACTCAAACACAAAAGGACTCTCTTTTCTCTGACAAAAGCCCTGTTTCACCTGCCCCTGTACTAAGGTACTGCAGCTCACCAGCATTTCCAAGGCCCTCATGTGGCCCGTGCACATATGCTAACTCTCATGCCTGTGCAGTTCAAAGATAATCTGCAGCACATTACACCCAGTGCTCTTTGCTGAGACTAGTATGGCTGGCAATGCTTGCTAGACCCTGTGTAGCAGACATCTGCTGAGGCGAGTGTCAGCTGAGTGATCCCCCTACCCTTCCTCCCAGGGTGGTGTCTGGCTAAGACCTGCCCTTATGAATAATAAGGCCACCCACAAGCATCTTGACAGAGGCATTTTGGCTAAAAGCAGGCAAGACCCACCTATGGTTTCCCTAAGGTCAACCCACAACCCTGCCTCTATAAAACAGATCTGCACCTGTGGTACAGTCTGAGAGTTGGGGGGACTCACCAAGGTGAAAATCCCACATGACTGACAATGAAAAAGCTTCCTGTTCAGTTACAACTGATAAAAACCAACTACATCCGTTAAAGAAGCCAGCCTCATGGCTTAATGCAAGCTTTCACAAAGCCACTGCAATCTCAAACGCATGCTTACTAAAGTTCAAACCAAAAGCCTTGGACCTTGACCTCACCAAAAACCTCTTCCCATGTTAATTGGGTCCCCAAATTCTACTCCCTATTTATTTCTTATGGCTCCTGGTCCAATGACTCAGAGGTTTTAAGTTCTGTGGACCTCAATAAATAGCACATCTTTCCCTCTCCTGAGTTCAAAACCAATTAAAAGTTAGAAACCAATATAGTACTTTTATTACTAATAAAGTTAATATTGGAAAAGGTGGCTTATATTATTGGATAAGTGAACTTTCTCATAGTGAATTCCAGAAATAGAGAGAGGTAAACTACCCAGTCATAGATCATCCTAGAAAACTGAAGTCTCCCCACTGGGGCAAACCCTTTACAGCATCCCACGTAATGCATGCCTCTCTGGTCAGCTTGGCTCCCAAAGAGATAATTGGAGAAGCTGAACCAATATGCTCAGTTTGTTCTTCCCAAATTCATCATTCAACTAAGTCATCGACTTCTCTTCTGGGGAGAGAGGCCAGTATTGGTACACTAGAGGAGCTCCCTCAACACGAAATAAACCATTTAGAGTGGGAGAAAAGCACTTTTCTCCAATAGTAGTCAAGATTAATCACTCTAATGGATAAAGAAAATGTGATATATATTCAGCCTTTGTAAAGAAGGAAATCCTGTCTTTTGTGACAACATGGAGGAAATTATGTCTAGTAAAAAAAAGCCAGGCACAGAAAAGGCAAATACCACATGATTTCACTTATATATAGAATTTTTAAAAGGCAAACTCATAGAAGCATAGAGTAGAATGGAGCTTACCAGGGGCTGGGGTCAGGGTGGGGGCAGCCAGCAGAGCCAGGAGATTGGGGAGATGATGGTCAAAAGATATAAAATTTCCTCCAATTAGACAAGAGGAATAAGTTCAGGAGATTTCTTGTGCAATATAGTAACTATAGTTAATAACAATGTATACTTGAAAATTGCTAAAAGAGTAGATTATAAATTTTCTCACCACAAAAAAAGTATAAGTATGTGAGGTAATGAATATGTTAATTAGCTTGATTTAACCATTCCACAGTGTAGTCATGTATCAAAATATCATGTTGTACACTGAAAATCTATACAATTTGTATTTATCAATTGATAATTAAATCATTCTAGACAACATTAGGACACATTTTTTCCGTTTCTGCTGTGCATCACGGGAAATGTGAAATGACCAGTTTCCAGATTCCAATATAGTGAAATCATTATTACAGTCCTCTAGTGGAAATGTTCTTGAGTGGGGAAGTAAAAGAGTCTTGGTGTCAGAAAGCCAACATTTTAAGAATGATTACTCAAGTATAATTATGAGTGGTGATACTCCCATCTCCACCTCTTTATCTGTGGGCCTAAGTATTCCGACTTTGGGAAAGTGATGGGAATAAGACCACTGGGCTTAGGGACCCCATTTCCGAGGCCGTGGGAGGAGAGGAGGTGAAGGAATGCCTGAGCAGGAGCCAGAGACAAGGGCAGAAGTTAACTGCCTACTTGGGGGACATTCCAGTGATCTGGGAGTACAGCAAAGCAGACTCCCACCTTAAAGCCTGAGGGGCCTCATGCCTAAAAAGCCTGCCCAGCGGCTTGACATGAAAGCCACCTATGGCTGTAAAGGAAGATTGCAAAATGTCATCCAGGGAGAAGGGACCCAGGCTCCAATTCTTAAAAACACCAGGTTGAGTTCCTTCCTTCCCCTTTCTCAGTAGAATGCCTCAGTTAATGGGGAGCTAACCTCCCAATAAGAAGTACTAATCTCTTTGTTCCTCAATCGAATGGGCCACAGCTGCTGAGTTCAGAGATACTATCTGTATAGGCGTAGTTGTGCTTAGTAATGAGCTATGTGTTCCTGCTTCTATAGATAAAAGAGTAACTAGCTAAGACATCTTGTGACTATTAGGGGAGACTTGAAACTTCTACACATTGTAACCCACGAGCTTTTCACGTGAAATCATTGTAATCTATAGCATGAAAAAGAGATTAAAAAACGGGTGTTAGATTTCAGTCAGTGCCACCTGGCTCACGGAAATGCTGGTGGTCCCCTGATCTTCCCTGCACCCTGTCACCTTACTTTTTGTGCTCGTGTCTTTGTCTCTCCCATCTCTTGCAGCACACACTCCCTGGGGACCCGGATATAATGGGGGCGTCACGAACCCCCGATAGGAAAGAACACTGGAGACACAGATATATTAATCTAGCAGAGAAAATAAATCATCAGCAGCAAGACAAAGTGTCAAACTCAGGAGAAATTGTCCCCCAGCTAGTGTCAAAGCTGAACACCCATTTCTCTACAATGCTAGCAACTTGTGCTGCATGGGGTCTATATTAGCTTCGTAGGGCTGTAGTAACAAAGTGCCACAAAGTTGATGGCTTAAAAAAACAGAAGTTTATTCATTTATCCTCTCATAGGTCTGGAGGCTAGAAGCCCAAAATTAAGGTCTCAGCAGGGTACTCTCTCTGGAAGCTCTGGAAAAGATTCCTCTTTGCCTCTGGTGGCTTCCAGCAATCCTTGGAATTCCTTGCCTTATAGCTGTATCACTCCATCTTCTGCCTCCATCATCACATGCCCTTCTTCCCTCAGTATGTGTGTCTCCACATTCCTGTCTCCTTATAAAGACACTAATCATTGGATTTTAGGGTCCTCCCTAATCCAGTATGACCTTTTATCTTAACCTGACTGCATCTGCAAAGACCCTATTTCTAAATAAGGGCACCTTCACAGTTACCAGGGTTAGGATTTCAATGTATCTTTTTGAGAGACACAGTTTAACCCACTGTAGGTCCCATAATGAAATCAGTGAATGGCATGGACACTGGTCCATTGTCTTACGTCTTTTTCTATGAAATAAATTTCTTGATAGAGCTGTGATATATTAGTTACAAAAGTGGACCCTATATTTCCCCCCTTCCCATATTCATACCCTTTGAAATATGACTTTTCAGTCCTTCCCATCAAGAAGTAGAGTCTATTTCCTCACCTGATGAATAAGGCTTGCTTTGGCCAATAGAATGCAGCAGAAATGGCATTGTGCCAGTTCTGAACCTAAGCTTCAACATTCTGGTCTCTCTTTTGGGACCCTGACCCTGCCATGTAAACAAGGCCAGGCTAGTCTGATGCTTGATTAGAGACACATGACCCAGTCTCCCATATCACCCCAGCTATCAGCCAGCCAACTGCCAGGCAAGCATGACACATGTGTGACATGTGGCCCAGTCTCCCATGTCACCCCAGCTATCAGCCAGCCAACTTCGAGACACGTGTGAATGAGACCAACATAAACCAGTCAATCTCCAGCTGACCAACCAGTTGACCCATAGATTCATGGGCAAAAAACATACGGTTGCTGTTTTAAGCCACTAAGTGTTGGGATGGTTTGTTACATAGCATTAGATAATTGATAACAAGAGGTAACAGTGTATGTGATTCATGACAATACATAAGGCTTTTAGTAAGTTCACAGATATCTGCTGTCAGAAGCAAGACAAATACAGAAGAAAGGCCAGACACAGTGGCTCACATCTGTAATCCCAGCACTCTGAAAGGCTGAGGTGGGAGGATCACCAGAGGCCAGGAGTTCAAGACCAGCCTGGGCAACATAGCCAGACCCTATCTCTACAAAATATATTTTTAAAAAATTAGCCAGGCATGGTGGCACATGACTATACGGAGGCTGATGCAGGAGGATCATTTGAGCCCAGAAGTTCAAGGCTATAGTGAGCTGCGATCATGCCACTGTACTCCAGCCTGGGCGACAGAGCAAGACCCTCTCTCTAAATAAAAAGGTCTTTTAAGTTCTACTCTGAGACAGTGTAAAGAAGACATTTATGAAAAAAAAATTTTATTTAAAAAAGAAACAGAGAAAAAGTAGCCAAATCCAGAATAACTGTCTATCCCTATGAAGACAAATCTCTGCCACTTGTGTAATATAGAGCATATCTGAAAAAATAAAAAAAATCTAGCTGGTACAAATAGCTGGTTGATCCCCTTGTAATATAGTCCCATAATATGGACTAAGAGTTTGTCACTGTTAACTGGAAATTTGGGTTCTTGGCCACAGCAGTGGCCAAATAAGACTTGGCCAAGATAATCTCATTGTGAGCCCAAACCTAGATGACAACCTGAATCCCATTGCCAATTTGTTCATGCATCCACTGGGCAAGAACTGGAAAGTTTAGGGAAGCAGACTCGATAGATGTGTCAGATACATCTTGTGGTCCCAAACTACATCTTCCTGGCTCACCTTTTTCTCCAGCCATTGGAGAGACTCCAGCTACATACGAATGGAGTCTGTCAGCAGTTTGACTCTGCTGTACTTTTGGCCCAGGGCACAAAGTGTGAGGCAGCTAACACCCAGGGTCAACCCTTGAACAAGGAGGGATGGAGCCAGTGGATAAGCACGTGTAGAAGGATCTTATACGTATTCTCAGAAAATCCTGGCAGGTGGAGCTCAGCTGCTCACAACAGTGATTAACTCAACTATACACCTCGAGTTAGCTCTCCCTCCTGCTTCACTGCTCTCTGCCCTCACTCCTGCTCTCTGGATCACGTCCCAAATAAACCACCTACTCAAAAGCTCTTGTCTCAGGCTCTGCTTGGTGTATGTGATGCAGGGAGAGGGGGTGGGACTGAAGCGGAGAGGAGGATACTCAGGCTCTGACAACTGACATCCACAGACTGAGTCATTCTGCCCACACAATCATTAAGAATGTCTTCTGCAGTGAGAATCTGCTGGTAAGCGTTCAGGAAACAGGAATATTTTTAGTCTCTGGGCCCATTCTGAGAGGTTTATCCGCACAGCCCTTCTCCAAATCTTGTCAACAATTCTCCAGTCTTGCCCTTCCCAGTCTCTGACATCTGATAAAATCACCAGACACCACCCAGGAATCAGTGTAAATCTGTCTCTAGGAAGTGTGTGGTAGGCAGGGGGAGAGATGGATTTTCCTTCCCCTACCCACTTCCCCCTGGTGGCTTCGTCTGTGCAGAGCTATCTGCACATCAGGGGTGAGTTTTCTCCTCCTCTGTCAACAGGTCCTGGGAGGAATTTGAGGGAGGGCAGCATGAGTTCTTATTCATTTTAATGACTGCATTATATTCTATTATAAGGAATAGTTAACAACATTTTATTTAACCAATTCATGGTATTTTTGTTGTTACAACAAAACTGCAATGAATAACCTCAAGTAGCCCCCCACCACCTCAAGGAATATATAGTCTAGTGAGAAAGACTGACATTGAGCCAGTAATTATGAAAATAATTACTTAATTATAATGGTGATAGATGCTATAAAAGTACTAAATGCTGTGACAGTATATTATACATAGACCTAACCTCATGAGGTGAGAGTGAGTCACAAAAGCCTACCCTGAGGAAACAACATTTAAGCCAAGACTTGAAAGATAAGTTCAGACAAGGGGGTGGGAGGCAGGTGCAGCGAGGCAGAAGTGTGGAAGCTTCTGGATGGAGTGCACGTTCCAGCGTGGCGCATGCGCAGTGTACACAGGCAAGAAAGGTTGGCCTTTTAGGGAGTTGCCAGCAGCCCCGTCTGCCTGATCTTTGGAATGGGGTGGGGAAAGGCTGAGGGTGGTAGGGAGTGGAGGGCTGAGGACTTTGTGTGCAACTGTGAAGCACACAGCTGTGGGTCACTGGAGGATTTTAAGGAAGGCTTTCCTAAATATCACTCTGGAAGGTGACCTGAAGAAGGATAAGGCTGAATATAGGCAAAACAGGAGGGGGACAGAACTAGCTGTGGGGCCTTGGATAAATCACATGGCCCCACCATCCCCAAACCCAGGGCAGTGGACCGGTCCTGATCCGTGGCCTGTTAGGGACCCGGCCACAGAGCCCCGCCTCCCCCATCCCCCACCCCTACCCCCATCCATGGAAAAATTGTCTTCTATGAAACTTAGGAACCAGGGGGCTGCACAGCAGGAGGTAAGTGCGATGAGCCAGCGAAATTTCATCTGTATTTACAGACACTCGCATCATTGCCTGAGCTCACTTCCCTCCCCTTCACCCCCGTCCGTCCATGGAAAAATTGTCTTCCATGAAACAGGTCCCTGGTGCCAAAAAGATTGGGGACCGCTGGAGCTTCTCTGAGCTCCAGTTTCCTCATCTGAAAATGTAATAATTGCTACCTTAGAAGGTGCTGCTATGATTTTGAGATGAAGTATTACAGATGTTAAATGCTAATGTTTATTATTTTTCTAAATTCCTCATTCTCTCTTACTTTTCATATCTACTTTGACATGAAATCCTATTCTATTCATCCTCCCTCCTAAATACCCCTCAAATCTGTTTTCTTCTTCCTATCACCTTCTTTATTTAACTCTCATCAATTCTAACTTGGTTGCCTAACTGGGTTCCTGCCTGCAGTCTGTCCCTCCTCTAATCACAATTTTTCTACCAAAGTGATTAAAACGGAAACCTGAGTATTTCATCTGCCTAACTGAAAATCTGCCTGATTCTTCACCTGTTTAAGGTCCATGACCAAAGCCTTAAATATGTATTATAAGCTTCTTAATGATCTTCCCCCATAGATATCTGTTGTTCCTACTCCTTGCCTTCCTCCCAGCCCACCCCTACCCCGTTTCTTCTATCCTAGGCATCCTGAGCTGCACTGAGACCCCTCAGCACCCCAGGCTCTTGCACATACCCCATGTCCTAGCTCACACCTTTGCTCCTCCCCCAGATACCTTCCTTCATTTGTGCCTCGCAAACAAAATTCCTGTTCACACTTTGAGATCCTGCTTCAGTGTCACCTCTTTCTCCTCACGTGTTCACAACTGCTCAAACTGTGTATTCAGTCCTTCCCCGGGTTCCCAAATCATTACGTACATCCTTGCATTATAATCTTTATTATATTTATTATAATTATGTTATTTATATTAAATTGTCACCTCTAAGACTATGGGCTTCTCAAAAATAGTGACCTTGCTTAATCACCCTTGTATCCTCAGTGTCTAGCACAAATTCTGTTGCATACTGGATGTGCACTTGTGGAACAAATGAATGCACAAATGAATCAAACACAGAAAGTCACGCTGCATTTGGAACTAGTTGGTATGTTGATAGCAGGACTTGGCCTCTAGGTGGCCTGTGCTTAGGGGATCTGCCTGAGGCTGTCAAGCCTGGTTCCTCTCTGCCTCCAGGGAGGCCGGTCAGAGGGGCAACTAATTTCCTCTCTGTCCCACGTCTCACCTGCCTGCACCTGGGCCCCACCTTGGGACTTAAGCCAGCTGCCCCCTCCACCTGTGAAGCTGCAGTGCCATCTACTGATGTCGGGAAGACTCTGCAGGTCAGGCCGAAGGAGGAAGAGGGAGGAGGAATTAAGGACCAGGATGATTTAATCCTGTCCTGGAATCTCAGCTGTTGGGCCCCACTCTGGGCAGTTTGTCCCACCTATGTGAGCCCAAACTTGGTGGAGGGATCCCCTCACTTAGACTTCCTGTTGACCAAAGACCCTCAGTCATGTCTCAGTAAACCTCTCAGAATCAGGGTACCCCCTGCACTCAGTCCTGTTAGAAGCTAGTAACCCTAACTCAGTGACCTGGGCATCCTCCTCGGTCCTCTCAGTGGCAGAGCATCTCATTCAGGACCCATTGACCACATGCAAGAATTTGTGACAGGAGCCTCTTTTGGTGGCAAGATGCCTCCACCAAACCCCTCAGTAAGTAGGGCCCCTGACTCAGACCCCTCAGTGAGTAGTGATTTTTCCTCAAGTCCCCAATAACCAGAGCATCTTTTTTAGGTCCCTTGCTGACCAGAGCCCACCCTCAGCACTGTCAGAGACATCTCAGTGACAAAGCCCCAGCTCAGCCCCCTCGGTGACCAAGGGGCCTCTCGGGCCTCCCAGGGACCCTCCCTCAGGCCTCTCAGTGAACCAGAGACCCCCACTCAGATCTTTGCCATTTTCATTCAGGTTTCAGTGACAAGGACCCTCCCTCAGACCCCTCATCAGGGATCAATTGTTCAATAGGCTGATATGAAAGAGCTTATGGCATTACGAAAGCAGAAACACCAAAATAGAACAGGAAAAAAAAAAGAATTTTTTAAAAGAATTCAGTATTTGCAGAAAAACATCAGTGTGGCCATCATGAGATAAACCTGAACTTTATTGACCTTCTTTGCACTTATGTTATGGTTTATACTGTTTTATTTTGAATAACACATGGAAATCAACCATACTCTTTAAAATGTTTAGACTTTTCACAGTCTCAATCCAGCCCCATCCCTCAGGGACCTGGTGCCCTTCACTCAAGGCTGTGACCAAAGGTCTTTAATTAAAGTCTAGTGAGCATAACAAGAGGTAGGCAGGTCCCTTCAGGCCACCCAACAGCCGTCTGCTTCCCTTGGTCCCCCAAGAAGCTGTCAGAGCCTCTTTCCCCCAGGGCTCTGCCTCTTGCTTTCTCCCTGGACCCTTTGTCCAGAGAGGGGACACAGCTGTGCTCGGGTCTTGTGAGGAAGGTGGGCCCTGCTGGGCTAATTGGTGCAATCCCAGGGTTGTCCCCCAGAAGGCCAGCTCTGGCCACCCAGACCCCAGCCCGTGTGATTAGCAATCAGGAGTGATTAGCAATAACCCTCTGAAATGTTTCTGCCATGCACTAATCCACATGAATGAAGAATAACAAATAAACAAACCAATTTCCACTTTTACCCCGAAGCCTCTGGGAACCACAGCACAGGGTCCAAAGTAAACATGAATTATGGGAGAAATTGGTGGGTCAAATACAGGAAACTGACTCACCATCCCCGTTCCCATGCTCAGCCCTCCCTGAGCCCTTTTTTCTCACTATTTTGCCCCATGCTGGGCTCCCCTGCACTTGACTGAGCTGTCCATGGAGTCCCTTTAAACATTAACCACGGTTCTTGGTTGCCAACTGCCCCAAGGTCTGTTTCCCCTTTCACAAACAGAACCTTCAGCATTAAGGCCTCTTTCTGGAGAGACAAAACCATCCCCAGTTTATCAAAGGCATAACAAGTCAATGATGCGGTCGATTCTTCATTCATGCTTTCTTACCACACATCTTTATTGAGCTCAGCTGTGTATTGGGTCGTGTGCTGGGTGTTAGGGCTACAACAGTGAATGAAATAGAATCCTGTCCTTGTGGAACTTAACTCCAAATGAACTAGTCACACAGCTCTTAGATGAACCACATGGTTATCTGTTTAATAGAACATGTGATACATGTTACAAAGGAGATGGACCTAACTTGTTTCTAGGCCTGTGCTACATGCTCTGGGTGATATAAAAGAAATAGATAAGGCATAAATCCATTGTCAAGGATTCAAAATTGAGGTAGAGAGCCAACTTGGAGCTCCTGCTAGAGAATTTGAGAAACCTCTCACTCTAAGTTCTTGAGAATATCTCCCTGGCCCTGAGAACCAGAGAAAGACAGAAAGTGCTGGGTACAGAGGCCCAGGAAACAGGGCCAAGGGGTCTGGACCAGTATATTAGACTAACACAAACAGGCCAAACAAGAAAGCAAACTGCGTTTAGGAAACATAGTGGAGGGAGCTGCTGGTGGGCTGGCCAGGGAGAGAGGAAAAAAGGAAAGGCAGGATTTCTTAGCGTCAGAGCAAGGGGCTTACAGGCTTCACAGCAAAGTAGAATTGTTACTCAATCACTGTCTTTTTCTTTTAAGGTCTCACTCTGTCTCTCAGGCTGGAATGCAGTGGTGCAATCATAGCTCCCTGCAGCCTCGATCTCCTGGCCTCAAGCAGCTAGGAAAACAGGGAATACAGGCATGTGCTACCACACCCAGCTAATTTTCTATTTTTTATAGAGATGGGCTCTCACTATGTTGCCCAGACTGCTCTTGAGCTCCTGGCCTCAAGCAATCCTCCTGCCTTAGCCTCCCGAGTCTCTGGAATTACAGGTGTGAGCCTCTGTACCTGGCCAATTGTGTCAGGCATTGTGTTGAGCACTAGAGATACATTAATTAACAGAAAAGTTTAATTGGAAAAACAGTCATGTAAACAGACATACAATAAGGCACAATAACTATTATTAAAAAATATATGCATGAGGTTTAGTGAGGTCTCACTACTAAGTTATCCCCTATAGCAATGTCCCCCGCATTAACTGGGGAAGGGCAGGAGTGGTATCCCAGCCAGCACTCAGGAGCTGCTTCTCCAAAGCCTGGGCTACAGGCGCAGCCAGCAACAGTGGGCAGATTGCTAACACACCAGTGGTAGTGCCAATTTCAAATCATCGTATTGCATTTGAATGTAATGGTTATTTTTGCCATTGGCTTTGATTTCCTGCCAAAATTCTTCCTGGGCTTAGATAAAATTGGGTTTAACCTTTGAGAGTGTGTATGAATATGGATGTCATCCACTGCACATGGGAGAAGATTGAGAATGGTCGGTGCACACAGCTGAGGATGAGTCACGATCCTTAGACCAGAAAGGGAGCTGAGTGGGAGGCCAAGCAGGAAGGAGCTGCAAGTATGAATCGGGGTTTGTGGATTGAAGGCAATAATGGTGTCAGGACGCCTCTCCAATGTGGCCTCCCAGTGTGACGTGGGGATTGTGCCAGCCCTGGAACCTAGCGGAGAGGTGTGGGGAAAGCCCAGAGGCCCGGCAGGGTCTCAGACCTTACTGTGAGATCTGAATGCCCTGCTTTGGAAATTTAACTGTTGGGAAACTATTTGTATTTTCTGTTTTCTCTTCCTCTCTGTTGCTCAGAAAAACTTTCAGAAAATGCCATTGATATCTGTACTTTTGCCAGTGAATATGTATTGCTTCTTTAAATTTTTTGAAAGATATGGATTCAAAGTAATACAGTATAAAGAAAAGACCCTCAAAATGAAAGTGCCACATCGAGCTGTGTTCAGAGGAATTGAAGCTGTGTCCACATCCTTGGGAGAGTTGTAAAAAAGGAACAGCCCAACCCCCATTAGGAGTTGGGGGCAGGGGTGGACAGGCAGTTAGTTTTGACATCAGAAAATGCTCAGGCTGCTGGGGAGGGGGGTGGGGATAGGGATGGGAAGGGTCGGGGGCCTTTCCCACCCCTATTCCCCTACCCCCACCGCCACAGAACTCTCCTTCCAGAACACCCCTCCGCTGGACCTCCCTGAGGTTCCATGGAGGTATGCTTCTATGAGTAAAGTTGTTTCCATTACAGATGGGTTGTGGTAACCAGAGAGACACTAAGGAGAGAGTCCAGCTCTAGTCCTCAGAAGCTCTGCAAAGTCAGAGGGGACCGGGAGAGGCCCCTTTGAACAGGGACGACCACACAAACATGTAGCACCTCTTTCCTCCATCTCTTTAAAGTCTATGTCTTCAAGAACAAGCCCACAATCCACCTGAGAAATTCTCCCTGACTCTTTGGCCACCACTGACCTCTCCTTCCTGGAGCTGTCTTTTAATTGTTAAGATTAAGCACCACTTCGTGTCTTTTCTCTTTTGGAAACCACCCGACCATATGTTCTGCCTGTTTACTGGTGCCTCCGTGTATTCGTCTAACATCAATTTATGGGAGTTCTCGATGCAGCTGACTGCAAATATTTCCCTAGTTTGTTTGCCTTTTTATTTTGGTTATCTTTTATTTTTTGACACACTAAAGTTTAAAATACTTGTATAGCCAAGTCAGTTAATCTTTTCCTTTGTGACCATTTCTATTGCATCTAAGATGGAAACATTACTTCCTTCCAGAGACTTGATAAATATTTTAGCATGTCTGAGAAGTTTTTTTAAGCTCTTTAGTCCATCTGGAAACTCCTTGGTAAACAACGTGAAGAGAGGATCTAGATTATTTTTTTCTCTGATGCTAACCAGTTTTCCCAGAACCATGTTTAGAATAAATTTATTTTTCAATGATTTCTAATGCCACCTTTATGGTGTATTGAATTCACATATATCAGGGCCATCTTTTTCCCAGCAACATATTCAGCTCCATGCAAAGATTATTTTAACACTTGACTGTACACTCTGTGTTACTCTCTGTTAACTATACCCAAAATCGTTTAAAAGAAATAAACGCATACTTTACTCCCAATTATTTGTTTAATAAATATTTACTGAATTGTTTTTTGTGGTTGTTGTCCTTTTTTTTTTTTTTTTTTTTTTGAGACAGAGTCTCACTCTGTTGCCTGGACTAGAGTGAGTGCCGTGGCGTCAGCCTAGCTCACAGCAACCTCACACTCCTGGGTTCTAGCAAACCTTCT
Organism: Lemur catta; assembly: GCF_020740605.2. Lineage (NCBI taxonomy): Eukaryota > Metazoa > Chordata > Mammalia > Primates > Lemuridae > Lemur > Lemur catta. Next base: position 62,519,555 of record NC_059134.1, read on the forward strand.
GCCTCAGCCTCCCGAGTAGCTGGGACTACAGGCATGAGCCATTATGCTCGGCTAATTTTTTCTATATATTTTTAGTTGTCTGGTTAATTTCTTTCTAGTTTTTTAGTAGAGACCGGGTCTCACTCTTGCTCAGGCTGGTATCGAACTCCTGACCTCGAGCAATCTTCCTGCCTCGGCCTTCCAGAGTGCTAGGATTACAGGCGTGAGCCACCGCACCTTGCCTTTATTTCAATTTTATTACTCAGGTAATTTAATTGCATTTTACAAGTGTCAGTCTGCAGTGGATTTGAAATGCAGATTTTAAAAATGAAACCGGTCTTGTCACCACAGACAGTTTGAGAAGCACTGCATTATATACTCTGTATCCCCCATAGCACTTGTCACCATAATTGTTGTGGATGCTAATCATGAATACTTGTTGATGATGGCCAAACCCACAGGTGTGAGTTTTGGAACCAGTTACTGTACACTTTCAATAAAGTCACAGCCTGGGGCTCTGTCATTTCTTAAATACAGGCACATTTCAGGGCTCTGTTATCTACACAATATCACACCCCTGGGCCTTGTCACATCCCAGCTGTCACACATCAGCTACTGTCACAGCTTAGGGCCAAGCATAGGCTGTGACAGGACCCTAGGAAGTGCCAGTATGTAAATATTGGCAGGTCAGGCCCTGAGTTGTTCTATATATGAAATATGAAAGGTCCTGGGATGTGCTGTGCTGTTATTTGAGGAATGACAGAGCCCTGCTTGGTGACTGCATCTGGGATACGAATAGGCCCTGGAATGTGACATGGTTCTGGAATGTGACCAGGTGCTGGGATGTGAGGTATTGATGAGTTCTAGGCTGTGACAAGTTCCGGCTGTGACAGGGTACAGACTCTAATTCTCCTGGGTTTTGCAGGGCCTGGAATACTGAGAGCTCTGGGAAAGGACAGCTCTAACGTTCAGGGTGCGTCTAGTTTGTCTTGCATCTGAGGTGTAACAGGGACAGCTGAATCAATCCAGAGGTGAAAGCGTATCTTGGTACGTTGGGCCACATTTGGAGTAAAGTTTGTTCTGATCTCCAGAGCTATTGTCCAAGCCTGTCCTACCTCCTGAGATGTGGAAGACACACCCAGGCCTCCTAACCCACAGCACAGATTTCTGTGCTGCCCGGGGGTCTGCCTTGGGCATCTCCCCAGAGAGTTCGGTCAGGGTCTGTCTTACAACACTCCACTGCCCCCAAGGCTCTGCAGCTCCCAAAGCTGCTGGAGGCTGCACCTGAGCCTGTCTCAGCTGCGCTTGCTCAGCCCAAGGACAGCCTGCAGCTGCTCCCATCCGAGGGCAGACCTCATGCAGAGCCACAGTGCCATCTGCTGGCTATTGTGAGCCATGCCGGTCGGGCCCAGAACACGCAGAAAGCAGCACACTGGACTAATTGGGAGCACGGAAAATCCGTCCTCATCTCAGTTCCAGATTAGTAGCGGTGGCCTCTCCTTTAAGCCCCTAGTGACCAGGGCCCGTCACTCAGGCTTCAGTGACCACAGCCCCTTGCTCAAGTCCTTCAGTGGCCATGGCCTCTAGGTCAGTTTCCTCACTCAGCCCCCAATGCCACCCCCCAGTGACCAGGGCCTCAGAGATCAGGGCCCCTAGGTCACACCCCCAGTGACCAGGGCCTCTTGCTCAGGCCCCATGATAACCAGAACCCCTCTCTTAAGATCCACAGTAGTGAGGACACCTCACTCCAGCCCGGTTTAGTGACCTGGCCTCATACTCAGGCCATTCAATGACCAGGACCTATAGCTCATGACCCCCAGAGACCAGGGCCCCTCAATCAGCCTCCATGGCCAAGGTCCTTCAGTGACCTGGGCCCCTCCTATAGGACCCTCTGTGCCTAGGTTATTAGAGACCATTACTCAGGGACCAGTGGGCATATGGAGTGGCATTTGTGGGGGCTCTCAGATTGCCAAGAGCCTGGCAGGTCCCATCTGGGTCCCCATCTATCATCCCCTCCCCCCGGTCTCCAGAGAAGCCAAAACAGAGGCCTCTGGTCACCAGAGCTTTCCATTTTGTTTTGCCTGGGTCCCTGGTTCCCTGCTTCAGACAGGGCCACGGCTGTGCCCAGGGGTCATGAGGAGGGTAGTCTCTGCCAGGGTTATCAATCACATCCCAGGAACTCTGGCCTGAAAAGACCAGCTTTTGTGGCATGGCAGCCCAGCCACCACCACCTGGGCCTCACATCCACTGGCCCTCCAGCACCGTTCACACACCTCTGTGCCATCACACCCCTCCTTCGTAGACCTAGTGCGCAAAGGCCAGACGCTTTCAGACACAGCACCTCACCTGCCCCCCACACCTGCCTCAGGCCCTAGTGCTGACTCTGCCCATCCCCTTTCTTCCAGACCCCAGCACAACTCAGGCCCTGCCCTTCCCAGGGCCCATCCCACTTGGGTTCATTTAGTTATTGAAACAAGCATCAAATGCGTACCTACATGTGTTAGGAACCACCCAAATAGGGGGGTAGGGTCAGCATGCAGAGGACAGCAGCACAGAGAGGCATTTAGGCGGAGATTGGAAGGATGAGTGGGAGTTTGCCACAGGGGCAGAGGATAGGAAGGCATCTGAGGGAAAAGGAACTGCATGTACAAATGCACAGAGGGCCGGAGTGTTCAGGAAACCAGACACCCACGAGGCTGGAGAACAAAGTGAAAAGTGGGGAGAGGGAAGAGAAACTTGAACAGGGAGGCAGGGGCCAAAGGAGGGAAGACCTCGTGGCTGAGCTACGGAGTGTGGATGTGTGTCTCCTTGGATAGAAAACCACCAAAGAACTCCACATAGGAGCTAATATGATTTTTTAAAAATTCTAATCAGAAAGATCAGACTAGTGGCATTATAGAAAATGGATTAGAGAGGGGCACAAAGAGATGCGGGAAGACTAGTCAGTCTAGCTGGTCAGCCAACAAACATTTGTTGAGTTCTGTAGTGGGCTGAATGGTGCCCCACCCACCCATCCACCAAAACATATGCCCATGTCCCAGAACCCACGAATGTGACCTTATTTGGAAAATGGAACTTTGCAGATATAATTAAGGTAAGGATCTCAGGATAATCCTTGATTATCTGATGGGCCCTAAATCCAATGACAAGTGTGCTTATAAGAAACAGCTTCAGGAGAAGGTCACTGAGGACAGAGGTGGGGGTGATACAGCCACAAACCCAGGAATGTCTACAACTATTAGAAGCTGGAACAAGGAAGGATTCTCCTTTGAGCCTTTGGAGGAAGTGTGGCCCTGCTAACAACTTGATTTCAAACCTGTGGCCTCCAGAACTATGAGAAAATAAATTCCTGTTGTTTTAAAGCACAAAGTTTGTGGTAATTTCTTACAATAGCCCCAGAAAACTTATACAAGTGCCAACCAGATACTATGGTAGGCATTGGACATACAATAATGAACACAGTAGATGTGTTTCCTGTCCTTGCAGATCTTAACAGTAAGTAAATTCACTTATTCATTCACTCAACGCATATTTATTTAGCATCTGTTATATGCCAACCGCTGTTCTAGGGGCTCAGGTTACTTCAGAGCAAAGTCTCTACTCTCATGCAGTTCATTCCTAGTGGAAGAGACAGACAATAAACAAGGAAAGAAAAGAAGAGAATAAAATAGAAACAAAAGAATAGAAATGGTAAAATAGAAGAGTAGAATAAAAACACTGGAATAGGAAAAAAAAAAACAGAACCTATTATTGCAGAATAGAATAGCACAGAAAAGAATGGAATAGACTATGAGTAGGGGTAAGTGCCCTGAAGAAGAATAAAGCTGGGTAAGAGGACAGGATGAGGCGTGTGCTGATCCTCAGGTCCCCTTCCTGCTCTTCTCCTGCTCTGCTATGAATTGTGAGGGAGCCCATCTCTGAGGCTGCGTCTCCCAGGCTCCTGCGTTAGCCGGTGACTTTGACCAATGGGAGGAACTGGTAGGAGACCAGCAGTCAGGACCAAAGGAGCTGCCAGGATCTTTCTCCACATTTCCCTCTGCCTCGGCTATCTCTGGACAAGCCTACAATGGTTCTACCTCCTACAGAGTGACCTTGTTCCTGGGAAAAACCTCCCCTCTTTGTCCCTACAGCCTCAGGGGTGTAGTGATTGCCTGCTGTTGCTGGTCTCTGGGTCACCTCAGCTCTCCTGGTTAGAGTCTCAGCCTTTTCAATCACCCATGTAGCCAGTTCCTTGTATTAAACATTATCTTATTAAAATACACAACATGGTTCCTGTTTTCCTGGTAGGACCCTAATTGTTATAGAAGGAAGGCAGGGTCCTATTTTCAAACCTGTGGTCAGAGAAGATTCACTTGGCAGGGACCTGAATGATGTGAAGGGGCGGGCTATGGCATAAAGATCTCAGGGGAAGAGCGTTCCAGGGAGAAGGGAGAGCCAGGGTGAAGTCCATAAAAGGGAAATATTTTAGTGTGTTTAAAGAACAGCATTACGCATGGATTCCAGTAGTGAGAGAGGAAAGGAGCCAGAGTAGCTGAGGTTGGAGGGACAGGCAGGGGCCACCTCTCTGTTCAAATGGTTCCCGAGAATGTCCTTCAAAGCCCTGCATGATTTAGCCTCCCATTACCTCTCTGACTTTGGCTCTTAGGACTCCTTTCTTTGCCCGCGCCTCTCCAGCCACTGTAGTTTTCCTGCTTGTCCTCAGCACTGCCCAGGCGTGTTCCCACCTCAGGACCTTTGCACTTGCTGTTCCTTCTGCCTGGAATGTTCCCCTCAAGATAGCCATATCACTTACTGTATTGTCTCCTTAGTATCTTCACCCAAATATAGTGAGACCTCCCCTAACCATTCTACTTCAAATTGCACACCCACCCCAGCTCTCCCTAACCCTTCCACGGCACTTGTCTCCTCTGTGGCATTATTTACTTTTTTGTAAACTCCATGACAGCTAGAATTTTTGAATGTTTAGTTTACTGATGTATGCCCAACACCCGAAACAGTGCCTGGTACACTGTGGGCCTCTGTACTAATTTATTGAACTAATTAATTAATTAGTTTTCATCAAGGGAGTGAAGTGACCCAATATACAATGTCAAAAGAGAAGAGTAGGCTGTGGGAAATTGACCATGGGGTTGGGAGCAACAGTCGAAGCAGGGAAGCCAGTTAGGGTAACCTGAAGGAATCTAAGCAAGAGAAAATAGCAGCTTAGGCTAAGACAGTGGCTGCAGAGATGGTCAGCAGAGGTAGGATTTTGGAAAAGGAGTAGATGGGACTTGGTAAAGAATAAAATTTAGGGGGAAAGGGAGAGGAGATGTCAAAGATGACACCAAGTGCCTGGCATTTTGAGGTGCCTTATCCCCACATAGAGAAGACCAGAGCAGTGTCAAAATTAGGAAGAAAGATCAAAAGTTCCATTTGGACCTAGTTGAGCTAGAGATGTCTAAGCTCAGAAGAGAGATGGGGACTGGAGAGTTAAACCTGTAGCTCATGAACCTGTAAAAAGCATATGGGGCTGGCGGTGGCTATGACCATCTGGCCCTCAGGGGACGTAGGGATGCCAGGTTCTGTGTCAAGCTGACTGAAAGAGATCCCAAAATATGCAGCAGGTATGCTTTATCATTCTACAGACAGCTAGATTCCCCTTGTGTTAATTTTTCTCCCTTGGTCAAGAGTGAATCCCTATATTCCAGTATGGCTCTTAGACCCTGTAGGGGACAAGGCCCTTGGCTCCCTGAAGGTTTGCTGAACATCAACTCTCAGAAGAAAAACTGGACAAAAGGCACACGAATTTATTTAATGTGTATACACACGGCCCTTCAGAATGAAGACAGAAAGATAAAGGGAAATTGTTCATTTTTATGCTTAGGTTTAATGAAGTAAGGACAGCTGAGAAATATGATTGGACAAAAAGAACACGATCTAATGCTAATAGACTGAGTGGAGAAACCCAGCAAGGCCTGCATGTCTAGATTCTTCTTGGCCCCTCTGACCATGCATTCCTGTCACCAAAAGCTTGGCACTTGTCCCCAAGGCCACATCAGAAGAATGAGGACAAGTGGTTTGCAGGCAAATGAAAAGGTTGGCAGACTTCTGTCTTAAATTACCAATGTCCTGCCTCTGAGCAGAAATACAGAGCTTTTAAAGGGGCGGTTTTCAGCTTCAGGCTATTGCTGTTCAACTCTAGTTGATGGCTTTTTGTTGTTTTTGTTGTTGTTTGGTTGGTTTTTGGTTTTTGTTTTTGAGACAGAGTCTCACTCTGTTGCTGGGGCTAGAGTGCCATGGCATCAGTCTAGCTCACAGCAACTTCAAACTCCTGGGCTCAAGTGATCCTACTGCCTCAGCCTCCTGGGCAACTGGGACTACAGGCATGCGCCACCATGCTCAGCTAATTTTTTCTATATACTTTTAGTTCTCCAGCTAATTTCTTTCTATTTTTTTAGCAGAGACAGGGTCTCGCTGTTGCTCAGGCTGGTCTCAAACTCCTGAGCTCAAGCGATCCTCCCGCCTTGGCCTCCCAGAGTGCTAGGATTACAGTAGTGAGCCATTGCACCCAGCCATAGTTGATGGTTTTGATTCATACCGTCTTTTGCTAAGACAATCTCATGACCTCCACCTGGACAATTCCCTTGAGCCATCTCCTATGGTACAAAGAACAAAGGACGGGCAGGGGTGATGGCTGATGCCTGTAATCTTAGCACTCTGGGAGGCTGAGATGGGAGGATTGCTCGAGGGCAGGAGTTCAAGACCAGCCTGAGCAGGAGCAAGACCCTGTGTCTACTAAAAAAATAGAAAAATTAGCCAGGCTTTCGTGGCACACCTGTAGTTTCAGCTACAGCCCAGCTAAGGCAGGAGGCTCACCTGAGCCCAGGTTTGCTGTGAGCTAGGCTGATGCCATGGCACTGTAGCTGGATGACAGAGCAAGATTCTGTCTCAAAAAAATACTTTTTTAAAATAAATAAATAAAACCTTGGGGGAAAAAAACAACAAATGACACTCCCCTGCCCCTATGACCAATGGCCTGAGACAGGGATGCAGGTTTCAATTCCCAAAGGGAATAGGGGAGGTTTTAGAGAGACAAAAAACATTTTTACCCTTTTTCAGGCCATTCTCCCTATTACATTCCTTCATTCTGGGAGTGGAGCAGGACTCTTTTGGAATGGGGGTCTTAAGACCTACAGTCAAACAAGGCAAGTCGGATAATTTCTTTATGGCCAGTTTTCACATGGAAAGGTGGAGGGAAAGTTAGAGTAATAGAGCAATATTTTTAGGTTTTATGGCTGGCTTTGGGGAAAGGGAGTTCTGGTTTCTATGACCTGCCTTGAGGAAGAGGGATTCTAGTATCCACTGCTAACCTTGGGGGAGAATGGGACTGAGAGACAGGAGGACAGAAGGTCAGAGAAAACTTTTGCTCCTGAGGCTGCTGCTGAGGCCTTCATTTGGGAATATTGTTTTCTGAGCCCAACAACCCCTACAAGCAGGGCTCTTGCCCAGCCCTATGTCTCAGAGGATCCCTGCTCTGGAGTAACTTCCTCTGGTGCTGGGGACCAGCTGGTGGCAACAGTGCTGCCCGGTGGGTCCCCTCAGGCCTGGATGAGGATCCACGTGGCCACAATTCCTATTTCTTCTCTTCAGGAGAAGAGAGTGGGCTGGTCCGATGGCAGTGGGTTATCAGAACTTACTAACGTTAGTGTCCCTAAAGTTGGTATTCAACCCCCCACTGCTAAATTGGACTGGCTTTAAAAAAAAAAAAAAAAGAAAAAGAAAAAAGAAAATAAAAAACAGCAGAAGAAAGTGTAACAGAGGTAAAGTTCAGGCAAAGGGCAATAAAATGTTTTACGAGTTGTTTCTCGAGAGGAGCACAGAAGCTGATCATTATAATGTTAGATTATAAAAGATAATTTTAAATGGATAGGAAGGACAGGAAGTGCCTCACATCTGTAATCCTGATTAAGAGGAAGTCCCCCAATCCAACCCAACCCCCACCCCAGGGAAAATGCAAGTGTACCACGGGCTGGTTATGTCAGAGTGGAGCAGTCTGAGAGGAGATAGCATAAAGCCAGAAAGCCAACCTAAAGGAGGGCAAGACTGGGGACCGAGTATCAGGAACAGGACCCAGAATTTTTGGTGCTCTTTGAAGCTGAGAGCCTGATTGTGTTTATCAGGCCAGATGATTTTCCTTGCATCCTGACCCCTCTACTGATGCTAGGCTGGGGCTAGCAGGCAGCCAGTAAAACCAGGGTCCTGCTACCCACAAAGGGATATAGGTATATATAGGACGGTGAAATAGACACTGTGTGAAGAGCACGTGCCACCCTGTGATTCCCGCACCTCTTGCACAGTGTGGCTTCCTGCAGGGTAGGCACAGGAAGTCAGAGTAGGGCTCTGGGGTGTAGTCAGGGGAGCTGAGAGGAAACAGGGGTGGGGGAAGAGAAGCCAAGACTGAGGTGTCAGACACGCCCAGAGAAAAGAATGTTGAAGACAGTGAGAGCAATCAAATGCATCCAATTCTGCTATCAGATGCAGGAAAGAGACTGGAAAAGGTCTCTTAGATCTGTTAACCGGGAGGTCATTGGTGCCTTAGCCACTTTGGTCTGTTGGTGGGGGTCAAAATGATGAAGAGGTGAGTGGACAGAGACAGCATGTGGGGAGAGCTCTTTTGAGACGCTTCCTATTAGAGAGAGCAGAGAAACGGGTAGTGAAGGAGAGTGGGTTGGTCCAGAGAGAGGCTTGCATTTGCTTTGTCTTGGTTTGTCTCGTGTTGATTCTTAAAGATAGAATCATGATTGGATTTTTGAGTTGAGTAGGAGAGGTTGAAGATGTCAGAGAGGAAGAATGTGGCTAGGACTGCCATCGTCCTCTAGTGGCCACTCTCCCATCTTCTAGAGTAGTAGAGTCTATGAATTTCAGCAGGGTAAATAGCCTCCTGGAACAAAAATGACATTTCTCCACCTCCCTTGCAGTTCTGTAAAATAATGTGACCAAGTTCTAGCCATGGAAGTGAAGGGGGAAATGTGTGCAACTTCTCGGAAGGTCCTCAAAGGGAAGGGCCCTGCCCTTCACCTGCCCATTTCCTCCTCCTGCTGGCCACAATGTAGATGTGACTGCTGGAGCGTGAGTGAGCCCTGGGGTGAAAGCCACATTTTGAGGATGGCAGGCGAGATAAAAGCAGCCTGGGTCCCTCGTGATATATTGTCATACAAGCCCTGGATGGGCTATGTCTACATGAGGGAGGAATATATGCTGACTTTGTTTAAAGCTGCTGTTATTATCAGTTTTCTGTCACTCATTGCAGAACTTGATATTAACTAAGAGAGGAGAGATCCTAATATAGTCAGATTCCTTAGTAGAATGAACTGGGTGAGGTAGAGAGCGATATAAAGGTATCAGCCCTTTGTAGGATGAACACTTCCTCTTTTGGAAACTGGCTCCACCACTTGCTAGCTGTGCGACCTCAGGCAAGTTCCTTACTGTCTCTGCTCCTGTGTTTCATCATCTGTAAAATAAGGTAAGGCTCCACACAGTATGGAGCCACGGTGTTTGCTATGGCTGTTAGGATATAACACAAGGGAAAGGGGAGAGAATGGCTACAGATGCAAGTAGGTTTTAATTTGTTACCACAAAGACAAAGGAATTTCTGTCTGGGTGGCTCTTAAATTACCTAAAATAGAGGGGAAAATCATTAAATGAGAGTGGGTGGTATGGGGGCAGAGGAATCAGAGATACGAAAAGATCTGCAAAGTTATGGAACAATTATTGTAGAAATAGATAGAGCAAGCTGACTGGAGAAACAGAGAAATTGCCAGACTGTGCCGAGGGCCCATGAGGCTGAGGATCATGACTTTATCATCGAATCACTTTTTCCAGCTATGGAATTTTCCATAACAATTTCAGCCACTCAGATTCTAGAGTAGAAAAGGGACGTGATTGGGATTATATGAGACTGGAGCTCTGCCAGATGAAAATGGAAGAGAAGAGAGGAGCACAGAGGCTGATCATTATAATGTTAGATTACAAAAGATGATTTAAAATGGATAGGAAAGCCAGGCAGTGAGTGACTCACACCTGTAATCGTAACCCTGTGGGAGCCCGAGGCAGGAGGATCACTTGAGGCCAGGAGTTCAAGACCAGCCTGAGTAATATGTAAAACCCTACAACAACATGTTTTTAAAAAATTAGCCAGGGTCAGTGGGCCTGCCTGTAGTCCCAGCTACTCAGGAGGCTGAGGCAGGAGGATCGCTTGAGCCCAGGAGTGTGAGGCTGCAGTGAGCTATGATGATGCCACTGCACTCCAGCCTGGGAGACAGAGTGAGAACCTGTCTCTAAATAAAGAAATAAATAAATAAAAGAAAATGAACAGTAAGCCAGGAGGGGGTGGGTAAACAGCAAGAAAAAGGAAGAAAGATAGATTGGAAGTCCTGATGGTGGCAGAGAGCTATCGAATTGTGGATGGGTGCCCATCCAAGCCTACCCCTCATGCGCTCATGCTCCCACAAACGTGCACACACAACCACATGTATTGGTTTTCTAGTTTAATTCCTATTTGGGGGCTGAAAAGTGCCCAGATTGGCTTCCTCAAGGAATAGACATGGTAAGAAACGTAAAAATTCTCTAGGTTTCGGGACTGGATTGCACCCTTGTTCAAACCCACACAAGTACAGAACTGAGGCATTTCCTTCCACATTACACTCACACTCCTGCGTGTCAAAGACCTGACCATCTGGTTCAGTGGCACTTACAAGTATCCTGAGTCATTGTAAGTGGGGTGACCGCGTGGGACAGGGTGGTTGGGGTGTAGCGATGCTTCAGGACACAGAGAGGTGACTTTCATCTTACATAGAATGGAGGCTGCTGTGGCTAGAAAGCCTCCTCCCAGGAATGACTAGAAGATCATCTGTCAACATATGTGGAAGTGTGCAGGGGAGGGGCAGCTTCTGTGCAGTTTCCTCATACTGACTGACGGGGGTGGGGTAGGCCACTAAGTCATCTGGCATCACAGCCTGACCTCCCCACTCCAGACCTCCAACCCACCTCATCACCATCCCCCCACCCCCACCCCCCAACCCTTACTATCAGAGGCCCCAGGATCCAAGTTTCTCCAGGGCAAGGGTGGGGATTTGAATTACCTGTCTCTCCTTGTTCTGTTCCAAGCTATTGTAATGACATAAACTCTATGCTTTGATCCTCTTTCCTTTTTATTCCTAAAAACTTCTTTGGAAGTAAACATACACTCAGATACAAACACACACACACTACTCTAAACATTAGCCCTTTCTGTGGCTGTCTTATTTCACTTATCAGAATGTCCTCAAAGTTCATCCATGTTGTGCATATCACAGAATTTCCTTCTTTTTTAAGGCTGAATAATATTCCATTGTTTTATATATATATATTTATACACACACACTATGTTTTCTTTATCCATTCATCTGTTGTTGGACATTTAGGTTTCTTCCACATCTTGGGAATAATGGGAATAATGCTGCCATGAACACAGATGTCCTAATATCCCTTTGAGATCCTAATTTCAATTCTTTTGGATAAATACCCATAAACGGACTGCTAGTCCATATGGTAGTACTATTCTTAATTTTTTGAGGAACCTATATATTGTTTTCCATAGTAGCTGCACCGTTTTGCTTTCCTACCAACAGTGTACAAGTGCTGGAATTTCTCCACATCCTTGTCAACATTACTGCCATTTGTTTTTTAATAGTAGCCATCCTGACAGGTGTGAAACGATATCTTATTGTGGTTTGATTTGCATTTCCCTGATGATTAATGACATTGAGTATCTTTTCAAACACCTGTTGGTCATTTATACATCTTCTTTGGAAAAATGTCTATTCAAGTCTTTAGCACGTTTTTTAATTGGATTATTACCTTTTGTTATTGAGTTATAGGAGTCTTTATATATTTTGGAAATGAACCTCCTATCAGATATATGATTTGCAAGTATTTTCTCCCATTTTTATTGGCATATAATTGTTGATAGTAGTTTCTTATGATCCTTTGGACCAACTCTTTTCCTCCTTAGGGAGAAGCTGGAAACTAGAGCTTTTATCCACTGACTCTGTGTTGAGCCAGGATAAGGGGTTAAGGCAACTGCCACCCCAAACCATTATCTTTGTTCCTCTCCAAGTAGCTAGGGGGAGATAGATCCTGTCATCACTCCAAGACTGATAAGACAGAAGCCAATTCTCTGGGCAGACCCCAGAAAAGTTGGGGCATTGAACACATGGTCCAATTTATTTGTTCCCCAGGAAGAATCTTGGAGCTGGGGTTTCCTCACAGTCATAAAGGGCTGGGATTCTGGTGAAAAGGTATCTTGAATTTCCCTACTAGATTCAATGTGTCTGGTTTCATGATCATCCAAGGTGCAGGAGCCTCTCAAGTGGTTTCAGGATTTCTTGCAAAGAGAATTCGTTCATGAAATGTTGTTGAATTTGGATGTTCCTGGGGGAAGGGGGGTCCAGGGCTTCCTATTCTGCCATCATGCTGAATATCTCAAAACAAAAACAGAAACAAAAAAGAAACAAAAAGAAAGAAAAAAACCTCAGGATTTTAGAGATTGCATAGAGGAAGTAGGGGAAGACACAGAAAGAGAGAGGCTTGGGAGAGGGAAACAGGTATTTAAAATGGAGAAATTTTCTGTGCTGTGTGTTGTAATCCTCCTTTTCCCTGTCTCCATAAAGCCTGCAATAAAAGCTACATTACTCACCAAGGATTTGTTTGGAGAAACTGAATCTGTCCTCAGATTGAGCATGGAGCAAAAGTAGAGGCTACCCTAAAGTGATCAGTCACATATAGGTTATTCTTGCCTGTCTCTCCCCTAAGCTGGGGTCTCCTGTAGAACAGGCCTTTCCTGCTAACAGATGTGTCCCCAGCTTCCTGGTCAGGACCTGACCCAGAATAGTGCGTGTGTGTGTGTGTGTGTGTGTGTGTGTGTGTGTGTGTGTGTGTGTTGAATGAATGATTAAAAGACTGCCTGGCAATAGAAGGAGCTGAGTTATTGTCTGTTAAGTAAATGTTCCCTACATCTTCCACAGGAGGAGGGAAAGAAAAGACTTTTCAAAGTTTTCCCACATTTTTTCCTTTGGCCTCCACCACATTGCAGCTACAGAGTTCCTCTCTCCTGACAATGGACAATGTGGGTAGGGCTTGGAAGGCTGGGGAGAGCTGGAAGCTGGACCTCATTAAATCAATGACAGTCAGATAGATCTAACACCTATTATGTGTAAGACAATGGTAGATACTGCACGATTGGTGAGGAAATACAAGATGCAACTTAAAGAGGTTGCATCAGAAGAGATTTCCTCTGCCCTATATATTGCCCTGAGCACTCTCTGTCTCACTGAATTCTCATAATCTTGTACTATTTATTATCACCACGTCACACTAGAAGAAACTAAAGCTCAAATGTGATATGCTTTGTCCAGGGTCACACAGCTAGTGAGTGGTAGAACCAGGATTCTAACTCAGGTAGCCTGAATTTATTCTTTTTTTCCCCTGACTCCCAGATAGAGAAAGTGGCCTGAATTTAAACCTCGGCCCCTACTCTTGGGGATTTTATATACATTACGTTGGAATTGCCTGTTGGAAGATGGATTTTCCTCTGCGTCTGTGCCCTTAAAACTCATAGGTTACTAGCTCTGTGATACTTCCTAAAAATTCCACAAGAGGGAGAGCTTTCCTCACTAGTTCTAGGCTGCTGTCTCTGGAATTATGAATTTAATTTGCAATTTTGTAGGCGGCTCAAGAGTTGGCTGGTTACCTGTACAGAATTGTACGAGTTTCTTGACACAATGGAACGTAGGCACCCTAAGAGGATGCCTGATCAAAAGCATCTAGGAAGTTCTCTGTCCCAAGCAGGCGGCCAATTTTATCCCTCTGCCAATCACTCTCCAAGCCCAGCACCTAATTTGACATGGTGGCAGGGGCTGTATAAGACTTAGATCTTTAAATACCAGCCTCCTCTTCCCTTGCCCAGGTTCTACTCATTGTTCGGTAGCCTGAAAATCTCCACAATAGGTTTCAGAGATTCTAAAACCCAGAGAAAGTCAAGAATAAAGTTGTTCTCATCACTCTCACTACCGGCCCTGCAGAACCTTGTTCAGAATGACTCATTGGCCACAGGACAACCCAGTTATTGTGCCCTTTCCTGAGACAGACACTGAGAATAAGAGTGTAGTGGACACTGTGTGTGGCCCAGTTTTCCCTTTGGGAAGGACTTACTCCCCCAGCTGTTGGGGGGTGCTTCTGGAATATGGCTCACAACTGTCAGCCCCTACGGGGGCCTCTACTGATGAAGGTCACCTCACTCAAGGCCATATCCCCTTTCTGGGGCAGCCCACTTGCTATAACTAATCAATTTAGAGGTGAATAAAGTCTCAGTCCTTTTGCCTCAGCTTGGGACAATTCTGTAGGGTCAGCAGAGGCCTCTGTAGATACTGCATCAAAGCTCATCCTCTTCCTCTGCCCAATCCTATTTTCTTCCTTTCCTTCACAGGTGGTAATTCGGAGAGCACTCTCTAATAAGCCTCCTACAAGTTAATCACCATCTTACCTTCCTGGGTAACCCAGGACAGTTGGAGTGTCCTGAGAAAGCAGATGCTGTGTTAGCATTTAGGGGCCGGATCACTCAGCACCCAGCTGACAATGAAGACCCCATCCCTGGTTAGGTGGACCTTGGGTAATCACCAGTAAACTGGTGGAAAGGAATGCATTAGCTGGTTCAGAACTTTGAGAAATATGAGAAAAATACTAACTATAAGGATAGGAAAATTGAGCAGCTATTGCTAAGCTCAATCAACACCCTGGCCAAAATAATAAAAGGTTGAAAGTAATTAACTGGCAATTCAAAGCACTTGAAATAGTGATGTGAGGTAGAGATACCATAATTGACAGGATTAAAAGCCTCAGAAGAGGGGGGCAATCAGAAGGTACACACCATATATGGCTAGAAAACCCACCAAACAACTGTGCTCCATGGGACAGCCTAGAGGATACACAGTTTACTGAAGAAATAAGGAATGTGCAGTGAGAGAATTAGCATCCCTAAGAAGCTTTGTAATGGCTTTCCTATTTGGGCCAAGGCCGACAGTAGGAAATGCCACCACTGAGCTGTACTCATTGACAGCAAGAGATGATAGGATGTTCTCCCCAAAATAGATGCTAAGTGGCAGCACAGAACCTGCAGAAGCCCACTAGCGTGGGCCCAATAGCATGGATTCCCGCTTCCAAGGCACACATAGCTTTTGCCACTATCAAATGTCCAACCTGCCAACAACAAAAACAATAGCCACATCCCCAGTACTGCATCGTACCTCAGGGAGACCAGTCAGCTTTGTGGTGGTCAGTTGATATTTAATACATTGGCCTCCTTCCACCGTAAGGATGGTGAAGCAATTTGTTTTGGCGGGAATGGAGACATATTCCAGCAAATTGGTAGGATACATATTTCAGAAAGGGGGTTGTGTTTTATGGCTTCCGGGCCTCAAACATCACGACTGTCCAAAGCCTTCCAAGGTGTTTGCAAACCAGTGTTTGAACAACAGTGTTTGATCCCATTGTGTCAGACCAGGAACCACTTTTCAGCAAAACAGGTGTAAAGCAGGCACGTGACTATAGTATCCACTGGTGCCCTTACATCACACCACCCAGAGACGGCCAGTGGGATACAGGGAGGGAAACGAGCTGGTGAACATACAGTGGAAGCACAAGCTTGTAAGTGACATCTAGAGAGGACAGGGTACCATCTTCCAGCATGCAGTATACACTTTAAACCAACAACCTGATAAGGTGCTGTGTTCCCGACAGGTAGAAGAACAGAGGAGTCCAGGACCAAGAGAGGAAGGCAGGAGTGACCTTGCTTACCATCACTCCCAGTGATCCACTTGGGAAATTTGTGCTTTCTGCCCCCACAACTCTAGGCTCTGCAGATTTAGAGGTTCTGGTTCCCACTGGGGAAATGTGTCCAGGAGGGGAAAGGGTCATAGCTGTTGCCTAGGAACTTTGGGCTCCTTGTGTGAAGGGGACAGCAGGCAAGAAGAGGCATGACCATCATGGCTGTAGAGTTGCTCCTAATTGTCAGGAGTAGGTAAGGCAGCTGTCACACATGGAGACACGGGGGAATATGCTTGGCATCCAGCTGGTCTCCTTGGCTGCCTCTTAGTACTTCCCTGCCCCTGGTAAAAAGAGAAGTGCAGCAGCCATAGGTTGAGGAGCACACGGATCCCAGGACTCAGACCCGCTAGGGGTGAAAGTCTGGGTCTCATCATCAGGTAAGCCACTGAAACAAGCAGAGATGCTAGCTAAGGGCAAAGGAAAGCTAGAATGGCCAGAGGACAAGAATGATGGGCGTCATCTGCTGTCCTGAGATCAGGTGCAGTGAGCTGTAATCCTTCCCCCTACCTTTCTTCTTCTCAGTTTCCACCATGAAGAGACATTCATAAGTATGCTGGAGGAGCTGCTTCCAGAACTTTTATGAGGGGGGGTGGTCCCAGTGGCACAAGAGGCAGTCTGCTGTGATGTGCACCCTGGATCGCCCTTCAGGGATGAAGGACTTATTTCTCCATAGCTGCTCGGAGTGGTCTCAACAGAAAGTCCTCAGCTATCAGCCGCTTGCAGGGATTTCCTTAAGTGAAACAAACCCTCTCACCTCATTTCAGGACAACCCTGAAGGGTTGTCCCAGCTTTGTAACTCCCATAGGGTCCAGTGAGGCCTCTATGAGACAGCATCACAGATCAACTCTGCTTCCTTCCCTCTCCTTTCATAGTTGTTCTTTCCAAGAGCACCTTTGAATAAATTTCTCATATGTTAATTGCTGTCTCAGAACCTGATTCCTGGAGAACAATATTATTCAGGTCAGGGGAAGAAGGGCTTTTGATCCTATATCCATGTCAACAGAAAAGAAGCCAAACTCTATAAAATAAAGAGGCTTATTTTGAGCCAAATTTGAGGACCATTGTTGCCACCCAACCAGGTTCATCTGCCTGCTGCCCAAGAGGAAGCCAATATGCTGAGACAGCAGGGTTTATGGCAGAGAAAGTTTATTTTGCATAGCGCTAAGCGGGGAGACAGGAGAAACTTCTCAAATCCGCCTCCCCCAGTTTGGAAGACAGGGTTTTTAAAGACAGTTTGGCATAGGAAATGGAGTCTGCTAATTGGCTGGGTTCTGGGTGGAACCATAGGGTTGTAGAATTGTCTTCTTTGCTGACCAGGTTCTTGGGTGAAGGTCACATAACCAGTCGCGTCAGTTCCTCAGTATACATAGGATGCTGGTCTGGGTGGGTCACCTGTTCCACTGGAATGCAGCACTTGGAAGATACCTCAGAAACTACCCCAAGGTTTCAAAAAGGTGATATTATTAATATCTATGGAGAAAGCTAAGAATCTTTATGACCACCAGCTATGTGGCTCCACAGTGGCAATTACAGGGAAGCAAACAGGACAGTGGCTAATTATTATCATTATTTTTAGCTAGGCCTGTGTCTTATTTTTAGCTAGGCCCTTACCATAGTTCTTGCCTTGCATCCCTTTTTATTAATTTGTAAGGGCAGTTTCACCATGACCTGGAGCCACGTCCAAGAAACCTTGAGCAAGTGGACTCTTTGTGGCTGGGTTACAGTTTAGTTTTATACATTTCAGGGAGACAGGAATTACAGGTAAAGTCTTAAATCAATACATGGAAGGCATACATTGGTTTGGCCTGAAAAGGTGGGACATCTTAAAAAGAGGGGTAGGTTATAGGCGGGTTTAAAGACTCTTTGACTTGTAATTGGTTAAAGAAATGAAGCTTTGTCTAAAGGCTTGGAATGTTTTATATTAAGATAAGGAAGTCTGAGGCCTGGGGCGGTGACTCATGCCTATAATCCTAGCACTCTGGGAGGCCTCTTGAGCTCAGAAGTTCGAGACTAGCCTGAGCAAGAGCTAGAAAAAACTAGCCGGGCGTGGTGGTGCAAGCCTGTAGTCCCAGCAACTCAGAAGGCTGAAGTACAAGGATCACTTGAGCCCAGGAGTTTAAGGCTGCTGTGAGCTAGGCTGATGCCATGGGCACTCTAGCCTGGGCAACAGAGCAAGACTATCTCAAAAATAAAAAAGATGAGGAAATCTGTTAATCAGAGACAAGCTACCAGCCATATATATATATATATATATATATATATATATATATATATATATATATATATATATGTATATATATATATTTTTTTAACATTCTTTTTTTTTCTTTTTTATTTCAGCATATGATGGGGGTACAAATGTTTAGGTTATGTATATATTGGTTGTATAAATTGAGGTCCTGTAGGTTTGTCTTGTATAGCCTTAGGCCTGTTAATGAGTTACAAAGGATAGCTACAGGAAGGGAGGGACACATGATGAGGAACGTCTGACCTCTCTTCTCATGGCCAGCAACTCAGTTTTAGGGTACCCCCTTGGCCAATACGGGGTCCATTCAGTCAGCCAGTGGAGGGTAGCCTTATGATACACAGCAATCGATGGTTCTATCAAGAGCAACAATATGTATAAAAACACTGTCAACCTAAAATAATCAAAAGGGGCAGAATATAGTTTAAAGAGAGTTTGTTCAAGGACAAAGTTTGAGGATGGGCTGCCCAGGAAGCACAGATTCCAAAGAATGGAAGTCGATGTTCCAAAGGGTAGAAGTTTGTCATCACTTATATAGACAAAACTTAAGGGCATTTAATAGAATTTCAACACCTTTCTATGTAAGGCTTAATGCATAGTCACAAAGATCTGATTAGTTGAGGTGATTCTTCTTTTCGTTCAGGAAAGGTATATTTAACATTCCACACTGAAGATGTAACTGTCATGGGGTCTTGGGCACCATCTGGTCTGAGTTAGGTACAGGACAATAAGGCAGACAGTTAATATAACAAATATCAGTGATTGGAAGGGGGGAGGTCTGGTCTCACAGGCTCTCCTAGTCATTTACAGAACATGAACAATGAGGAAGAGTTAAACAATAATCTAAAAAGCAAAATTGCAAACATGCTACCTGACTCAGTCTCCAGAGCTTAACTTCTCCCTTGGTATAATAAATTTAGAGGGTCCTGAGATTTTATTTTCTTTTACAACACTAGGTAAAAGAAGATTGGGCAAATGAGAAAGAAGAAAGTGATCAAGTAAGATGTTATGAAGGAGATGGGATATTAGCTAAAGTCTAGGAGAACAGGTAGAATTTGGACCCTGGGGTCATTGGCGTCCTCCAAAAGGAAAGACAGAGATTCAGAGCAGTAACAGTTAAGGAGAAATGAGGCTACTTGAAATCCCCAACAGTGAAATGAGAAAGAGGAGATTACGTTTCACAGCAAATGTACCAGGCTCTTTCATGCCTCGTGCTTTATACAGATGTTCTTCCTCCTTTTCCTTCTGCCAGAATTTTAATCCTTGAAGATTATAGATTCAAGCCTACAGTTATAACAAAGAAGTAGTTGTCAGGGAGGAAAAACTTTTTCCTCTACCCTCTTAGGTTCAGTGCCGGAGGCCTGTGAATTAGACCGAGAAAGACAAATTAACAGAAGAGAAGAGTTTATTTGTATGCACAGGGAAATCAACAAAAGAAGTAGCTGGCTCATTAAATGGTTGAAGTTAAAGGCTTATACAAGTATTTTAGTAGGGGAAAGGGGAGAGGGAGAAAACTAGGAAAAAAACAAATAGATTTCTTTAGGGACTGCAAATGGGTTTTTAAGAGAACAAAGGGGAGATCAGAAAGTTTGTGATATTCTTCATCTATACCAGTATGAGTGGGCTTTCTGTCCTCTTCAGGGCCATAAAACTCCCCAGGAGAGGGTACTTATGGTGAGCTTACTCTTGGCTTCCCACCTGCGAGTAGAAGCCTCCCCAAAGAGGAGATTTATGACACTCCTCATTTCTCAGAAGCTTTTGCTTTTAGTTAGAATAAGGGAAGCTCCAAAAAGGTTTCCTTTCTGCGTCTATTGAATCTGAAATGTCTTCAGCTTAAAATAATCTGTATACCAACTCAGGAGTTCTGAGTGGATCCCCACATAGCAAAGCATAGAGCCAGAATGTTGCATTCAAATTCCAGCTCCAGCATTTACTGGCTAGCTGTGGGATGTTGAGCCAGTTACTTAATCCTCCTTACCTCCTCTGTAAAATGGAGAAAATTATAATACCTACCTCCTGAATTTGTTGTGAGGATTGAATTAATGCTAAGCCCTTAGAAAAATACCGAGTACATTATCTTAAAAATACATGCTAATTATTACCATGATTACTCTGAGATGATGCACCCAGAACTGGGGGAAAAGAATTTTCTCACTCGGATAAAATTCTCAAAGAAAAGAACTGACAGGACTTGATAGCTCTGTGGATCATGGTGAAGCACTAGCAAAACAGCTTAGGTTTTAACTGGTCTTCTGCCACTTAACTTTTCCGTGCCTCAGTTTCCCCATCTGTAAAACAGAGGTAATAGTAGTGTACGCACTTCTTAGGGCTGTTGTGAGAATTGAAGATTAGTAACTATAAAGTGCCTAGGGCCAGGCGCGGTGGCTCACGCCTGTAATCCTAGCACTCTGGGAGGCTCAGGCGGGTGGATCGCTCGAGCTCAGGAGTTCGAGACCAGCCTGAGCGAGATCTCGTCTCTACTAAAAAAATAGAAATAAATTATCTGGACAACTAAAAGTATACATAGAAAAAATTAGCCGGGCATAGTGGCGCATGCCTGTAGTCCCAGCTACTCGGGAGGCTGAGGCAGGAGGATTGCTTAAGCCCAGGAGTTTGAGGTTGCTGTGAGCTAGGCTGACGCCACGGCACTCACTCTAGCCTGGGCAACAAAGTGAAACTCTGTCTCAAAAAAAAATAATAATAAAAATAAAGTGCCTAGATCAGTGCTTGGCATATGGTAAAGAACGCAATAAATGTTAGCTTTTACCATCGTGGATACACGGTGAGGGACCTAAGTTCTAGCCAATGTTCTTGGCCGTCACAACTGTATGGTCTTTACTGCTTAGTTACTTCATCATCTCTAAGCCTGAGTTTTCTCATCTGCATCAAAAGTGACTCAAAGAGCTGGGCACGGTGGCTCACGCCTGTAATCCTAGCACTCTGGGATGCCGAGGGGGGAGAATTGCTTGAGCTGAGGCGTTCGATACCCCCTGAGCAAGAGCGAGACCCCCATCTCTACATAAAACACAAAAATCAGCTGCGCGTCCTGGTGTGCGCCTGTAGTCCCAGCTACTGCGGAGGCTGAGGCAGGAGGATAGCTTGAGCCCAGGATTTTGAGGTTGCAGTGAGCTGTGATGACGCCACTGCGTTGTACCCGGGCGACAGAGCGAGACTGTCTCAAAAAAAAAAAAAAAAAAGGTGACTCAAAGATTCTGAAGGGTGCTGGTGCCAGTGGCAGAGCATGGGAAACCAAGGGGAGGCGCTGCCTTGGCAGGGGCACCACACCATGTGGAGGGATCCCTGTCCGGCCCTGCTCTCTCCATTACCCCGCCTCCCTTCGCGATGAAATGCCCGCGTCGGCCTGGCAGTTACTGCCGGAATCTGAGTGCAGATTTGCACAGAGGAGGCGCCTGGGAGCCAAGGAAGAGCCTCCCACCCCAGCTGCCCCGCATGGGGCCCCAGAGCACGAGCGCGGCGGCTGGTGCAGGCTGCTGCGGGCTGGGGCGGCCGTGACCGCAAGGCAGAGCCCCTGGTAACCGCAGGGACCGGCCGTCCGCCCCAGCTGCCCCAGTGGCCTCGGTCCCGGCGGGGGTGGGGGGAGAGGGGCGGGAACGGGGCGGGAACGGGGCGGGAACCAGGGCGGTCCCCGGCTAACCCGGCCAGCTCCGCCTCCGCGGCGTTGACAGGACTCGCTGCCGCCCCCAGGATCAGCTGCTGGGGACCAGAGGAAGAGGAAGGGGCGGAGCTGCTTTGCGGCTGGCCGCGGGGCCATCAGCCGACCACAGCGAAGGGTAATCGGGTGTCCCCAGCGCCACCCGGGTCCCTGAGGGCCAGCCGGGGCCTAGGCCAGGGGGCCTGGACAGTCGAACCGGCCCTGTCTGGGAAACCCAGCAATGCTCCACCGCAGAGTATCACCCTGTCAGAGCCACCCCAGGTCCGGCCGGGAGCAGGGACTGGACAGCTCCTCGGGAGCCCCCCGACTCCTTTGGGTGGGCCTAGGCCTGGCGCTGGTGCTGGCTCTGCCTGAGTCCCTGGTTCTGTGGGCCCCAGCGGCAGCCCACCCTCTTCCTGCCCAAGGCCATCCTGCCGCGTTCAATGCCATAGTGCCCCAGCTCCGGAATGCCTTCTTTGGGTGGCAGAATTTCACCTGCCCAGTCTGCAAAGTCCTATTCACCGCCATCAACTTCGGGCTGAAGGTGAGCTAAAAGGGCTGCGGGTGGAACAGGCCAAAGGGGAGCCCTGGGGTGGGGGCTGGGGCCAATGTGGGAGCCCTGGGGGGTCCCATAGCATTCCCAATGGAGAGGGAAGCATCTACAAGCCTTTACCGAGTTTGCTCCCCTTTGGGGACACCCGTGGCTATGTGCCACCACCATCCCATTGGGACCTTTGTGAAGTAGGAAAAGAATGCAGACAGCGCCTGAGAAAGCCAGTAGCTGACACAGAGGCCTGAAATGCCACTGGCCACTGAGCTAAAGAGGAAACGATGGCCTGGTGCTGCCTCAGTCACAGGACAAGGTCTGGGAGGCAGGGGGTGCACTGAAGTTCCTCACCATGGTGGCACTGAGTCCAACTCAGCCCCAGTTTGGATATGGAAGCCCAGGGGGTGGTGGCCAGGGGTTAGCCTGGTTCCCCGGCTCTCTCTGACATCTTACCACTCATTCCTCCCACCACAGAAGGAGCCCAATGTGGCCCGGGTGGGCTCCATGGCCATCAAGCTGTGCAAGCTGCTAAAGATAGCACCACCCACTGTGTGCCAGTCAGCTGTCCAGCTTTTTGAGGATGACATGGTGGAGGTGTGGACACGCTCAGTGCTGAGCCCATCTGAGGCCTGTGGCCTGCTCCTGGGCTCCACCTGTGGACACTGGGACATCTTCTCATCTTGGAACATCTCTTTGCCAGCCACACCGAAGCCACCGCCCAAGCCACCCAACCCCCCAGCCCCAGGTGCCCCTGTCAGCCGGGTCCTCTTCCTCACTGACCTGCACTGGGATCATGACTACCTGGAGGGCACAGACCCTAACTGTGCGGACCCACTGTGCTGCCGCCGGGGCTCTGGCCTGCCGCCCACCTCCCAACCAGGTGCTGGATACTGGGGCGAGTACAGCAAGTGCGACCTGCCCCTGAGGACCCTGGACAGCCTGCTGAGTGGGCTGGGCCCAGCTGGCCCTTTTGATATGGTGTACTGGACAGGAGACATCCCCGCCCATGACGTCTGGCAGCAGTCTCGACAGGACCAGCTGCGGGCCCTGACCACCATCACAGCCCTCGTACGGAAGTTCTTGGGGCCAGTGCCAGTGTACCCTGCTGTGGGCAACCATGAAAGCACACCTGTCAATGGCTTCCCTCCTCCCTTCATTGAGGGCAACCATTCCTCCCGCTGGCTCTATGAGGCAATGGCCAAGGCATGGGAGCCCTGGCTGCCTGCTGAAGCCCTTCGCACCCTCAGGTACTCAAGGTCCATGGAAACCCAGGAAGGGAAAAGAAATGTGGATGAAAGTGAAGGGAGGGAACCTGGGGCATTGTCTCTGACTGCTCTGGCATGAGTCAGTGCTCTTCACTGGCGCCTCCTAATCTGACCCCACTTTCCCAGCCACCATCTTTTGAAGGGCTGGCAGCATACCCTCTCCATGCCCCAGTCTGTGTCTTTGCTCATCCCCATGTGGCCCACCTTACCCCCGTCCAGGTCCCAGGAAGATCCCTCTGCATGGCCTTTGCTTCCCACTCTAGTTCAGTCTTGCTTCTCCCCCGAATTCCTAGAGCCCTCTGCCCTCTGAGCCATTCTCTTCTGCCAGACAGGCCCTATAGTTAGCAGTGTTGGTGTTCAGCTAGAATGTGAGCTCCTTGAGGATGGGGATGATGTCCTGCATGCCTCTGCCCCCCACCCAAATGCCCCGCACAGGACTGGGCAGGCAAGACCAGGATGATGAACGAGTGTTGACTCCTCGTGTTTACTTTGTTTCAGAATTGGGGGGTTCTACGCCCTTTCCCCGTGCCCCGGCCTCCGCCTCATCTCTCTCAATATGAATTTTTGTTCCCGTGAGAACTTCTGGCTCTTGATCAACTCCACAGATCCTGCGGGACAGCTCCAGTGGCTGGTGGGGGAGCTTCAGGCTGCTGAGGACCGAGGCGACAAAGTGAGGGAGAGTGGTGGGAACACGGTGGTGGAGATGGTGCAGGGAACTGGGGGAGAAGCAGGCTCGGTTGGGCTAAGAGCACCTGTGGACAGAGAAGCCTGCTTTTCTGCCACTGTTCCCTGGGACTTCAGCTCGTGGTTGCCCCTGGAAGCCCTTTCATTCACTTCTCCCCTCTCTGGCCAGGACTCTCTGGCCCCTTGATGCCCTGATAACCACACTTAACTCTCCCTCCAGGTGCATATAATTGGCCACATTCCCCCAGGGCACTGCCTGAAGAGCTGGAGCTGGAATTATTATCGAATTGTAGCAAGGTAGAGGGGGATGAGGGTGGGAGTGGGGTTGGGGTTGGGGTGAGGGGATGAAGTGTCTCAAGGTTGGAAATTCCCTTGAGGATCTCGCCATCCCTGCCACCCCATGTGGTGGGGAGGCTAGTTGAACAGGTTGGAGAAAGCAAGCATCCATCTCCCCAGATCTTTTCCTCCCCCTCCCTAGAATCTTCTGAATATAATTAGTATCTTCTGGTCAGGTATGAGAACACCCTAGCTGGACAGTTCTTTGGCCACACTCATGTGGATGAATTTGAGGTCTTCTATGACGAGGAGACTCTGAGCCGGCCGCTAGCTGTAGCCTTCCTGGCGCCCAGTGCCACCACCTACATCGGCCTGAATCCTGGTGAGTGAGGCGGAAGGGAGCCTTCCTCATCCTGGAGTTGGTGGGATGGGGGGCGCGGGCGGGGGCAGGGGGTCAGCAAAGGGTGAGCAGGATATGTGGCCCCTCCCAGGACTTGCCTTTGCTCCTTTCGTCTCCAGTCAGCCCTCCTTCCTTGCAGGTTACCGCGTCTACCAAGTAGATGGAAACTACCCTGGGAGCTCTCACGTGGTCCTGGACCACGAGACCTACATCCTGAACCTGACACAAGCAAATGTGCCCGGAGCCACGCCGCACTGGCAGCGCCTCTATAGGGCCCGAGAAACCTACGGGCTGCCCAACGCACTGCCTGCCGCCTGGCATGACCTGGTATATCGCATGCGGAGCGACACGCAACTCTTCCAGACCTTCTGGTTTCTCTACCATAAGGGCCACCCGCCCTCGGAGCCCTGCGGCGCGCCCTGCCGCCTGGCTACTCTGTGCGCCCAGCTCTCCGCCCGCGCCGACAGCCCTGCTCTTTGCCGCCACCTGGTGCCGGATGGGAACCCCCGGGATGTTCAGAGCCTCTGGCCGCGGCAGCTGTTCTGCTAGGGCCCCAGGGCCCAGAGTTGGGAAAGTTCTTTCTAGGAGGGAAGGCCACAGAGCGCTGCCGTGGTTCAACCTGGCAATCATGTCCGGTGGAAGAGCCCATCCCTGGGCCCCTAGGTACGCCAGGAAACAGGAC
Organism: Lemur catta; assembly: GCF_020740605.2. Taxonomy (NCBI): domain Eukaryota; kingdom Metazoa; phylum Chordata; class Mammalia; order Primates; family Lemuridae; genus Lemur; species Lemur catta. The sequence continues at coordinate 62,545,185 of NC_059134.1, forward strand.
CTTCCCCCTTCCTGGAGCTGGTGTAGCTGGAAGTGGGAGGGGGTGGCTGCTCTGCCTGTGCCCAGTATCTAGACTGCCTGGGAGCTGCTGTCCTTCATGGCCCTGGAGCTGAGGAGTAAGTTGACACTGCCCTGGACAGACCAGACAGGAGCTGTTACCCCCCAGGCCTGTGCTGCCCAGCCAGGAACCCGGTACTGCTGCTGCTGCCTGACCCTGCCAGGCTGTTAAAATAAAGATAAGAGACTTGGACTCCAGACCCCTCTGTGACTATCCCGATTTCTTCTTTCTAAGCAGGCAGGGCAAGGGGACCTTGGGAGCAAGATCATAACTGAGGTGCAGGGCAATGGGGGTGATGGGCATGGTGTAGGCACAGGAAGGCACACAGCAGTGCAGACAGACTTTATTAGTGATATCAGTACAGCAGAGATGCCCACAGACCAGAGAGGAAGGGACCCATGACTAGACCAGTCCCCTCCTTCTGTCCCTGCTGGGCCCTAGGAGGATGGGGCCTGGCCTGGACCAGTTCCTCCTGCTCCACCTGAAACACATGGGGATGGAGAGCCCGGGGCTGGCCTTGCTTCCTGCTCTTCTTGTCACCACTCCAGTGTTACCACTTTCCTTGAAGGGATTAGATTTCTCCCTCTCCAGCCCCTAGGCAGGGAACCCCAGCTACTGGGGAGGGGCAGCTTTGGGGGGGCCCTGAGGCCTAGGAATAGCCTCTAGGGCCCCTCCCTGCCCCACACCCTTTAGTTCCCTGGGGCTCGATACAAGCAGGTGGAGGGAGGATGGGGGCTTCTTCATGGGGTATGGGCCCCCAACCGTTTGGGCTTAAGAGAGCCCCACAGCGACTGAACACCCCTGCGGACAGTCCAGCCTACACGCCGGGCAACAGACTCAGCAGGGGGTGCTGGGAGGCAGGAGGTGGAGGCCTGTGAGCGGGCATCCAGACACTTCTGGTAGCGAAGCTGCAGAGAGGCAGGTGGCACAGTCACTCTCCAGCCTGCCCCATGTGGGGCACACCACCACCCCACCACCCTGTGGGCTTACCATGCACGCAGCCTGCACGGCCTCTGAGAGGCTGGCAGCATTGGGCTCGCACCAGAACATGTGGCAGCAGAAGGAGGCTGGGCCGGCAGCCATGATGAATGCAAACGTGTGGACATCTCTGCCCACAGCCAGGAAGGAGAGGAAGCGCACCCGACATTCCCCCAGCACTGCCTCTGTCTGGAGGAGGGAACTCAGTAAGCAGGAATACCCTCTGGCCCCCTGTGTTCTGCTGAGGCACATCCAACCTATTGGCAGCTCCTCCCCTCACCCCCACTCCCCTCCCCTCCATGGCAAGGCACAGCTGTGCCTTCCCATACCCCAGCTCTTTACCTGCTGGTGCAAGATGGTAAGGGTAGCAGGGGCCACGCTGACGTGACTTGGGGTCCACTGCTCACGGCTGCTGGAGGACAGGACTGACTCCAGGGCCCCATTAATGACGTCCACCCCTAGAAGATATGGACATAACGTGACACCACTGAGGATAGGGAAAAGCTACCCTAGCTGTACCCTAGACCTTCCAGTTCTGCTCAGTCAAACCCAGGGCCTTCGCTCATCCCTACTTCACCAGCCTACAGGACTGAGGATGATGCTACCCAGGTCGCCCTTCCTTGGGGCTCTCCTCCTTGGATTCAGTGACTTGACACTTCGCTGCTTTTTTTCTGTCTTGAATCCTAGGCTTGGTCTTCTTCACTGCCTCTGCCTCTTCCTCCAGCCTCCTAAGCTGACTGACCCCTCAAAGTTCTGACCTCCCCAAATCTTGTGCTCATCACATTCAGACACCACACTGCTTCATGCCACAACAATGACTCCCAAATCAACCCCTACAGGCTAGTCCTCTCCCAAGACCCCAATTTTTTTTTAAAGATATCTACTTGCACTCTGCTAAGTTATTACAGCTTATCATCTCATTTGTGCCTGAACAATCTCACAATAGATTATTTAGTTGCCATTTTAAAGATAAGCAAACTGAAGCTTAGAGAGATCAGGCAATATGCTGTAGGCTACACTGAGAAATGGGGATCTGAACTCAGGCAGTCTGATTCCAGAGCCTGGGTTCTTAGCTATGCCTTTCTGCTACCTCCTCTATACTCCTAGTTTTTGGAACTATTAAAGAAGGGCTTTCAAAATCTTAATTCTAACCAAGAATGTCTATAAATGTGCTCCAGGGCCAAGGAACCCAAGGTTCCTGACTTTTAGATCAATCAACTTTCCCTTATAACACAAGTCTCCTCCACCTTGAACTGCTGTTAAACATTCTGCTCATGCATCCCACTTTTGCTTGCACTCAGCAGCAAACCAAGACAGAAGCATATGGCATGGCAAGGCATGGGTTCTAGTCCCTGCTCTGCTCACGAACTGGCTGTGTCACCTACTGTGTCTTCACACAGTGCCAGCGCAAAAGGCATATGCCTCGATGGTCCACTCCCGGACCCTCTACCCCTTCCAGTGCCTCTCAGCTCCCACGAGAAGCAGACCATGTGGACCTTTTGTGGACAGAGGACAAAGCAGAAGACAAATGTCTTCCTTGAAAGTCCTCTCCCATTTTGGCCTTGCTTATCTTACCTCTGGCTGGATCAAGGCCAAACTCCTCTCCCAGGCATGCAAGTCCTCCAAAAACTGGCCTCATCTGAGCTGTCAAGACTCATATTTTATTGCTCCCTGAGCTTCAAATGATTTTTGTAGCATTTATTAACATCTAATCTTGGCAAATGGCCTGCTAGGCAGATGGGGAATACAAAACAAGAGAAGAGGATGCCCTCGAGGGACACAGACTGCAGCTGAGGGAAAAGCCTCTGTCTGGAGTGCCCCGTAGCCCCCCCTTCCCGACTGTCTGAGAAACTCTGGATTCTCATCCTTCAGGGCTCCAGGGCTCCACTCAAGTCCTGCCTGGGAAGCCTTCCTGCTGCAGGGCAGGGAGCGGACAACTCTGAGACAACTCTTGCCACAGTATCTTGTAACTGCTGACAAACCTTTATCCGCACTGGGCTGCGGCCATCTCAAGAACAGAGACCAAGTTTAATTCATCCCTATGTCCGAAGTCCTAACACGGGGTTTACCTGCTGAAGGAACTTCAGACACATGAGCAAGTCACCCTCAAGGCAGCATGGGCAAATGCACCCAAACTAATAAAACCAAATGACAAGGAGTCCACAGAAAGATGACAACACAGGCAGGAGTGGATGGGCCAGGTTAGATTGCTGAGAGCTTCAAAAGCAAGGCAGAGGGGTGTGATGTTTATGACATTTAGGCCAGGGCAATGGGAAGTTCAATGCTCATCGGTGTGGGAGGGACATCAAAGTCAAACTTCTGAATAGATGAGGCTGTGGGGGTGGAGTCCGACTTCAGTGTCTTGGGAGGTTTCACAGAGAAGCAGCAAAAGCAGTAGAACAACATGCTCTGGAAACAGGCTGTTAGAAAGGCTGTCAGATTTGGTGACAACCCAGGACTGAGAACTATACCCTGACCTCTAGCCTCACACTCCCAATCCCCTTATCCTGCTGTGCCTTTTTTTTTTTTTTCATGTCAATTGTTGCCTTCTAACACACCAGCTTACTTATTTTATTGTCTGTCTCTCCTTGCTAGAATGTAAACTACATGAAGGCAGGGATCTTTGTCAGTTTTGTTCACTAATGTATGCCAAGAACCTGGAGTAGTGCCTGGCACAAATCCGGCACTCAATCATTTGTTGAATGAATGAATGATTGATGAATGAATACTGCAGCTTCAGGAGGAGCCGCTGTTAAGAAAGGTTAAAAAGGGCACATAAGATAACTCAAACAGGGCAGACCCATGGAGCTGATGGGGTAGTCAGGGCCGCAGGCAGCTGATCTGGCACAGTGAGGACCTGTGTAAGGTGGCGGATGGAAAGGGGCAGATAGGGGAGTATGAGTAACAACTAGAAGAGCCAACAAGGGTTTAGAAGTTCAGAGTGAGAAGGAGGAGGGAACAAAAGCAAAGTTGTGGGGGTCAGCCAAGCCTCCCTTCTCTCCCCGAGCATGTTTTTCTCACTTCCAGCTCCAAGACTTTGGTGGCACTATCGAACCCAACTGGAATACCCACTCCTCTCTGCAAATTTGAGCCTTCCTTCAAAACCCCAGTTCAATCTCCAATTTTCTAAGAAGCGCTCTCTCTTTGAATATAATATTTATGTCATTAAAATCAGCATGTTATGAGGGAAAGAGAAGAGGATTGAAGATGACCAGGGTTTGACCCCTAGGTCGACATTTCCTGGCCATGTCATCTGAAGCAAGTCTCATTCATTCACTAGTTTGTTTCTTCATTCACCAAACATTTCTTGAGCTCTTCCTAAATGTCTTTTGACATAATACCCAAACACTCCTTGAAGCAAGCAGTCCTTTTCCTTCCTCCCACTGCTCTCCGGCTCTCACCGTCCTTGGCAATTTCACCCCCTCCCATCCATTAAATTTTGGAGGGCCTCAAGGCTAGGCCTACCCTCATTTTCCTTCTCACTTCAGGCTGCCCACACTTTCCAGGGTCAGGAGTCACGCTACTTCACACCCATGGCTTTGATTACCTCTGTAACCCAATGATACCCACACTTCTATCTCTAGCCCAGATTTCTCCTCTCAGCTTCAGACCTGCAAATCCAGCTGCCAACTTGACTTTCCCACTCAGTTTTCCCAAAGGCACCTCAAATTCAGCAAATTCAGCATGTCCAAAACTGAACTCACAATCTCTGCACGAAAACTGGCCTCTTCCAGCATTTGCCACCTTTGGAGAATGGCACCACCACCCAGCAGCCCTAAAAGCTAGGAACCCAGGAGTCATCCTTAATGCCTCCTTCCTCACCTCACATTCAACCTATCACCAAGACCTATTGACTTTAATCATCTAATCCTCTCTTGAACTCACATACTCCTCTTCAGCTCCACCATTGTCCAAGATACTCTCATTACTGGTCACGCTACTAGAGATCCTCCTCACTGAGCTCCCCACATCCACCTCCACCCGCTTAACATCCTCCTCCACGGTATAGCCAAAGTGAGCTTTACAAAATTCAAATCTGATTAAGTCAAATACACTCCTAAAGACCCTCTGATAGCTCCTTGCTGCCCCTCGGATGAAGAACACATCATTAACGTAGCCTATGAGGTTCCTGAAAGTCTGACCATTGACCAGATCTTAGCCTCATCTTGCACCACTGGCCTTCCCTCTGCCAAAGTACCAAAGTGCCTCCCACTACGACCTCACACACACTGTTCACTCTGCCTGGAATGATCTTTCCCAGTCCTGCCTCTGCCTCCACCCCACTTTACCACATTCGTTTCTGTTCATTATTTTTTTCACCTTAGTTCAAATGTCACTTTCACAGGGATGTCTTTTCTGACCACCCAGACCAGATGTTCCTCTTTTACATCTTACTACTTTCTTTCAGTGAATCACTCAGTTTATAATTATAGATTTATTTGTGTGATTATGTGATTAATTTCCTGTTTTTTCCTACTGTAACCTCTATGAAAGCAGGACTGTGGCCATTGTTCTTCTAGTGCCTAGCACAGGTCCTGGCACACGGTAGGCTTCAAAGGTTATTTGTTAAGTGAATGAACAAATCAATAATTACTACAAAATGCTAGTAATATAACAGCTAACCAGATAGTCTCTACCCTTGTTTCCTTATCTATAAACAGGTGTTATCATAATCCCAACCTCATTAGATTATCAAGAACTAAATGACATAATAAAAAGAAATGCTTTGCGACAATACAGCATGTGACAATTATGCTCACTGCTTCCTTCTCTAGACGCTCCCAGCCCACAGCTGGTGCTGTGATACTGAACCCAGCTCCAAGCTGCTGCCTGGTGTCTCCAGTCATCCAACACCTGCCTCCCAACCCAACCAGAGCTTTTCCGGGGGATGCAGGAGTGTCTCCCTCTGTGCCTGGTTCAGCACCAGTCACGTGGCTGACACTCAGTACAGGCGTGCTGACTGCTGTTATAGACAGGACACAGAGTGCAGTTGGGACAAAGGTATAGAAAGGTGGGGTGCATTTTGAAAGACAGGGAGACACCAAGTATGAGGAAAGTCTGGTAGAGGAAGCACTGGAAGGCAGAGGGTGAGGGCAGAGCTTTGGGATCGAGGTGGCGGTCCCTGGGTAAAGAGCACACATACCAACAGGTTTAGCAACAGGCACATTCCCCAGGTAATAGACTTGGAACTTCTGTACCAACTCATTCTTAGGTGCTGGGAATTCCACTGTGGGAAAGAAGAGGAGGGTCAATTGTGGTGGCAGACCTTGCTCACTCCCAGTCCCCACCAGCAGGGCATAAGCTGGACACTTGCCCAGCCAAGGTGCCACCTCCTTCCTTCCCCCGGCTTCCCTTTAACCGAAGTCCTCCACTTATTTGAGTATTCAGTCTCCACGTGTTCATTTTTCTATCATATCTGTCCAGGAGCTTGTGCCTCTTCTTGGGTCGCCCATTGCTGCTAACAAAGTTGGGCTGGCCCTGGTGGAGTTTTGACACTGACCTTGGAAAGGGACATCCACGAGTTTAGAGTGGTCCAGAGAGAGTCCATTTACCAAGCAGCGGGCATTGCGCCGTTCAGCCATGATCTGAGGAAGGCAGGAATGGAGAGAGGGGTGAGGGAGGATCTATTAGAGCCTAATCACCCTGGAGCCCGCCACCCACACTCAGTTACCCCACCCACACCCTTGTAGAGCAAAGGTGCAGACAGTCCGGGGAGCAGAGGGGGCCGTGCCTTGGAGCAGATCTCATGCAGGCTGGTGGCGATGTTCTTGGCGGGTGCCTCACAGCGGAACACGTGGCACTTGAGCATCTGGGTCAGCTTATCTCGAGCTACGTAGGCAAAGTCCCTGTTGGGGGAGGGGGACCTCAGTGTCTCCCAGCGCCACCCAGTGCCGAGCCTGGCCCCCACCCCACCCACATCCTCCCGGCCCATCACAGCTCCTCCAAGGCTTCTGCCCCCAGATGGTGTCCTGTAGGCGCTGCCTTCCGGAGGGAGGGTGGACAAGCAGGCATGCTGAGGTGGCGGTAATGGTTGAGCACAGCAGGGAGTGGGGGCAGGGCAAAAGAGGGGAGCTTGGGTGCTTGGAGGCATCTGGTCCAGGTGTGGGAGGGGCACGCTCAAGCCAAACAGGCATAATACCTCTCTCTGGGTCCGGCAGCACAAGAGAGGTAAAGAACAGGGTTAGAGAGGAGGGCTCTGACTACGGATGAGCCCCCAGCCCCGAATCCCAGGCCCTGCTCCCACCTTCCACTGTCCCGCCCGACGCCCCACACGCGGATGCTGAGGATGGGCTGGGCATGCAGCAGTGCCTGGCTCTGTGGCTCCACCAGCTTCAGCGTCTCGTCCTCCAGCTGTAGCAGCAGATCCTTTCCCTGCAGGCCCGGGAGCAGGCTCTCAGTGGCACCCCAGCTGACAAGGCAGCTGATCTCCCCCACCTCCAGCTCAGGGGACACTAACCACTGCTCTGGGACCCCTGCTCTAGCATCAGACCACTCCCCCGTGGGCCTCACCCTAGTCAAGGTTGCATGTCATCTCTCACTTGACTCCTTTCATCATCCTCGTCGCTGTTGGGCTGCCATCGCCCAAGGTCCCAGAGTCATTCATCCATCCCACAGGGCTGCCCCTCGGGGTGGGCCCACACCCCTCGCCCCCAGCCCTCTCCTGGGCAGGTCAGATCTCCCATCTCTCCCGATCCCCTTCATGTTCCCAAGGCACCACCCTCCAGGCTCAGGCCCTCACCTCCCCCCAGCCCCCAGACATGGGGTCATGCAGATTGTTTTTGTGGTAGGAGAGCTGACGGATGCAATTGTTGACTGCCACACTGCTACGTCCAGGGGCCAGCTCCTCCTCGGTCATCTCCACCCAGCCTAGGGAACGCACGGCGAAACACTGCCAGACACAGAAGAGGGGCAGGAGGTAGGGGTCTGAGCTAAAACTGCAGGAGCCTCCAGCACAGGACACAGTCTTAGTCTGAACTAAGACTGAGAAGCTCCCCAAACAGAATGCGGTTAGGGAGAGGGAGATCCCAGAGAAAACCCCGATTAGTACAAGGAAACCAGGCCTAGAAGGGCTTCCAACCAGGCTGCTAGGCTGGTTGAGTTACAACTGAAGTGCCTCCAACTCAGACATACGGGCTCTGTGCCGAGAATGGAAGAACTCCTAACTCAGGAACTGGGAGTAACACTGAGACCAGAGGCATCCCCAGAGCACAACACAAGGGGCTGTCCTGCACACAGAGGGGCCCCAGCCTGCAGAACGGGTATTGGTCTTCAACAAACCTTGATCCCTGGGTTGACATTCCGTGGGGGAAGCTTCTCCTCCTCTTGGGGCAATGGCTCTGGGCTGAAGGCAGATGGTAACATTTGGTACAGGGCCCCCATACGCCGAGCTGTCCCCAGGCCCTTCCAAATAGATCCATCCCACTGCCAGCCCACTGCATCTGGTGACTCACCTGAGGCTCTGAGCTGGAAAGGGCAACGTCCCCTCCTCAGGGCCCTTCAGTCCCAACTCCATCGGGGCTTCCTCACTGGGTTCATCCTTGGGAAGGGCATTGAGGAATCAGGATCAAAATGATGCCCCTTCTCCAGCTACTCCCATGGTAAAGCCAGGTCCCCTCACCCACCTTCCAGAACTCTCCATCCTCAAAGCCTTCTCCATGGGTGAAGCCTGTCCAGGTGAGCTAGGAGAAGGGATGGCAGCAGTGAGTGGATGGCTCATCCTGCTGTAGCAGCACACCCCCTCCACCCCTGGTCAAAAAACAACAGGCCTGGGAGCCTCACCTGGGACTCTTCTTGGGGGCTGCTCCCCTGTGAGGGGGAGGCCTGGCCAGGGGGCTCCCACTGGGTAGTTCCGGTCGGGATGTGCCAGTAGTAGGTCCCTGAGGTGTCCTGGACCCTCATCCATCCAGCCGGCAGGTCGGAATCCGTCTCGAAGGCGTTGGGGTTCCAGAAGGAATCTGTCAGGTGGGAGGCTTGGTGAGGGTCAGCCCCAACAAGCAGACAGCAGGTGCCTGTGCCCAATCCCCTCCCTGAGACCCCATGGTTCAGAAGAAGGGCTGGGGGAAGGGCTACAGCACAACATGCTTCCTGCTTCCTCCTCGAGCCTACAGTCTGGAGTCACCACATGGGGGGCCACCAGTAGGGGACACGGCTCAGGTCTCCTCCCGGGCCCTGCTACTGACTAATGTGGCCACATGTGGGGAAGAAGAAAGGCAGGGAGGAAAGAAGGAAGGGAGGGAGGGAGGTTGGGTGACCCCAATTAACCTCCTGATACATATCTACATCTCAGCATACACGAAGGTGAACACACCAGCTCCATACATGTGCACACAGACACACAACATATATAAGCCTTACCACACACCTGTGCAGCCACAAACACCAGGGTGTGCGATACACAGAAAATGCCAGCACAGATGGCAGGTAGCACCTGCAGGTGCACACGTGTGCCAGAGCAAACACACACTAAGTCCAGCCGTCCACTCATGCAGACAGCACAGAGGTATGTGCACATACAGCTGTATATACAGCCCCTGCCACACAGATGTGCAGATGCCACCCCACAATGACCCTGGACATATGTATGGGTACCACACATATAGGTGAACATACACTCAGACACATGACATACGTCAACCCCTGCCACATGTGTGCAGACACCACAGATATTCACACCTTGACCCTTGCCACACAGATGCAGGCAAACATGTCTTGTACATACACACCTACTGTACATCTGTGACATACACCCTTGTCTGCCGGCAAAGCCACACCACCCCATCCCTGTGACCCACTCTGCTCTCCCTGCCAGCCCCGCCCCACATCATGCCAAGCCTCACCTGGGCTGCTGTCCTGCAGGATGATGGCCAGGAAAAAGTCCTGGGAGAACATGGCGCTCATTCTCAGCCCCTCCTGCCTCCACCCTCCCTCCTCACAGCCCCTACAGCCCAGCCAGCTGGGCTTACAGCCTGGTACTGGGCTGCAGAGAAAAGCTCATCCCGCCCCCTTCTCACCAGGGCAGAGCGTCTGCCAGGCAAGATCCTCCCCCGCCTGGAGCTCCCTAGGGAGGGGCCAGGACCACCAAGCTGGGGAACCTCCTCGGGGTGGGATGGGAGGAGAAAGGGGGTGCTCATGAGACCCCAGCCCCTCCTGTTCATACCTCTTCTTCTTCACCCTGGCTCCCCTCCCCCAATCCTGAACCTCCATCCCACCCTCCAGAGGTCACGTTAGTGTTACAGTCAAGCCCAGTCTTAGGGACACGAGGAGGAGACTCAGCCCCTGGGAATACCCCAGCCGCGTGGGGCCCTGCCTAGCCTACAGCTCTCAGCATAAACAGGGTGTGGCTTCAGGGCCTTCAGGGATCCCTCCCCTGCCCAGAACCTGCCCAACAGTTTGAACCCAAGGGTGGGCCCTGAGGGCCTGGGCCCCAGCAAGCTTGAGGCTGGGCTTGGGGCTTGCCAGCACCACCCCCCCTCACCTGCCAGGGCCCAGCTAGGCTGCAGCGTCTCCTCGGCAACCGCAGCACCAGGACCGGCTGGGAGCGCCCAGGCTGCTGACGTGCTTCCCGTTGCCAGGGAAACCAGGAATCCTGACTGGTCCAAGAAGCAGCACTGAGGGACAGGCAGTCCCAAGACCCAGGCTGCTGGGCAACCAGACACAGAGGGGCTGGGAGTGGGCGTGGTCACACCAAGGTGGCTGCACACCTGCTGTGAGAGTTATTCAGGCAAGGTCCCTCACCGGGCTCTGCTTCCAAATGAGGTGGGCCCGCAGACACCCAATGGGGAGGAGCGCTTCCTGCCCATCCACCTTCTAGGCAGTCATCACTGCCTCTCCTACCACCCGCCCCCACCTCAGACCCTTAGGTAAGGTCTCCAGTGGGCTGGCTGAGGCTCAGGGAATCCCTGCTTTTCCCCAGAGACCCTCCATTGGTTTCAGGGCTCTCCTGCCCAAACCTTCCAGGAACACCACACCCAGGGCCTCCGTGCCCTCCACAGCCACAGCCTGCTTCATGAGGGTCAGACACTTTTGGAATCTGGGGACCAGTCCACCATCTCCTGACTGAGTCACACTCACTAATCCATCTGCCGTCCCTGTCGGCCTGTACTTCAAAGAGCTTCATCCTTCCGACCTGTCGTGGAGGGGCAGTTTCTCCCCCCTTGACCATCTGGGAGGCCCGTCTGGAGCTTGGCACATCTCCCCTCAAGCACAGCCCGCCTGGGCCTTTGCTTCCACACGCATGCACTTATTCCGGAACATACACCTTCACTCCCGCACTGATTCCTGCAGGCATGCACGCATGAAATGCTCATGTATCATTCCTTCATTCATTCATTCATCTATGAATGCCTTGGCGGCTAAGCTAGGCGTACTCATTGGCTGAGGCATCAGTGATTCACTTAATGCTCTCCACCCACGGCACCACCACAGTCCAGGCTACTAGCATTTTTCTACCTGGATCACTGCAACAGCATCTTAACCGGTCTCTCTCTTCCTGTCTAGTCTCCTGCAATCTGGGCTGCACACTACAGCCCAAATGATTCTTCTGAGATGCTAAACTAATCACGTTACTGTCCAGTTTAATCCTCTTAATTGTTTTCTCATTGCCCTTAGGATAAAATCCAAATTCCTCCCCAGGTTTTATGTACTGTCATGAACCTCCAACTGTCTGCCTCTCAGCTATCTCTGGCCACTCCCCACCCCCCTTCTCTCTTCTCTCTCCTCTCTCTCTCTTTCTCTCCCCCCACCCTCTCTAGGCTTGGGACATATCCCTTATCCCTGCCCAGCCCAGCCTCCCCTAGATCTTCACCTGGCTATCACCCACTCCTCCTTCAGACATCAGTATATAGGTCATTTCTCAAAACTGACGCACCGCCCTGTCCCCCACCACACACACAGGCAGGGTCAGGGACCCCTCCTGCACCTCCCCCTGCCTCACAGCTCATTGCAATGATCATAACCACCTGTTTCTTTCTCTGTCTCCTCACCAGGCTGTGAGGGCCACGGGGTTAAGAACATCTTTCCCCCATAGTATACATCTCCGGCATTTAGGACAAGTCCTGGTACAGAGTAGTAAAGTTCATTCATTCATCATTCATTCATTTAATTCACACATTCACACATTTATGCATGCAATCAAGAACTTGTGGAGATCCTAGGATAGGGAGGAGAAAATAATTTTTTCTCAATTCTAGCCTCATTCCCACAGGAGCTCAAACCTCCTCTATGGCCCTCATGGTCATAGGAACACAGTCACAAAAGAGTAAGCAGTCACTTGGCCCCTCCCCCAGGCTGGCCCCACATCTCTACCCTCAGTGCACATGGTCTCCACCAGTGCATGATCTTTGAGAATCCTCTTGCCACTCCTAAGCCCTTGCTAAGGTCACTGTCTGTGTCGAGCATACCACTCCCAGTTCTTCAGCAGTTCTGTCCTCCTACTCCCAGAATTAGGTGCAGCCACCACAGTGACCACCCAGGGGCCACTGAGCAACCAGACCTCTATCTGGCTGCTGACTCACACCCCTGAGGGCTGCAAACTAGCAACCTGCAACCTACAGACTGATGCAAGCCTCAGACAGATTTTACGTGGCCTGTACAATGCTTTTAAAAAAACAGAATCAGTTGCTAAAGTTTAGAAATTAAGGTATTTGACATCAATACCTAGTTTTCAGTTTCCCTTGAACTGACTCCCCTGAGACTACATTTTCCCCAACCCTGACCTCAAAAATAACCAGCTGGAGTGGAATAGGGGCTGTTCCCTTTAAAGGGAGTCAAGGCAATGACCACAAAAGGCCACTAATGGCACAAGAGCGTAATCAGACTTCGTCTTTGATAGCAGTATTCAATACCACCTACAAGCTCTTGCAAAAACAAAACACAAAAACCCTCAAATCTGAATCTGACCACGGCTCTAGAACTAACTACCAATTTATTGGAAATCCTAGGAAGTGGAACATGTTAAAGATCACTATAGGGAGAGAGTCTGAAAAATTCTAGACCATGGAAAACCTAGGACAAACATGATTCTTCAATTAAAAAAAAAAATGCAAGCAAAAAAAAATAAAGAGAAAGAGTTGGAGGGGGAACTTATAGATTAAAAGAAACTTTAAGTAAAAGACATATCAACCACAGACCTATTTGGATACTGATTCACACACACAAACTTTTAAAAAATGTACACATTGACTGGATATTTGATGATATTAAGGAATTATTGTTAACTTTTTGTAGGTACAATAATGGTATTGTGGTGTTTTTTGTTTTGTTTTGTTTTAAAGAGCTTTATCTTTTAGAAATGCATATATAAACATTTACAGATGAAAGTATGTGCCTGAAAATAACCTAGGCTGGGGCCCAGGGGTGGGTGAGGGCGTACATGCAGCAAGATCAGCTTTGTATTGACAATTGCTGAAACTGTGTCATGGGTAAATCAGGCTCATCATTCTGTTCTCTCTACTTTTGTAACGTTTGATAACGCTCATAGGAAGCTTTTTGAAAGGGGACGGTGTGCAGCCCCAGGCTCATCGGAACCCTGTGCTCCCTACAAAGTTCCACAGTTTAGGGTCTGGCTATGGTGTCTTTGACCTGGTGAAGATGGGAGGCTTTCCTGATCTTTACTTACACTTCCAGGAACTCCGGGGCTGTGGCCACAGCCCGTTATCTTTGCCCTTTGCTCTCCAGCTCTGTCTTTAGTTCTACATGACATTAGCAAATGTGGAGACTCAACTTATTTAAATGAGACACATTGAATGACCAGTCCTTGGAATCCTAACATCCATTCTCCTCCCACCCCAAAGAAGCATATGTTTCTTTTTTCTTTGTTTTCTAACTTTTAGTCAATATCCCATTCCTGACAAAACTGTACCCTTGCCAGTGTGGTGCCCTGCACGGGGCATGCTGAGCGTAAGCACATGACATCCCCAGTTTTTCCAAGTAGCTTCCCTGGCTGGTGGGAAGGTGCTGGCTGCTCCCTCCAGACCCGGCCTGTTAAAACAGGGCAGACTGTCCCAAGTGCACCTCAGTGCATCGTGCTGTGTGCACTGGTGGCAGTGTAACTCGGGGGACAAGAGCTCGAGCCTTGGCTCGGATCTAGTTTAGACCTCAGTTCTCTTGTGATCTCAGACTGTCTGTGACCTTGAGAAAGCTACTAAACCTCCCAGGTCTCTTTTCTGTCATCTGTAATATGGACATAGTAACAGCATCGACCTCACTGCATTATTGTGAGGATTAAATCCAAAAATGCTGACTGAGCAGAGGGCCCGTTACCTAGTAAGTGCCCAATAAACGAGTCCACATACAACCATGAGGGCATCTACGAGGGACAGATCCACCCGTCAGGGCATGCATGCTGGGAGACCCACCAGACTGCCCAAGCACTCGAATGAGAAGGCCTGGGCGTGGCCTGCTATGGACTGAGGACACACGTAGCTCTGCAGCTCCTATCAGGCTGGTGCTGGCCTCTGTGTGGAGGGGCCTGACCTCTGCCCTCATGCCCTCCCACACGCCCATGACAAGCTCCACCAGGTACCTGTGTCCTCCGGGGAGCCATAGGAGGGGCTGCCCTGGGATAAGGTAGCCCAGCTTGAGTCCTCGTCACTGGCTGCACTGTTCCGCATGCCAAACAGGAGGCTGGCACTCTTGCTGTGTTCCCGGGGGCCATCTGTGAGGGCCTGGGGCCCCGGGGGGACCTCCACACTCTCCAGGGGCTCTGGCAGCCCTGGGGGAGAAGACAAGTCCTCCTCCTCATCATCATCCTCATCCTCATCATCCTCTTCGGCCTCCCCTGCCGCCTTCTCCTGGCCATCGTCTGGCCCCTGCTCTTGGGTGCTGATGATTAGGCCGGGTCCTCGAAGGCCTCGGTTGGCGGCATTATGGGCTGAGAGCTCCAGCTCAGAGTACAGGTGTATCAGGCCTTTGGGGCCCAAGGACGCCATCTCAGGTTCCTGGCTGGCCTCCTCTGCCAGTGTCAAGGTCACGTTGCGATTCTGGTCACGGTGCGCCGTGGCGGCCCGCCGGAGCTGGTTCTGGCCCTCCTTTAGCCACTTGGCATTGGCGGGGCCTGGCTCAGGCCCCCCACCCTCCCCCATGGCGCTGCGCAGGTCCTTGGGTCCCACAGCTGTGGCCTGCAGCTTGGCGTTGAGCAGCTGGTTGTGGGCAGCGTGCAGGGGCAGGGGTAGGCTCAGCGCAGGGCCTCCGTGGCTGTTGGCGTTAATGGCCGACTGGCTCAGTGACGATGGAACAGACATGGCCGTGACAGATCCTGCAGGGTAGGGAGCAGAGATGCTGTTGAGCCTCTGGGCCAGGACGGCAGCCTCCCTGCTTCTGCCCCAGGGCTATGACCTGCATCTCCTCATCTCCCCATGAGCTATTTTCCTGTGAGAATGACAGGACTCAACTTCTGTCCCAGCATCATCACCCCCATCACAGCCGGCCCCATCCCCAAATCCCCAGCTCTGAGGTTTCTGGGATGGCACAGCTGGCGCCTGCTTTGCCCTCACTCCCACCAGCAGAGCCTCCGCACAATGGCTCTCTGTGCGTCCCCACCCCCAGCTCATCCAACTGGGGCGTACTGTGCCAGGGACACGGCTAGCATAGGACTGGCTCATGAGTTTTGGACACTGGATACCAACCGCCCGTTTCCTCCTGCCACACTGCCTTCCCTGAGCCCCGCCACTGTGAGCCCCCTAGACTGTGTCCCTCTCATCGTAAATCACTGAACTCAACCAGCCCCTAAGCCCACCCTACACAACTGAGAGGACAGGAGGGAATGAGCTATAGAACCAGCCCCTCAGGGCATGGCACCAGGAAGGCAGGTCCCAGAGGAAGGGCCCTCGGCTCCAGTTCATGGCTCCTTTGGCCAGCGGAAGCTACATTTGGTGATGATTTCTATGAAGCCACTCCCCTCGGGTACCAGTCCCCCTGCCAGCCCTCACAAGGCCCCATCCTGGGTCACTGCAGGAACCTTTGATCTGGACCCTCCCGCCCTTCAGGTCTTTGCCCAAATGTCCCCTCCTCAGTGAGGCCTTCCCTGAACACCCATTTTAAAATTGCAGGCTACCGCAGCCCCTCCTCAGCAATCCCCGAACTCTTCCCTAGCACCTATCATCATCTGACAAGCTCATCTATTATTTACTTTGTCTAATTATTGTCTCCTCATTTATAATTTCCACGTTAGTGAAGATTTTGCCCTTTTTTTCCATACAGCATGCCCAGTGCCTGGCATAGTCCTGGCACAGAGCAGGAACTCAACAAATATTGATGAATGAATGTATGACTCTTCCCCGTCCTCTCCCCACCCGCATCTCCTCCGGGCCCCATCTGGCATCTCCTCTGCCAGCATCAGAATGCACTGGTTATAGTACTGTGCGTGGCTCATGGCACCCTGACCAAGCGCCAGCTGCCCTCCAGGTATGAGGATCTCCTGTTCCACGACGGCCCACCCCTCCTGACCCCTCGGGCTCCCTCCTCACAAGCCCTGTGTGGGTCACCTTCCCCACAGTGATGTGAGCCCCTCTTACCCTTCCAGCCCACACCAAGGGATTACTCTCAGGCCCACCCCATCTTCCCCACTCTCCCTGACCTTCCACCGCTCTGCTGCACGCATATTGAGCCCCACAGAGACCTCTCCCTCAGATAGCCCTCCTGTATCACTCTCTCCTTCCTGATATCTCAGAGTTCTCTCTTCCTTCCTGCCAGGCCCTTCCCCACCCCTCACAATTCTCCCTCACTGATCGCCTCAAAGAACCCTGCAGTGCTTTTGTTCTGACTCCCACTGCACAGCCTTCTCCTGGAGAAAGTTCCCTGTCTCCCTGTTCCTCCTCTAAGGAATTCTTGCTCTCCCCGACTCCCCACTGCCCCAGTTCTCTGAGCACAGGTGCTACAGGCTGCCTGAGCAACCCCCCTACACCAGTCTCCTTAGGGGTGGCGTGTGGTCCTGAGGCAGGAGCCACAGCTCACCTCTCTGTTGTTTCTAGCTCCTCAGACCCAAGCACAACGCTATGCGTACATCTGTAAAGTGAAAAAGGTTTCTGTCCACGTGTCTGCCCCACGTGTAATTGCTGGTCTGCGCAGTGTGGCTCCACCTGGCCAGTGAGAACACTCATGGTCACTGGCATAAATGAAGACAAAATAGACAGCTCTGCCTCCACCCAGAACCACAGTAATCTTCCAAAAATGGAAACCAGATTGTGTCACTCTGGTTCAAAAAATTAGAGGGCTCACTGCTGCCTTTAGGATAATGTCTGAGCTCATTAGCAGAACATCCACAAGACCCCTGAAGCTGACCCCTGTGACCTCTCAGGCCTCCTCCCACTTCCCACCTCCTTCATACCTTCTGCTCCAGCCACATGCACGTGCAGTGTGGCATATTCTGGAACACATCACACACTTTAACAGCCCTGGCTCTTTGTTTACACTGCTCCCTCGGCCTGGAATTCTGTCTCCCTTTGTGCGAACCCCTGCTTGTGTTTCAAAACTAGGCTCAGTGGCCACAGCTCTTAAGCAGTCTTTCCTGTTCTCTCTCTCCTTTGTGTCTCACAGTACCTAGTACCACATTCTATCAGAACATCTGAGACCATGACTTATTTAATTTCGCATTCCCATTTCCAAGAAGAGCGCGCTGTGTGCCTGCCACGGAGTAGGCCGCCGTGTGGAAGGAAAGGAAGGATGGAGGGGACAGACATGGGGTGGGAGGAACCAGGAACTAGGAATCTCGGAACTGGCCGGGAATAGATACTAAGGCTGTGTGGCCCCGTGGGCTGGGCATGGGCAAAGGGAGTGTTAGGGAGGGTGCTGGAGAATGAAGCGTCCCTGAGAGGGAAGCAAGATGGGGCAGGAGTGTTGGAAAGGTGAGGGCTTAGTTCTAGGAAGAGGAAGGGAGGGAGTTAAGCTAAACCAACATCCTGGCTCAGAGACTGTTCAACAGTGGCATATCCATGAGTCTCAGGAGGTGGAAGACCCCAGGACTTTGCCACGCTCAGAGGAACTTAGGCGTGGTGAGCCCTCCTCTGAAGCAGTGGTGTATGGAGCCAGGTTTCTCAGAGGTCAGGCTGGGACCAACCTCCTTAGCACTGGGAGGCGTGCCCTGAGAATGGCATACACACTGTGAGGCTGGAACAGGGAAGAGCCAGGCTGACTTCAGGGCTGCCCTGCCAATCTGGTCACTAGGGCAGAAAGTACTCGGGGAGGAATGGGGAAGTTCTGCTGTAAGTGCTGAAGCCCGAGCATGGAGCTGGAAGAAGTGTGGTCTCCATCACCTCACTTTCTGAGGTCAAAAAGATGACCACCTGCCCAATTTCTTCAAGAAGGAGTACCATCCAATCTCTCCACTCTCACTGGGGTTATCCCTACCTGGAGCATCTCAAAGGATGCCAAGAGCCGAATGGGTTCTCACTCAAGGCAGGGAGCTGGGCAGGGCCTGCAAGGCAGGAAATGCTGCTAAGCCTGAAGAAGCTGATATCAGACCACAGGGTTAGGTGCTGAGTCTTGCTCAAAGTAAGGGGTCTTCTAATTTGACAGATTACTATATGCCAGGCACTGTGCTAGGCACAGGGGAGAGTGATGAATAATAAAGAAAGTGTTCTTCCCTTCAAGGAGCTCACAGGGGAAAACAGTCACTGAAGAACTCATTACTTTGCAGTGTCATGCCAATAGTGCCTGGCACCCATAAGCACTCCCTAATTTTTGAATGAATGGTTGAATATCATGATGGGGGAAGAACAGGGTATTTCAAGAGCCTGGAGATTACCGTAGCCCAGAATTAGTGAAGGCCTGCCTGAGAATGGAGCAGAACTCTCCTTGGACCACTCCTCTCACGGAGTGATCTCCCCCCAATTCACAGAGGAAAGGGAAGGCATCAGTTGGAGAAACACTCTCAAATATACAAACCTAGTAACTTCAGCACCTAGCTTTTTCTCTCCTTCTTCCTAAAACCAATTGCTTCACCTAAAATTTCGATCCCTCCTGACATGCCTTTTTAGGAATTTTACACCACTGTTAATCTACTTTCTCTTCTATGTCATCAACCCCTCCTTCTCAATAGGATACACTCCCAACTTGAAAACAAAACATTTCCTGACCTGACACTGTTCCAGAGCCACTCACTGCTCCATCTCTTTCCTCCCCCACACAGGCAAACTTCTTGAAAGAATTGTCTCTACTCCGTGTTGCCATTTCCTCACCTCCCACTCACTCCTCAACCCCTTCCAAACCAGCTTCTACTCCCAGCACGACTCAGTAACAGCTCCTACTGAGGTCAGCACAACCCCTGTGTCATTTAACCCAGCAGACTCTTACAGTCTTCCTCTTGTTTGTCCTCTCAGCAGCATCTGACCCCATGAATCTCTCATCCACTTTCACCCAGGGCTTCCACACTCTATATTTCCCGTTTTTTTCCCTACCCTTCTGGTTACTGTTTGTTGGCTTCTTCGACTCCTTTGCCGGCTCATCTTCCTCTACCGGCCATTACATGCTGGAGTTTCTCACGGCCTATTCTTATGCCCTTTTCTCCTTCTCATCCTATATTCAATATAGGTGTTCATTCATGCCCACAGCTTCAGTTACTACATATACACTGATGATTTCCAAATTTACGTCTGCCTTTCAGACCCCTCATCTGAGGTCCGAACATGTACCTTCAACTTTCTATTCCACATCTGCACATGCGTGCCTCCAAGGCCTCTGAAACTAATATGCCCACTTGCATTTCTCACTCCCACCCCCTAACTGGTCCTCTTTCAGGATCCTGGCTTGTGGAATGATATGACTACTCATCCTGTTGTGTACGTCCTTCTCCCTCATTCCCAATATTCAGTCCATCCCCAGGTACCAATCATTTTTTCTCCAAGAAAATTTCTGGACTTCATCTACTCTCCACATCCATTACCATCAGCAATTGACACCAAGGACAAAGACCTTAAGACCAAAATTGTTAACACAGCCTAAACTGCCCCACTCAGTCTGGCCCTGCCTTGCTCTCTCTGTCCTCAGCTTCAGTCACTCTGCCCTTCATCCTCAGTGGCCTTCTTTTGATTCCTCGAAAACATCATGCGCTCCCCCTACAAAGTGTTATTTTCCTTCTGCCCAGGACCTTCTTCCCTTGCTCTCTCAGCCTAATTAACTCCTATTCATCCTTCATATCTTACACCAAATGTCATATTTCCAGAGAAGCCATCCTTGACCCTCTCTCCCTATTCCCCAGACCAGTTTAGCTGTACCACACAGCTTTCCTTTGTGAAATTTATCACATTTTTTAGTGTTATTCTTATTAGATTTCCCTCCTAGATTGTCAGCTCTATGGGGACCCAGTATATTTTGATCCAAATTATATCTTCAATACCTAAAGTAGTGCCTGGTATACATTAGGGCTCAAATCATATTTGTTGAATGAGTCATCAGATGCTTTTTTTTACAGAGAGGGTCTCCCTCTGTCACCCAGACTAGAGTGCAGTGGTGCAATCAGAGCTCACTGCAGCCTCAAACTCCTAGGCTCAAATGATCTTCCTGCCTCAGCCTCCCAAGTAGCTAGAACTATAGGAGCATGCCACGACGCCTTGCTAATTTTTTTTTTTAGAGAGATGGGCTATTGCTATGATGCCCAGGCTGGTCTTGAACTCCTGGCCTGAAGCAATCCTCCAGACTTGGCCTCCCAAAGTGCTGGGATTACAGCTGTGAGCCACCATGCCCAGCCAGATAGATGCATTTTTTAAAGGATCATTCTGTGTGCTGTGTTGAGAATAGTTAAGGAGAGGTAGGCAAAAGAATGTGCTATTAGAGCAGGCAAGGAAAAAAGGGTGGTGGCCCAGATTAAGTTTGATGGCAGTAGGGATGGAGTGATACAAATAGATTTAAGAAATATTTAGGTAGTAGACATGACAGAACTTGGTGAAATTAGATGCAGAGGGTGAGAGAGAGAGGTTAATCTCAAATCTTGCCCAGGATTCCAGCTTGGGTAACTGACTGGAAAGTAGCCATTTCTGATATTTGAAGGAAGAATAGATTTGGAAGTAGGGTATAAAGGAAACCAGGGAAGGTAATTCAGTTTGGGATCTGTACATCGGGAATTCCTATTGGTCTTCCAAGGGGGATGTCAAGAGGACAGCTGGATATAAGTCTGGTTTTCAGGAAAGAAGTCTGGGCCAGATACAAAAATTGGGAAATCATTAGCATATATATGAAATTTGAAGCGTTGGGAGTGAATAAAATACCTGGGGAGAAAGAGCAGAATTGGAGAAGACAGCTCAGAACAGAACCAAGAGCTTCACCAGCATCTAAAGAGAGAATAAGGAGGAAGCAAATGAGATTGAGAGGGAGCAGACAATGCCCTAGGAGAGAAACCAGGAAAATGCTTCAAGGAGAGTGAATTGACATACACCACCGAATACTAATAAAAGGTAAAGGGGATAAAGGAAAGTGTCCATTGGAGTTTGTCACACCGAGGTCTCCGGTGACCTTGGTCTGGACAGTTCAGCGGGTGTCAGGAACAGAAGACGGAGTGGAGTGGTTTTAAGAATGAATGGGAAGTAAGGAAATGAAGACAGCAAGTGTAGACAAGGTTTTGACTTTGAAGGGTGGAGAGACCTAGGACTATAGCTGGAGGGGCTCAGAATGCAAGAGACACACAGGCAGATTCAAAATAGGTTCGGAATAACCTGCGAATTTGCTCTGGGAAAACTGCTCTTAATGAGTGCTAGGCCTCCCGCCGAGCTGGGGACACAGCCACCCCAGGGCACACCCCTCGGTCACTGAGGGCAAAAGAATGTAGCCTGACAGATCCCAGGCCTGGGACCCTTGCTGGCTTCTGTCCAGCCTGCCTTCCCACCCCACCTTGCATCCCTTCCCGGCCCTTGACCTCCCCTCCCCCATCCCCACCGCCCCTCGCCTTGCGTCCTCTACACTCGCCCCCTGGTCATCCCGGAGGGGAAGGAGGTAAAGATCAGGGGAGGGGGCGGTGCGAGGACCGAAGTGGACCCGGCGGGGGGGACAGAAGGGCGGTCTGACGGCGCGCGGTGGAAGGGCGGCCCGGGGATGGGGGGATGGGGCCTGGCTGGGGGACCCCAGCCCGTCGCGGGGAAGGGGCTGCAGAGTCCTCCCGCCGCTGGAGGTCGGGATCCAGCCACCGGGGCTGGGCCCGGGCAGGGACAGCTCCTACCTGCGCGGCGAGGCCCCAGGCCCAGATGGCGGAGGTGGCTCAGGCTGCGGGGCTCGGGCTCCGCCGCGGCTTCTCCATCACAACATCCCCCGCCCAGGAGCGCGCGGGCCGCGGGGCCGCGCCCCGAGCGGCGGGGGCGCGCGCGGAGGCCGGAGCGGCGCGCCATCTTGGGGCGGGCGCGGGGGCGCGAGCCCGCGGGGGCGCCACTTGCCGCAGCGAGCCGGGGGCCGCACCCCCCCGGGGACCCTCGGCCCTCGGCCCTCGGTCAGCCCCACGGCCCGACCTCGTTGATCAGCCAACATCCCCGCACCCGGCTCCCTGGGACCCCCGCCCAGCCGGCACCGCCCTCCACCACGGTCCCACGGACTCACCCCGAGCGCCCCGCGGGGCGACGCGCGGCCGAGGCCGGAGCTGGAGCGCCTGGGGCCGTGCGGGGGCCGCCGCCGCGCCGGGAGGGGCCCCGAGCCTGCAGCCCGCTCCGCTCCTGCCGCAGCACTGCCTGGCGCCTGGTGGGGAGGCAATGAGGACACAGCGTTGGTGATAATAACAGCTCGTATTTATTGATCGTTTATGCCGTGTCAGGCTCTGTGTTAAAACGTTTACGTGCATTAATCTTCACATCAGCCGTGTGCAGCCGCCACGGTTATTATCTTCATTTTTCAGAAGCAGATGCTGAGATTTAGAAATGTAAAGCGACTTCCCCACAGTCACAATAAGTGCTGAACTCAGACTGGAACCCAGATGTTTCTTACCACCCTACCCCTGCTGCTGAACATAAAGCTGTGACACCAGGGCCTCGCAAAAGTCAAGAATAAATCGCTCCCCGGGAAGAAATTTGCAAGGAAGGGGAGACTGTGAATGGAAAATGTCAAGGAAGGGATGGTGGGGTGCAGTATTTACCGCAGACCCTCGCTGGATAGTGGGATGGAGCCCAGTGGTCAGATCAGTGGCCCAGGGGCCATCTAAGGATGACAAGGGGCTATGTTACCATTCAGAGAGCCCCTAAAGGCTCATGCAGAGGCAGAGGTTTTAATTTGTTGAACCTGTTAACCTATTGAACGACTGACTGGACATGCTCTCGAGGCACCTAAGACTAAAGATGTCCAAATCTAAATTCATTATTTCATCATTTTTTATTTGTTTTCTAAGGAATTTCACTGGAGTGAAAAAGAACCTTCCCCAACACACACACAGGCACACACACCCCCCTCAGACTGGACACAGCTCCACGTCTCCATTCCAATGAATGGCACCACCAACTACTAGCTTGCTCAAGCCAGAAGCTTCAAGGTCAGCTTCGAATATACTTTCATTTGACTTGGGGTGAATATAAATATTTTAACTTTTTATTATGAAAAATCTCAACTATATACTAAACTATAATGAACCCTCATATACCCATCACTCAGTTCCAACAATTTTCAATTTATGGCCACAAGTTGATTATCATTTGATAAATACCTATGATATATGAACTATGCGTCAGGTCTCAAGCCAGGCCCTCAAGCCAGGGATCCAAAGATGAATCAGATTTGACTATAACTCATTTGGGGAAATAACATCTGACCTGCGTCCTGGAAAGATGAGCAAGAGTTACCCATAAAAAGAAAGATATTCTCATTCGTTCATTCATTCACCCATTCTCTTTCAACAAATAATTAATGTGTGAGGCACTGTCCTTGGTGCTAGGAACAGGTAAAGAAACAAGATACAGTTCTTGCCATCTTACAGCTTGACATTTAACAAAGGAAAGAGACACTAAACATGTAATTAGAAATGTGTTGAGTACCTTGAAGGACATGTATGTGAGTGGGCTTAATTTGTCCTGGGAGGTTTGGCAGGCATTCACAGGAAGTAACACTTTATGAAGAAGGTAGAGATGAGCCAGGAGAAAAGAAAATCATTCCAAGTGTCGGGAGAAGTGCAGGAAGGCCAGCACGGGTGTGATCATGGAGAAGAATGGCATAAGATGAACTGGAAAGGTGGGAAGGGGCCAAATCAAGGAAGACCTTGTATATGTCAGGCTAAGGGTTTTGAGCTTTAAGGGTAATGGAAAATTATTGAAGGGTTTGAAGCAGGAGAGTGGCATGTTCACACTTGCATTTTAGAAGATCACTTACAGGGAGACTAGATAGGAGGAGAGCAAAATTGGAAGTGAGGAGACCAGTTAGGAAGCAATTAAGGTTGTCTAAGTGAGAGATGACAATGGCTTGGACTGTAGCGGTAGGACTAGGGATGGAGAAAATTGCATGGGTTTAGTAAATATTCAAGAAGTAGAATTCACAGAAACTAGTGATCAACTGGCTATGGAATTGAGGAGAAAAGAATAACTTCCAGATTTTTGCTTGAGAAAATGAAACAATCCAGAAATATCACCCATTTACAGATAGCTTATCAGAATACTTGTCTTCCCAAACCCATTGAGCAGGAAGGCTGCAGTATTCAGGAAAATATCTTCAGGTAACCAGGACACAGAGAACATGATGAGAATGGGGAGAGGGGTCTAATTAGCTAGGGTGCAAAAAGGAAAATGTGCAGTTCACATAGGCATCTTGTCTCTGATGTTTTTGGCCCACACACAAGTCTTCCTGAGCTCCTGATCTCCTCTTAGGTTTAAAAAGCCTCCTGACCAGTGAGGAATCAACCTGCACCCTTCGCCCATTTTTTTTTTTTTTTTTTTTTTTGTCCACTGTCATCTCTGCCTGCTTCTGATCATTTCTATGACATAGGAGCGACCAATAGCCTACAAACCAACTCAGATACTGCATATATGGCTCTAACCAATGTGGGTCCCTATAAGGCAGATATCTTTTAAAATTATTACCTTGGACCTATCAGGAAAAACTTGAATTAGAAGCAAATCCATCCAAAGTCACTTACCAAGAGTAATGGCTTAATGCTATTTGGTTTGATAGGCCAGCCAATTAGCATTACCGGGCAGTTGGCACTCACTGGGCCTATATGAAAGGACAGAGCTTTCATGTCTATTAACAGTAAAGACACTTCTAGAACAAAGGCAGATTTATTCTCCACTACTTGTAAGTATTGCTTTGATATTGTAATTTTTCTTTCTTTCTTTCTTTCTTTCTTTCTTTCTTTCTTTCTTTTTTTTTTTGAGACAGAGTCTCACTTTGTCGCCCCAGCTAGAGTACAGTGGTGTCATCGTAGCTCACTGCAGCCTCAAACTCCTGGCCTCAAGTGATTCTCCTGTCTCAACCTCCTGAGTAGCTGGAGCTACAGGCACGTACCACCATGCCTGGCTAATTTTTCTTTTTTTTTTTTTTTGAGACAGAGTCTCACTCTGTTGCCCAGGCTAGAGTGCCGTGGCGTCAGCCTAGCTCACAGCAACCTCAAACTCCTGGGCTCAAGCAATCCTTCTGCCTCAGCCTCCCAAGTAGCTGGGACTACAGGCATGCGCCACCATGCCCAGCTAATTTTTTCTATATATATTTTTAGTTGTCCATAGAACTTCTTTCTATTTTTAGTAGAGATGAGGTCTTGCTCTTGCTCAGGCTGGTCTTGAACTCCTGAGCTCAAACAATCCTCCCGCCTCAGCTTCCCAGAGTGCTAGGATTACAGGCGTGAGCCACCTAGCCTGGCCTAATTTTTCTATTTTTAAGTAGAGATGGGGTCTCATTCTTGCTCAGGCAAACTCCTGAGCTCAAGTGATCCTCCTGCCTCAGCTTTCCAGAGTGCTAGGATTACAAGTGTGAGCCACTGCTCTGAGACAGATATTGTAATTTTTCTTGTAGTTGTTCTGATAAACCTCCCTTCTTCTGGGTGGTGGTTTTCATTTGGAAAATCTGTAAGGAGGAGTAAAATCTTCCCACATATTACATGAAGTGGAATTTATAAATCAGATTCAAGGCCTGGCAAAAACTATCTCAACTTCCTTCTTCCACAGGACTACTCTTACACACATGTAGAAGAGCACATAGGGTAAGAAGAGAAAAGGAATGAGAACTGAACTCTGGGAATGCCAACATTTAGGAAGTCAGCAAAGGAAAAAAAGGCCAAGAAGAAAGCTGAGAAGAAATGGTAAGGGAAGAATCAGGAGAGAGTAATGTCATGGAAGAAATCCAAGGGAGGGAAGACTTTCAAGGAGAAAGAAGTGGTCAACACCATCAAATACAGCAAAGATTTCCAAAAAGATCAAGGCAAGAATGTATCTTTTGAATTTGGCAACATGGAGGTCATGGTTCCTCATGAGCTGATCTGTATCAGCAGAAAATGGAGGCAGAAGCCACAGTGCAATGAATTGAGCAAATGGAAAAGGAAGAAATAGAATAAATAAGTGCAGAACTCCCTTTTGAAAAATTTGGAAGAAAGACAGTAGCTGAAAAGTGATGTGAGGTTAAAGATTCTGTTTCTACAGTATGGAGGTTCCTCAAAAAACTAAAAATAGTACTACTATATGATCCAGCAATTCCACTGCTGGGTATATATCCAAAGGAACTAAAATCAATATATCAATAGATTGAAGGGATATCTGCACTCCCCATGCTCATTGCCGCATTATTAGCAATAGCCAAGATATGGAATCCACCTAAATGTCCATCAGCAGATGAATGGATAAAGAAAATGTAGTATATGTTAATATACAAAATGAATACTATTCTTCCTTAAAAAGGGAGAAATATTGTCATTTTTCAACAATATGGATAAACCTAGAGGACATTATGCTAAGTAAAATAAGCCAGGTACAGAAAGACAAATACCACATGATCTCACTTATATATGAAATATAATAAAGTCAAATTCATAGAAGTAGACAGGAGAACGGTGGTTACCATGGGTTGGTGGGTGGGGAGGGAGGAAATGAGGAGTTGTTGATCAAAGGATACAATGTTCCAGACAGACAGGAGGAATGGGTTTTGAGATCTACTGCACAGCAGGGTGACTATAGCCAATAATAATGTATTGTATATTTCAAAATAACCAAGAAAGTGAATTTCAAATGTCTCATCATAAAAAATTATAGGTAGCCAAGGTGAGGGATATTAATCAGCTTGATTTAATCATTACACATTATATACATATATCAAAACATTACATTGTATCCCATAAAGGTATAATTATGATTCTCAAAGATAATATTAATAAAAAAGAAATTTAAAAAAAATGAAGTTCATCTCTCAGGTTAAAAAAAAACATTCTGTTTGTGTCTTTTTTTTTTAAAGATGGTAGAAACTTGAACATGGGTATAAAACTACCAAAAGATACCAGTGGAGAAAATCAATTTGAAAATAAGGAAAAAAGATGAGAAACAGAAGGAGACTCTAGAAGTGATGAGAGAAATGAAAGGTTTGGGACTAAGGGCTCATAGAAGAATTGGACACCTTAATAGATGGAGGGATGGGGTGAGAAGAAGGGTGCATGCAGGGCAACTTAAAAGGTCAGAGCAGGGAAGAGGTCATCATATTTCATGCCCAGTGATATCAATATTTTCAAAGCCTTTAGCTGAGGAAGAAAAGGAAGGTTAGATAGGGAACAAGGACAACCTCACAAGGTAGGTATTATCCTCTCATGAACATCTGTTGTTGTTGTCATTGTTGTTGCTATCTGCCCACCATCCGTTCCCCCTTTTATTGGTAACATCACATCAGTTTTCTCTGGAGACCCATCCCCTCCCCACTCTTTGTCCATGTGGCTCGGATGGGAATCATCCCAGTCCCACAACCCACTTCAGTGGTGGGCTCCTAACCCAGGATGGCCTCTGCCCATCAATTCAGAGATGGGCATATGATGAAATTTGAGCCAGTGAAAATCAGATTCAGGAATTTTTCTGAAACTATTTGGCAGGAGGTGCTGATAGAATGTAAGCTTAGTGGACATCTTGCCACTAGGAAGGATGAGCCTTCCTGAGAACGAAGCCAACTCAGAGAAAGCAGAGCTAAGGGATGGAAAGAGAGAGATGCTTGATAACATCAAGTTAACACCTATATTTTCCTCTGCCTGAAGTCAAAATCTGCCGCTAGACTTTTTAGGTTCAGAAGTGAATAAATTCCCTTTTTGCTTATACCACTTTAAATTGGGTGATTTTTTTTTTTTTTTTTTTTTTGCTTGCAACCAAAAGTTATGATGAATCTGAATACATGAGGCAGATATTGCCTATCGGTGCTCATTTCCACATCCACTTTTCTATAATCTCTCCTGTACCACCAAAGCTGGAAATCTGAAAACCACATTTCTCAGACTCCCTTGTCAGCTTTGTTGAAGTTAAGACTGAAAGTGAGAGAAAGGGAAAAGCCCTTCTATATCTGGCACTGCCTCTGGCAACGTCAGCAGCAGGAGTTCCTGCCCAGCGGAAGTGGAGGTGGTTCCAGCAGTATCAGCAATACAAACTCCAATGGCATCAGCAGCTGATGCACATTTGTGCACTCCAGCTTTCTCATTTGGGGGCTGTACCTTTTTTCCCATTTGCACCTCTAAATGAAGATTTGTAGTAACTTCCTGATCTCTGGCTAATACTGTTTTCCCTCTTATGTGTCTCCAAACTTACCGACAAGTTTATAACTAATTCCTTGTATCCAATCCTTCTCTACTGGGAATATATTGAGTGGTTTCTGTATCCTTATTGAACAGTGATTGATACAATACCCGTTCCCACTTTGCATACACATGCACATGTACATGCACACACACATGGAGCTCAGAGAGGTTGTTTCTCAAATCTACAGAGTTAGTAAGTGGCTGGCCTGAGACTGGAATTCAGATATGTCTGACTCTAAAGTTCTCACTCTTTCTTTGACCTACAGTTGGTTTTTTTTTGTCGTTGACTTCTTTTCTTTTTTATAGCTAGGTAAAATAGAAGTTAAAGGGGGAAGAGAAATAAAAGTATTGTTAAGAAAGTTGTTCAGGTAATCAAACTTGATGTTCAATTTGGGCAGGAAAAAATAGCTTTTAAGAGATGGAAGACTGTGAGAGTAACAAAGTCAAAGAGCAGGAGGGTGGGAATGAAGTTGTAAGGGAGGCAGAAGGATGAGGATAAGAGGTTGTACTCACGAGAGAGATATTGGAATTTAAGGAATGTTTCCACAGGTGGAGGAATTGTGAGTGATAGGTACAGCCAGGGTTTGGCCACAGTAACGGGGTGGCTGAAGCAGGAACTTCAGTCTGCAAAGCCTTCAGCAATTGAGAAGACATAGGAGGGTGGTGGATGATGGCCATAAGAATAGCAGAGAGAATGATATGCCTTACTTGCACTATGCTAAAAGAGGAGTAATTTAATCTTCATAGAAAGAGAAAGAAACATGGTGCAGATGTGAATGGAAATCATGCAGATGCTGACACAGCTTCCCATCCATTGGGACAGCTACAGGGAAAGGAAGAGAGCCCTGGGGTAGAGATGCTCTCAGTTAAAGCTGGAGGCAAAGAGGCAGAGAAGATTATGAACTATGGAGTATGCAAAGATATAGGGAAACTTAGTAGCCCTTGGGTGTGACTTTGAGAGGACACTATGGAAAGTTTGGGAAGAAGAGGAACAGTGATGAACCAGGAAAAGGGACCACAGAGCAGTTTGGAGGTGAGATCCCTCATTCTCCCTCACCTTCACATCCAATCTATCAGCAGGTCCTATAGACTATGACTTCTAAATATTTCTAATCAGCCCACTTCTCTTCATCACCACTGCCAATGTGTCCAGGCCTTCATGATCTACCACCTGGACCACAGCACCAACCTCCTCAGTGGTATCCCCACATCTGCTGGAGTCCTCTTTTCCCCGCTGTGTGTAGATAGTCTGCAAAAAGCCAGTTTATGACCTGGATCTAAGAATCATCTGTGCAGAAATGAGGTTTGTCTCTTAGCCCTCCCCTCCCTTGCTTCTCACAGCCTTATTTGAGCTTGAGAGACTCAAAAGAGAAGCTGCTAACTTTTCAATTAAAAGAAAGAAGTAGGATTGTTCAACAACAAAGGCCCCTTGATTCAAGTGAAGAAGCAATTTGGCTTTATTATGAGGAACTGGGAGGTGAGGCTGGACCAGACTCAGCTCAGAAGACCCCTCAGTGAGTGCAGCCCAGGAGACTGGTCACTTTTTGGGGCTGGGGAAGGGCCTTGGCTGCATTCAGTTTCTCCACATCACTGTAGCAGTACAAATTGGGGCCATGGATGAGGTACAAGCCGGGGCCATTGGCAGAACATGAGTTGGGGCCAAGGGACTTTTCCATACACAAGGCCCCATCAACCTTCTCGTGGGGCCAAGGAAGCTCCGTCCACGTGGCTTGAGCTCCTAACTGCAGGTCCAGCCACCACAGCCGCCGTCCTGGAAAGAAGGCACCAAACATAACATGGTTCCATGTCATGGGGATCCTGACCTAGCCCTTCTCATGCCCTTGTTGGGGATCTGCCACGGAGAAGCAGCAGAACAAGTCACCCCCTGAGTACCCAGAAGTCCCTCACCTGCCATGATATGGAGCCGAGAAGACCCAGGACAGATAAAGGCTGCATCCACAGACTCAAGGCTGATCCCATGAGGGCTCCCAAGTTCCTTTTCCAGCCGCTTTGGATAACCACTTACCAGGGTATAGCCTCCCTTTGTCAGGAAGACATATACCTGGGTGCCCTGGAGGACAAAGGACAGTTATCAGCACAGAACTGGATATTTTTATCTCAGTCTCCACCTCAAGCCTCTTTCCCAACACACACCTGGACCAGATACAGTTTTTCCTCCCAGGAAAAGGCAGCGTCCACCGTTGAAGGACCCTGGGGCCACTGATGAGCAATGGGCCAGCTATGCCATCCATCCTGGCTGGTGTCCAGACGCCAGTAGTGGGACCCTGTGGGGCATCATAAGTTGTTCTAGTTGCTGGTGGTAAAAGCCCAGGCAGAGAAGAGTCTAGTGGCAGATGCAGTCATGAGAGGGAGAGAATGCAGCCAGAGGCCAAGACAGAAGAGGCCAGGAGAGAGGGAGAAGTAGAGCAAGATTTGGTCAGCAATGTTGGGCATTATGGCCTGGTTGGAACAGGAGTCAGCAGGGGCCTGAAAGAAATGCAAGCATGGGGAACAGTGGTCGAGCTTCCAGGTAAGGCTAACATCATGGTGCTTGATGGGAGCTCCCTGAGGGTCTCAGGTGTCCACGTGCAGAGCTGTGGTTAGAGACGATGAGATAGCATGGCCAGAAGTTGAAGGGGAAGCACCACAAGAAGCTTGCGCTGAGTGTTCTCACTCTGGAGAGTGAGAGAATAGCCAGGCCAGTATCCCATTTTCTTCTGGACATTTCCATAACAATCTATTAAGAAATTAACTAGGCTCCTGTTTATCCTTTTTTGCTCAATCCTCTTCAATTACACTTCTGTTTCCCTCTTTCATTGAAATAGTTCTTATAAATGACACCAGTATCTGCCAACTTGCCAAACCTAATGGTCAATTCTCTGTCTTCATCGACTCTACTTCTCTGTAGCACTTGACTGTGCACCACTCCCTTCTTCTCTAAATATCTTTTTTGGATCTTGGCCTCTGTGATGCCAGACTCTCCCAGTGTTCCCCTTACCTTCTCGACTTCTCTTCTCTCCAGCCTGATATCTAAACATTGAAATCCCCTAGTTTGGGCCTCTTCTCTTCCCTCTCTACCCTCACTTCCTTGGTGATCTCACTTAATCTAGGGGTTTCAAATGCCATCTATGTGCTGATGACTCCCAATCTGTTCTCCTCATCTCTGACTGACCCCTCCTTTGAGCTTCAGGCTCAAACTCAACTGCCTACCTGGTATGCTCGTTTGGTGCCATTAGGCACCAAAAACCTAACATGTCCAAACTGATTTCTGCCTCCACCAAACACACACACACACACACACACACACACACACACACACACACACACTACCCTATTCCCTAGTCTTTTCCAATTTTAGAAAACGAAACCACCAGCCACCCAGTTGCCAGTCCCAAAAAGCTGAGTCATCCTTGAAAACTCTCTTTTCACTTCCCCACTCCAACCAATATCCAATCTATCAGTTAATGCTGTCAGCCCTACCTTCAAAATATACCATGATGACTCCTCACCACCTCTGTTACTATCATCCTAGTCCAAACTCTCAACACCTCTAATCTGGAAAACTGCAGGAACTACCAGCTGGCCCCTGCTTACACAATCATAGCTTTATGACTGATGCTTCACACAAAGCCAGGATGATCTTTAAAAACAAAAATAAGTCAGAACATATCACAGCCCTGCTCAAGACTTTCTCTTGGCTACCTTTTATGGTTGAAAATCCTTACCAGGCCTAGGTAACCTGGCCCCTGCCTCCCTCCCTCCCTCTGTCTAGCCACCTACCTGCTCCTTCCAGCCATATCAGTCTTCTTTCTCAATTCCTCAAAGTATTTTCTACTCACCTTCCCCAAAATGCTTTTCCTCCAGTGCTTTGTGTGGCTAATCCCTTTTTATCACTGAAATCTTAGCTCAAAACACAATCTCTTCAGAAGAGGGGCCCTCATTCTCCTCACCTCTATCTCATTCTCCTGTCTTATCTTCTTCACAGCTTTTTATTTTATTTTATTTTTTAGAGACAGGGTCTTGCTCTGTCACCCAGGCTGGAGTGGAATGGTATGGTCACAGCTCACTGCAGCCTCAAACTCCTGGGCTCAAGCAATCCTCCTACCTCAGCCTCCTGAGTAGCTAGGCATGCACCACTATGCCCAGCTAATTTTTTAAAAAAATTTTTAGAGATAGGGTCTTGCTATGTCGCCCAGATGTGTATCGAATTCCTGGCCTCAAGCAACTTCACAGCTCGTAATACTACCTGAAAGTATTCTCTTTCCTTATTTTTCTTTCTTATCATCCTCTCTCCCTCTAGCAGGCTCTATGAAGGCAGGTGTTTTATCAGCTATCTGAATTGTATCCCAGTGTCTATCAGGTGCTCAGTAAATAATTTGTTGAGTAAATCCTTGGTGTTCTTGCTGCAGCCACAATTTCTCTTTATAGCTGTGCACTGAGTATGTAGTGGTGACTGACATATCCACCTCCCCTTCTGCTGAAATGACTCTGCTCAGGGCCCCTGTTTTGAGAACCAGAGCTATGCTGCTCTTTGTGCAGAGGAAATAAGCGATGGGCCCCCAACCCATCAGTAGCCAATACATAGGCTGGCCAGCAACCACTTTAATGTAGCCTGGTCTGAAGATATGGGCTGAACAATTCAGATTCCCTCTCTGGAAATCTGCCTAGGAATATAGAGCAACTGAGGGAGTTATCAGTTGGATCTGAGGCTGAAAGATCAGGAAGTGGAGAGAAGGTGGATGCATGATGGTCTGTGTGCCAGCCAAAGTTGTGAAGAAGCAGAGAGAATGGATAAGAAGCCATGAGGTAGAGAAAGGAGAAAGATTTGTTGGCAAGAGGAGAGGATCAGCCCCATGCTGAGTAGCTGGATCACATTTGTGTTTTCACCAAGATGGTGTGTTCTCACCTCAGCTGGGTATTTTTATCATAATGATATTCTCTCCATTGCTGTGTGTTCTCTCAACACCCATGGGACATACATGATATTTTTCGTTTAGAAGTTCAGTTGCATTCTCTTTATGGCCACATGGCCTTGAAGTTCTGTGATCTCTCCATGGCTTAATGTTTCTCTATATTTCTGTGTGGTCCCTATGGCCCTGCTTTCTCAAGCACGAGAAAGAGGAGAGAGAGAGAGAGAGAGAGAGAGAGAGAGAGAGAGAGAGAGAGAGAGAGAGAGAGAGAGAGAGAGAGGAGGAACAGAGACAAAAAGAGGTCCAGAGAGCAAGGGAGAGCCAGAAGACTGAGCAGGGCATTCACCAAGGAGAGCATGAGGAGTCCACAGAGGGCACAGGCCTGGGAGTAGACGGTAGACAGGCGGATGAAGTTAGAGGCCTGGGCAACCAGAGGCAAGCTTGAGAAATATGCACCAGAGGAGATGAGGGATGCAAAAAGGCACGCTAAGGATAGATACAGAGGGGGACAAAATGAGTGACACTGTGATGACAATGACAGAAATATGCCGGGGATGGGAGGCACAAGTGAAAGGGTTGGGAGGGCAGAGATGGGGCAGTTGGGGGCATCTCTCACCACTGAAGGCATAGGTGGCACCATGGTGGTCAGACAACAGTGCAGACAAGACTAGGTCTGGGCTGCAGCGCATATACTCAGGGTGGGTCCTATTCCCATGGCCAGTTCCATTCCTGTGTCCAGCGCCATGGCCTGGGGGGAGAAACAGGTGAGGGGAACACAGAGGGAAGCCAGAGGTCAGTGAGGTCGCAGTGGAAGAGATGGCTGGGGTTAGTGGGAGTGTGGGATTCCCCCACATGAGGACAATGGGAAGACCCCGAATGGAAATGGGGCTACAGCAGGGGCCAAGGTGTTACAACACAGAGTTAAGGTGGGGGCTGGGGCTCATGGGATCCTCAAACTCGGGGAAGGTGGATGATTTCTGCAGGTCCCAGGGGCTGGGCTTTCTCACCTCTGCCAGGACAGGACATGAAGTAGTCTCGGGCATCTAGAGGGTACCTGGGAGGCACTTCTCCCGTGACAGGGTTGAAGCGCAGGAATTTGTTGCCCTGGAAGCAGTAGTAGCGGCCGAGCCATCGCAAGGCAGAGGAGCAGTTCCCCACAGCCTGCCAGGGACGCTCCTTTGAAGTTCCCGTAGCCAAGTCCCAGAACCACTTGCGGTTACCTTTGTCCAATCAATCAACAAACATTTGGTGAGGCCGGGTTATGCCCTCCCTTGTGCTTACACTGGGCACTATTATCAGAATCATACCCATGTACCTTCACCAGAATGACTTCCTCTCCTTCCACCACTTGACCTCTAGACCATAACTGGCTTCTCTATTTCCCTTCCTTAGAGAGCCATACAATGTCTCCACCACCACCATCACTACCACTACCACCGTCACTATTGGCACCACTACTCCAGCTTCTTGGATCCCAGTCTGGACTAACCTTGGAAGAAAAGGATGCCTTCCTCTTGGCATTCTCCACGGTGACATTCCACAGCTGCATCCAGTGGGGATGGGATTCCAGGAAAT
This sequence comes from Lemur catta, assembly GCF_020740605.2. Lineage (NCBI taxonomy): Eukaryota > Metazoa > Chordata > Mammalia > Primates > Lemuridae > Lemur > Lemur catta. The sequence goes on from NC_059134.1 coordinate 62,580,339, forward strand.
TCATCTTGGAGTGACTTTGGATATGCTTTTTCCTTCTTTTCAGGAGGGTACACCCATACTTTGTCCCCCTGCATCAAAACACACTCTCTTTTTAACTGTGTACGCCAATTTATTGCCACTCTGTATTCACACACAACATTTTTCATCAAATACACTTATACCACATCCTCCTGCAGCCTCACACGTTCTGAGTCCATCTGTGGACAGCAATCTGCAGTCCTTTTACACAATACACACCCTCAGTTTGTGCAAATTCAGTCACCGTTACTATGACACACACATATCTGGCTATGTATAAGCAGACACTCCTGTGGCACACTTATCTACAATACCGTCAGTCTTGGCAAACACATCCACAAACAGTCATCCTGCAATCATCCATACATTCATTTGTTTAATCATTTATTCATTCATTCAAGAAACAGTTGCTGAATGACTACTATATGCCAGGTATTGTGAGGGTCACTAAGGATGACAAGACCATCTTTGATTTCAAGGTGTTCCCTATACAAAAGCAGAAAGGATTCCTACATTTCCTACAAGATGCCTAGTTATGCAACCACCAAGGCAGAAAGTGTGCATCGTGTACTGAGAATATAGGGGGATTGTCTAAGTGTGCCTAGAGAAGTTATGGAAGGCTTCACAGCAGAGAGGAAGCATTTGGCCCAAGAGTTGAAAAATGAGCAGGAATTTTCCAGGTGGACAAGTGAGGAAAGGATGTCATCAGCAGAGGGAGCAGCATGTAGAGCCCAAACATGAAGGAAGCACATTGTCCTCAAAGAATTTCATATAGTCTCATGTGGCTGGCACACAGTGAACGTGGCAGGGGAGGAGATAAACCTGAAAAGACAGCCAAGGTCAAATCATAAAACTCCATGTGCACCTGGCTTGTAACCGGGCACATTTTGGTGCCATTTACTGAAATAGAAAATACAAAAGGAGAGGTTGGTTTATAAGAAATATGCTAAGCCCAGATCTGGAGATGCTGAATTTGAGGTGCCCATGGAACATCTAAATCAGAGATTTCTGCCAGGAAGTTGGAAAGAGATATCTGCACCTCAGGAGAGAGACTAGATCCGGTGTCCACAGCACAGAGTCCTCAGAGCCAAGGCAAGGGTTGAGATCACCCAGGAAGGGTGTACAGAAGGGGTAGGATGGGTCCCCAAGGAACTTTCAGGGACTGGCTGGGACAGGATGAGACACCTGAGAAGAGAGAGGAAAGAAGCAGGAGGGAAAGCAAAGCTGGCAGTCAGGGCCACTCCAACCACACAGTACCTTTGGCAAGTTAGAAGGTGCGTGGGCCAGGGCATGGGACTTGCTGAGCACAGTAGGCTGGATTTCACACTCCACCTGCCCCTTTGGCCAGGTGCCACTGTGTTGGGAATAACCTGCCTTCCCTACGAAGAGGATTCAATGCAAGGTCATGGAAGCCAAGGGAAAAAATTCCCAGGAAGGAAAGGATAGCCAACAGCATGAGGTGCAGCAGAGCAGTCTAGAACTAAGATTAGCACTAAAGAATAGCCACTGGATGTTGTGCCTGCCAGGCCCACATGCATACCACACACACTCCCTTAGCTTGAGCTTTTTTGGGAAAGGAAGGCAGAGGGGAAAGGAAACCTGGTACCTATTGCTATGAGCTCCATGCCAGGGCCACTTGGGGAAGGGTCTCTGGTGTGGATTCTAGGACTTTCTGGCCTGGCCCTGACCTTGGCCCAGCAGTACCTTAATCAGGAAGACACTGTTGTGACCACGGCGGAATGCAGCATCCACAGGGCTGGTGAGATTCTTCCACCTCTCTGAGATTAACTCCCGGTCCCATTTGGGACTCTTCCACACGAACTCCCCTGAAAAACCCAGACTCACTGAAGGACCCCGTGGTAAACCTTTGGCCTACTGAGACAGCTACAGAGAAGCCGTCAGTGATACCTTCAGACAATTCCTAAGCCCTCCCACAGATGGAGACACCCTCTGTGAAGGGCACCGAGTCTGAGGTCCCAAATACCCCAACCTCTGCCCCTCCTACCTTTAAAAAATAGCATGGTCCCATTGTCATCCAGGGTGGCAGCATCAAAGCTCCAGCCATCTGAGCAGCGTTCTGGGGTGGAAGTGGGGAGATGGCAAAGTAAAAATCCAGTAAGATGGTAAAATACAGAGACACAACCAGACAGACAGACTCAGGCAACTGGGGCCTCACCAATCACGTCTGGGTCTGGCTTGGTCCCCCCTTCAGACGTGCTCCCATGGGCACCAGTCCTAGAGAACACAGATAGATGTCTGGGTCCATTGGGACCAATCCTGCTTCCTTAGCTCCTGGCCCCAAACTTGACCCAGGCCTAAGAACTGGCCCTATCTTACCCTGCCCCAGACCCCCTCCTTCTGTCCCTAGTTTCAGCTTTACTCACGGAGGAAGAGGGTTGGCAATGGCTAGAGACCAGCACAAGCCCAACAACCCCAGTGCCACTGGTACTCCCGGTGCCCTAGCCATGCTGAGCTGGAGAGGCCACAGGACAGCTCTGGCAACCAGCTGAGCCCCTTATATAGAGCTGGCAGCTGCACCACCCCCACCTCCAAGCCTACTGGGAATGAGCTGTCTCTCCCAGGACTAAGCCAATATTGACTGATTACATCACTGCAAATAAGGTCAGGGTCTGGGCACAAATCTGAGTCCAAGACTCCGTCTTCCCGGCAGTAGCCCCCAACCCCCTTCAGCAACTTTTGAGCAGACCAGCCTATGCCACTAATGTCCAACAGTGACTCTCACCCCACTGGCAATGGGTCCAGGTGCCCATAAGTTAGGGAAAGGGGTAGATTAAAATCACCTTTCTGTGACTGAGTTTATACCTCTACAACGGGGGAAGAGAGAAGAGGAGGGGACTAACATTTTTGTGTACTGAGTGTCAAGCCCTACTCTACAGCAGCTAGAGACACTGATAACTTATATACACTTAGTAACCACACACGGATAAACTTTTCTTAGAAATACTCAGAGAACAGCTTTTCCCAAGCTCCAACAGGGCCCTTTCAGGGGCATCCCCAAGACTCTTCAGCTTTACACTTGGACTAATGAGTTTCAGGGACAATAAGTCTCACTGTTGCCAGATGTCCAAGCCCCACGCCCAGCCTTAAAATCCACTGGCAAAGAGCTTTGCAGAGATTGCCTGGGAGGGAAAGGCTGACAGCAATGGGGCAGGAAGAGGAGGTGTCTCTCTTCAGAAAGCACCACCACTGCTAGTAATTAATCTTTCTTTGCAGCTACCACCTTTGGGGGAAATGCTTTATTTACCCATCACAGAACAAACTGAACTGTAACTGGGGTTTCACAATATTTACAGCTGATTCCTGCTTAAATGCTACCTTCTCAATGAAGCTTTTCCTGACCACCTTATCTAGCCATTTCACACTCTTGTTTCTTTTATGTCACCTTCTGAAACTTGAAACTACTTCATTTACTCATTTGGTAAGTAATTTTTTCTTTGCTTTGTTTATTTTATTTTATCTTTCTTGTTTACCATTATATCTGTGTCCTCTAAAATATTGCCCGGTACGTGACAGTTGCTTAATAAATATTTGTTGAATAAAAAATGTATTTCAAGTATGGACTAATGTTGCAGCCAAATTTTGACAATTTCTCCCCTTCTGGGGTAAGGGGAATATTAGGAATTGGGGGTAGGTGATAGTAGGGGCCATATTGAAATCTGGGGGTTACTGTCCTTCATCTGATGCTCCTGTTCCTTTCTCCAGTGTCCAGCCCTGCACCCCTCTCTTCCTGGGATCTCACCTGCTATCCCCAGTATTCCCTTGAGCACTCCCAAAGCCTGCCCCTTTCCATCTGAGATTTGGCTGCTGGGTCAGAAGAGAATGGTGGTTAGAATCAGCTATGGGCCAGGCTGAAGGTCCAAGACTCTTGCTCCCTAGCCAAGCCTGAAAGAGCCCTGATCTCTCTCAGGGGGCTCCATACCCCTGACACCCCCAACTTAACCTTAACAAAAATCTCAGATCCCTTTTCTACTCTGCAAAGATTCCTCCCAACAGGAAAACAAAGATTTCTGGGACCTCTGGGACAACATATCACCATGCCTCTGCCATCAGGCTCAATGTCCCCTCCTGATTTACAAACGGAAATGTTCTGTTAACATCATTCCCTCCTCATAGGTCGGTCGGCAAAGCTGGACTCTCCAAGTCCTTGGCAGCAGGGCCAATACCATAGCTCCTACGTACGATGCCTCACGTTCACCTTCTCCCCATTGCAGGGCATCTCTGGGTGCACCTGCTCTACCCCAGCTGCTGGGAATTGGGCAATAGAGCTGCTGCTCCCAGCCTCCTCCTCATCTTTTCTTTTCCTCTCAGCCTCTTCCCAGCAGTAACCCTCAACCCTCTTCAGCAATTTTTGAGCAGTGACTCGTCCAAACCATTGATGTCCAACTGTGACTCTCACCACACTGGCAATGGGTCTAGGTGCCCCATTATAGAACCTTCCTGGGATTCTACCTCCTGAGCATGCAGTCACCCTCCAGCAATCTCCTCAACAACTTCTCTCCAGCTGTCAGAGCCCTGTCTATATGTCCTACAGATTTTGCTGGGCCTGCTTAGGGAGACGTAAGCTTTCACCCAAGTCACACCCCCCACACACACCGTCCCCTCAAAACCCATAGTGAAATTCTTCAGTAGTCCTATTAGCAGGGTCCTGCACTGACCTGCTGGTCCCGGGAGGAGTCTCCTTCTGGCTTAGCAGGACTCTTTGAGGGGAAATGGCAAATATACTGGATGATAGTTTTTCAGCTTGGCCTCCTCTTTCCCACATAGCTCTGGTCCCCCTCAGAACACCCATAGATCCATCTATCCCAGAAGAGAGCTTTATGGCCCCTTTTCACGGCTGTTTCCCCATTCACTTGCCTGCCCCAGCAGGGCTTAGATAGCATATGGGAGTCTCCTCCTTCCCCCAGGGACTAGGCTGGCAGAGTCTCCTGCACTGCAGCCAGCCCAGGTTGAAGCTCGAGTTCTAGGCAGGAGCTCAGAGAGAGGACTGTGTTCATTTGGGAACGCAGGCCTGTGGATATGTTGGCCACCCTGGTGCCGGTCATGGGGCACAAGGTAACTCTTCTCAGGGTACCCAAGATAGAGCTGGCCTTGCTTCTCTTCCACTCGCTTCAGGTCACTTCTGCCTGTCCTGCATCCATCCCAGCCTTCCTGCCTGGGCTGAGGGGAGAAGCGTGCGCGTACTTGGGCCTGAGCGCCCCCTGGAGGCCTCAGGAAGCAGTGCACTCCCACCTTTCAACCGGAGGCTAGAGCCCTCAAGTTTTTCCTCCCTGAAACTGTCTCTCCACAGCCTTCCTCTCTCACTCCTCTCAGCCCCACTGTGCAGCCTTAGTGGCATGTCCCCTTTTATGCTCCTTTCCCTTCTTCTGCAAACCTCTGCTTTCCAAAACGGGTTTGGGGACCTCGATCTCTTCCATTTTTCCTGGGGAATTCTAAGCCCAGAGAAATCCAACTATCTCCTTTTCTATCAAGTCTTCTCATCTACGGCTGTACCACCCGAACACGCCTGATCTTGCCTATCAAGTCTTCTCAATCTTCCTAACCAGCAGCTTTTGAGTTCCCCCAGAGGGGGTCTGAATGTGGACCTGCAAATGTCTTCATGGACAGAGCCTCCTTCTGCATTGCCAGGAGCCAGGTTGAAGCTGGACACTGACCCACTGTCCCTTGGAATGGCTATGTTCCGCTGACCTCAGTCATTTCTCCTAGGGCCCACTGGGTGCAGGGTGTGTTGGGCCTGATGCCTGTGGCTGTACACTCCAGGGAGCAGAGACTGGATTCCCCCCTTTCCTAGGGTTAGAAGGCTTAGGGATAAAGCTCAAGCAGCCAAAAAGAGCTCGCTCCTCTCAGCTGACCCCTCCAGCATAAACAGTTTCTCTTGTTGTGTCTATAATGGGCCTTCGGAATAGTCCATTCTTGCTTCTCTATGAATAAATAATAATTTGCTTATACTGGGCATATGCATGTGCCTGGCACTGTGCTAAACACTTGGTATGAATTATTTCATTTCGTTAAAAATATATATAGGAATTTTTATGGTTTGGATGCTTTTTTCACCTCCAAATACACATGTTGGAAGCTTAATTACGGATAAGACAGTTTAGAGGTGGGGCCTAATGAGAGGTGTTTAGGTCACGAGGGTTCTATCCTCATAAAGGAATTAATGCTGCTATAAAAAGGGGGCTTTCAGGAAGGAGTTCTCTCTCTTCTGCTCTTCTGTCATGTGAGAAACAGCATTTGTCCCCTCTGGAGGATACAGCATTCAAGGCACCGTCTTAGAAGTGAAGACCAAACCCTTACCAGACACCAACCTGCTGGCACCTTGATCTTAGACTTCCCAGCCTCCAGAACTATGAGAAATAAATTTCTGGTGTTTATAAATTACCCAGTCTCAGATATTTTGCTATAGCAGCAAAAACGGACAAAAGACAGTACTATTAGTTGATTTTTTGAATGAGGTAGACAATATTAGGTATCTTAGCTCAATCACATTGTTAGCAGTGACTTAAACCCTGGCTGCCTAACTCCTCAGGGTGTGTTCCTGTCCCTACCAAGAGGTGTGCCAGTAAATGTTTAACAGCTGCTCTATAGGAAAAAAAAAAAAAAGCACTGATTTGTAATACATGCTGATTTTTGTGGTGTGAATACTCCAACCAATGGCCAACTTTAAGCTACCAACAAGACATCACCAAACACAGAGTTGGGAAACAATGTTCATTAATGTACTACTATAAGGTATTTCTACCATACGGATATGGTAGATATAAATAACTGCAAGAGCACATGTAACCAGTAAAATATAGTCAAATTATTAGGAAATGATGAGTTTTGAGTATTTATTATCTTTGGTTTTAATAAAATATATTTAATTTTAAGTTTGTATAGTTTAATTTTTAATAATGGCTGCGTTTTAATAAGCAGCTCTCAAAATTCCTGAAAATTCAACAATCAGCTCTCATGAGCCAGTAGGCGCCACCTCTAGCACCCACTGTCCACTGTACTAACACACAGAACAAGGATCTTATCTGCTTTATTCACTGCTATATCTTCAGCACCCAGAACAATGCCTGAAATACTGTATGCATTTAATATTAAACCATGTTGTTCCTACTTCCTAATTATAGGTAATATCTGTCCATTTCTCTCTGCCTCTTAATAGTACAAACACCATCTTTTCTTGTCCGACCACTGAAATAGCCTTCCCATTTCTCCTTTCCCTCTGCAATACATTCTTCCTAACATCTACAGTGATCTTCAAATATATCTGAGATCACCTTATGTTCCTGCTTAAAACTCTTTTTCTTGAAGTTAAAAGTCAGTTTTAGTTCTAACAACCAGAAAACACCACTATTAACATTTTATTATCTATTCTAGCCTTTTTCCACTCTTACAATATCCTTCTTAAAACAAAGACAGGATTTATAAAACTTTCTTTTGCTTAATATTGTATCTCAGACATCAACATTTTTTAAAGATTCATATAATTCCACTATATGTTTAAACAAAACTTTATATAACAATTCCCTGCTGATGGACATTTAGGTTTTTCTGAGATTGTTTTCTATTATAATATAAATAAAGCTGAGCAATAGCTGGGTACACACCTCTTTGTGCAATTGCCCAATATTTTCTTACAATACAGTCCTAGAATTGGAAGACTAGAGATGATTTCAGTGTATTCAGTCTTTAAGAGGAGCAGTTTAGAGATGTTGAATTGTTTTGTTTTTCATTCTCTCTTCTCATCCAGCCCCACAGAATCACTGTCCAGCTTCCAGTTTGTTTCACAGGACATCCCTATTGCTTAAACTGTTCAGTGGTTTACTGAATGTACAGTAATCATACTCCAAACCAAATCCAAACTCTTTATCTAAGTTAAGTGTCCAACTTAGGCTTATAGACTTTCCAAACTTGTTTTGTTCCTCTTTCCCTCTAATCTCTTCCTCTGCAGCCACCCTGGCCTCCTTTCAGATCCTCAAACACAGCAAAATCTTAACCCCTTAGGACCTCTGTACCTGTTCTTCCTTTGTCTGAAAATCTCTACTTCCTTCTCGAGCCACCCCCCTCCAAACCTGCAGGTCACTGCTTAAAGAGACCTTCTTTGTCCACCCTATTGAAGACTACATTCTCTATCATTGTACTCTATTCATTGCCTTCACAGCTTGAACTCAAGCTATTACTGCACATTTTCTTCCTTGCGTTGCTTGTCTGTCTCCTTTCCCCACCAAACTATAAGCTCCAAAGGGCAGGGACCATTTCTGTCTGTATTCCCAGGGCCCATCACTCTGTCTGACCAATAGTAAGTGTCAACAAACACTTGTTGAATAAATAAATGAACCTGCAGGCCATGTAGGACAGCCCTATATGAGCAGGGTTTGAACACTTGTAGGATGACAAAATAACTTTCTGACCTGTCCCTGAATGGGCTGTGTTATGACCCCCAAATCTGTGAAGATCATTCATGACACATACCATCTGAGTCAGGGCATGGTCTCCACTGTTTACCGCTTCCACCTACTTGAGCCCAAGGCCTGAGTTGGAAAGACAATGCCCACTACGCACACTTTTAACCCTGACTCAAACATTACAAAAGCAATCCATGTAACCAAAAACATTTGTACCCCCATAATACACTGAAAAAATAAAAACATAAAAGATTGTAAAATATTCTAAAGATGAAGACAAATGTTGATATAGCTTAAATGCCCAATTATAATAACTGGAGTTCAAAATCCAAAGGAAAAAAAGAAAAAAGATGCCGACTGTGGGTGGATTTAAGAGGAACCACGTGACCTCACCTTGAGACATCTTTTGCATGGCATAGGAAGACTACCTAATCTGCTGTCTACACAAGTCATCCCTAGTAGCCTGTTCTAGGGGAGTCACCTGGGGCTTCCCACCCAAGAAAGGTCACCCTTATTTCCATTTTATTCCCTTGCCACCTTCCGGTGTACAGAATGTGAACATGTGAGAGGTTGAGGGCTGGCAACTTTGAGTTTCCATTCTGTATCACTGCTGGTGCTTTGCTCAAGATGTGGGTGCAGGGGAACACACCATGACCTGACAGCTCTCAGGGAAGACTCCATTGGTCCTGAGTGAGTGATAATTGAGCACACCATCTCTGTTGGCCAGGCCCTGTGCTCAGGCAATTCTACTCACAATCAGAGGCAGAAGTGCAGGCCCTATAAGAAGGCCTGCCGTAGAATCTTCCAGGTGACCATCTGTCCCTCCACCTGCCTGCCAGCTCTCAAGCAGTGGGACAGCGAGGACCAGGGAGGTATGTATAACTGAGGCCTCCCTATGGTTCAAGTGGTGTCCCTTTGATCTCTGAAAAGCCCCTATAATCTTCCTTAGGTCTGTGGATACCCTTTTCTATCCTAGTCCCAGGAATTGTGCTACATGCACCAGGACAATGTTTTGATCTTTTCCTTGACTTCTCATGATCAGCCTTTCCAGATCCAACATTCTCCAAATCTTGTCGAGTGCCTTTTCTTCCAGTTGTCATGCTAGGTGCATGGGGCACAAGGTTGAGTATGGTGCTATAACTTACCGGTTAGCAGTATGACAGCTACAGATTCAAATCTGGTTTCTGTTCTTCATCAACAATATGATGTATTTGTCTGAGCTTTAGTCTTTTGTAAAGGAGAAAACATAGTTCATACCTTCAAAATCACTGGATGCTGGTTTTAATTATCTCTGGAATTGGCAGCCAAACCCTGGCAGACTAGAGCTCAGGAGTGAGGGCCCTCAGTCCACTGTGGGGAAAGGGCAGTAATCTTGGAACAGAGAACAAGGGGATAGGTCATGGCTCCAGGGCTGACCTCTAACATTGGCCATGGAGTCTCCACGTCCAGCTTCCACCTAGGATAGCGTCAAGTCCCCAGCCCAGCTTTGGGCTTCAAGGATTGCTTTCATACCCTGACTATTCTCCCTGCACCTGCTGGCTGTGTGCTGGGCAAGAGTCATTCCCTACCCCCACCCCCACCTTCAACCCCAGCTCCTTCCCAACCCCAGGGCAGATAAGCAAAAGACTTGCCTATCTCTGCAGGAGCTGCAGGGCCTGGGGACGGGGATTTGCCTGGTGGCTCAGGGTCCCAGGGGTTCACTCTCTCTTCCTCTCCTCTCCTGAAGTTTCAAAACAACAGGACCCATTTGGGTAGCTAGTCTCCTGCCTGCTTGTTTGTCCAGCTTTTAGTCCAGAGCTAGTCCCACCACCCTATCCCCTCACAGTTCTGCCACACAAGAACCCAGCAAAAACATCTTGGTGAAGACATTTATTTAATATGGGGGGTGTGGTATTGCTGTCTCTGTCAGTGTGTATAGAGTGGTAGGGAGACAACCAGAGGGACTTCTGTCCTGGAGAAGGAGGCTGTTCTGGCCCCAGGCTGGGGGGTGGGGAGCAGACTGAGGGAGCAGGGGAGGTGTGTAAGGGGAGTAGGGTGAAGCTCTGCACACATCCTTGGGACCACAGTCCAGGCCCACCCAGTCACCAAAGCAAGAACCGAATAAATAAAGTGCAACCGTGGGGTTGAGGAAGGGGGAAAGGGAGGGCACCAGGCGTACCCACGCCCACAGCCCACATTCAGTGCTGCCAGGTCTGGCCCACCTCCCAGCCAGACCTTCTTGTCCAATCACCCCTATGTCTGTCCCTTCACAAGCCAGGCAGGGCCCCTGTGCAGCTACTGGAGGTAGCGATAGGCTTTAAAGCAGTGGTTGCCAGCATCAGCCACCACCACGTGGCCATCCGAGGTCAGTGCGAGGCCCTGTGGGCCATACAGTGGCTCTGCAGACGTGTTGATATAGGATAGGAAGGAGCCAGAACTGTCGAATACCTAGGGAAGGAGTGGAGAATGGAGGGAGAGGTGAGATCAGGCAGACGAGAGGCAGTTTTGAGGGAGGGGTGCATGAGGCACAGCAGGAAACCTCACCCTCATGCCATCCCAGAGCCTTACTCACCTGGATGCGACTGTTGCCCCAGTCGGCCACGATGATGTTCCCATTAGAGTCCACAGCTACTCCTGTGGGGGCGTTGAACTGCCCATTGCCCTCACCGTGGGAGCCAAACTTGAAGAGGAACTCTCCGTCGGCACTGTACACCTGGCGGGGGAAGGGGCTGGGGACTGGGGTCCTGGCCTCAGGCAGAGGGTGGGGCCTTGGGGGAGGACAGGGTGAAGCCCAAGGGCTGAGGACCCCTAGATCTGCGGCTGTACCCCAGATTTTCTTCCTAGGCTTCACATCCATGTACCCTACTGCCTACTGGACATCTCCAGCTGATGTCCTTTGAACACCAAATTCAACAGCCCATCGTCTCTGGGAAGTCAGTTGTTCCGAGTTCTCTGTCTCAATGACTGGTACCAGCCAGTCGACCATGAGTCATTCTCAACCCCATCTTCTTCTCTGCTTGATAACCAATGAATTAACAGAACTCTTGATTCTATCTCAAATGCCCCTCTCAAGTCTGTACCCTGTGTATATACTGCCATGCCTTTATCATGGTCCAGGTTCTTATCATTTCTCATCTGGATCACTGAAAAGACTGATCTTCCTGCCTCTCGTCTTGCCACAGCCTGAGTGTTCTCTCTGAGATTCACAGGATTGCTTCACTCCCCTGCCTGCAATCCTTCAGTGACTCCCCACAGCTCTTGGGAGTAGAGCAAGCCCCTTCACCAGGCACACACACCTCATCCTCACCTTGCACCTGTCCCCTCCTCAAACCCAGCCCGAACTGCTCGTGGTTTCTAGAACATACTCTAAGGGGTCCCATCTCCCATCTGGGCTCCTCCTGTGTCCTTTGCCTCAAACACTCTCCTCCTTCTCTACCTTCTGGCTAATTCTCACTTGTACTTTAGGTCTTCTTCAAATAGCCTCCTCTGAATCAAACACTTATGCTACGCCCTCCCACAGTTCCCTGCACTGCCCTGTCACAGAATCTATCACATCATACTGTAGCTTCCTAGTTACCTTTTTCTCTTCCCTACTAGACTTTAACCAAGAAGACTAGGAATGTGTTTGCTTTGTTCATTGCTGTATCCCTAGCCTCTAGCATATGTCTGGGACAAAGGAGCCACGCCATAAGTGTTTATTGTTTGAATGAATGGTTTCAAGGGAAAGAAGGAGGTAAAGGAGTGAGGAGTCTTGTGGAAGAGGAAAGGATGCTGGGACAGTGGCCACGGAGGGAGGGAGGACACTGACCTTCACTGAATGGTTGTGGAAATCCGTCACTACAATCTCATTCTTGTTGTTCACAGCCACAAAATGGGGCCCTGAAAATATAAAGTGGCCACAGGGCAGTAAGCTGGGACACCCACTGGGATGGGGGAGAGTACCTGGAACAGTAAAGCTAGGGTGCTAGGAAATGGGTGGGGTCTCTGGGATGATGGGCTAGGATGCAGGGAAGGGGAATTCTCTAGGGCCAAGATACAGGAGGAGGGGTCTTTAGAGCTAGGTACCCAGGGGAGTTCTTTGAATAGATATTGGTGTTGTCCCCCCATACCTGCAAAGTGGCGGTCAGTGGCCCCACGGCCCCCAAAACGGCCAACCAGTTTGCCATTGGGCTGGAAGGTGAAGACGCAGCAAGATTTGTTATCGACCACAATGATATGTCCATTCCGGTCGACGGCTACTCCCTTGGGGCCCATGAGGCGGCCAGCTCCGATCTTGGTCTGGAGGAAGAGAACCCATGAGGGGCTTTATCCTGACTAGTAGGGAGAGCAGTCCCAGCCCAGCATCGAAGCAGAACCTGGGGATGGGCCAGGGAACAGGAGGAGGCAGGACTGGACCAGTCCAGGCCCTGACCACCAGGAGTCACTACACTGGTCTGCTCAGCGGGTCACCAGGGTATGAGGACAGCAACTGTAGGCCTCTCACCTTGAACTTGCCCTCAGGGGAGAAGATGCTGACCCAACGGTTGTCATAGTCTGCCACGATAATGTCTCCATTGGTGTCCACTGCCACGCCTGTGGGGCGCTGTAGCTGCCCAGGTGAGCGCCCTCGGACCCCAAAACGGAACTTGAACTGGCCCTCATTGGAGAAAACCTGGAGCAGAGGAGCAGGGGAGGGAGCAGGGAGGAGGGGAGACACTGTGGGCACAGAGAGAAGGGAGTAGGATCCTGAGGAGAAGACCCCCCCATTTATTCAGTCACTCAAGAAGCACTTACTGACACCATGCCGGGGGTACAGAGAGAAATCAAAGATGGCGACAGGCCCGGGGCACATGCAGCAGAGGTGTGAGGTGTGAATGGGACTGTGAGAATACAAACAGGCTGAGGGAACGGTGAGGACAGGCTATAAGAGAAGCTGGTATCTGAACTAATGGTCTAATACAGACGCCAAATGATGAGCGGAAGTCAGCCAGTAAAGGAGGAGGAAAAGGCGTTCAAGCAGAGTGAACAGGTAAAAGGCACAGAGTCCAATATGGGCACTGTTTGAGGACCTGCCCAGTGTGGCTGGAGTGCAGGGAGCACCCAGGTGAACAACAGAAGGAACTGTGTTTTATCCTGGGTATCATGAGGAATCACTCAAAGTTCCTGGGCAGAGAAGCGACAAGATCAGATTTGCTTTTAAGAAAGAACACTCTGGCTACGGGGAGGAGTCAAGACTGGAAGCTAACCACCCGGCAGAGGCTGCTTCGGTGGTCCAAGTGAGAAGTGATGATGGTTTGGACCAAGGAAACTGGCTGGGGCGAAGCAGACAGACTGGAGAGATATACAGAGGGAAGACTCAACAGGAATTAGTAGCAGACTGGAAAGGGGTAGGTGAGAGGGGAGAAAGTATACAAGGATTAGTCTATCAGGCTATGGGGCTGACAAGGAAACCTTCCTCCTAGATAGAGTGAACTTTCCAACTTCTCCCTTCTCCCACCTCCTCCACCTTAGCCATCTAACACCCTCAGGTCTCCTCATCCCAAATGGACCTCCTTTAGTCTTCCTTTCCCCTTAAGCTAAGCCTGCTGGCTTCTTCTTCACAGCCAAAACATTACTCACTGTGTAAGTCTCATATGTTCTGCTTTGTTATAACCTCTGGGGACACAAGATGAACGAGAGCCAGGAGCAGCCTTGGAGAACTCAAGTTCTGGGCCTTGGCCTTGCTCTTTGATCAAGACCCACTGCCTTCTTAGTGGACTGGGCTCCCCGCCCAACCCCACCTCCACCCCCATGTTGTAGTCCCACATAGCCTGTTTAAATTGATCTTACCAACAGATACCACTTCCTCCTGATGAGGACCTTCCACAAGCCCTCCCCTGGCCAACCAGCACAGCTGCTGGGTTCTGTGTTGGTCCCCCGTGGCAGGACAGCACTCATCAGTATGAGAAGGGAGGTACCATGGGCTAAAGTGTCCCACCAGCTCAGCAGTGAGGTAACACATCTGTACCCTCCAGTCTGAGCAGATCAGTTTTAGGCTAAACACTGATGAGGCTTTGGGAGGACTTGTTCTTCCCATCCTATCCTATCCTACCCCTTACACATGGCCAACTCCTACTCATCTTTCCATTCTCAGAATTTCCAGGTCATTTCTTCAAAGAAGCCTTTAATGATCACCCCGCCCCACCCCCAGCACTCAACAAATATACATAAAGTTAGGTCTTCGTGATACATGCTTCATAACTCCCTTCATAACAACTGTTGCTTCATAGCTAAATAACTGTTTAATGTCTGTGTTCCCCTTTAAAGATGTAAGCCCTGTGTGCGGCAGGGACTGCATTGGTTTTGTTTGCTGCTGCATTTGCAGCACTGTACAGCACCTGGCACTTAGTAGACATTCAACAAATGAATGAATTCCTCGGCTCAATCTCAGATCTGAACTGGACATCTCCAGTTGGATGCCACAGCTATCTCAAACTCAACACGTGCAAAAGCAGATTCATCAACTTATACCCAGGCCTGCTCCGTCTACTCAGTCTGGATCCCTCCCTCTTCCTTGACATCTGATGGCTCATCAAAATCTGCCATTCTATCTCTAGAATCTGCCGGTGTCCTCATTTGGTCCTTAACATCTCTCTCCTCTACCATACCATCAGTAAGGGGATCCCTGACTTCAGGCATCTCAGAATCTAGTGGGGGAGAGAGACTAAAAACAAAAGAAAACAAAACCAGACAAAACCAGAAAGTAAAACAACAAAACAAACCGATGATTCCAGGAAAGTCTGAAAAGTGCTATAGCAAAAGTCTAAGGGCACTCAGAAGAATGTGATTAACATTCTGCCTGAACGGAAAGAGAACGTTTTCACAGAAGAGCTGATAAAATTTCAGGCTAAGAAAATTATACACGGACATAATATATATAAAATCAAATTCTTCTTTCAAAACCACAAAATTGTTTTTGTCTTCTGTCAGCTGATGCTACTTCTGCTCAATGAGGGGATTTGCCTCACCCTCTACTACAGAAGGGTCCAAAGAAGGAAAAGTTCATGAGGACCCCAATCCTCATGAAGTGAGGGGGTTGTGACACCCATCTGGGAGCCCAACCCATACCAGCCCTGAGAACCCCAGAGTAAGAGAAGCAGAAACGCAGGTTAGGAATCCGAGAGCCAGGCTCCCAGCAGCAATGACACTGGGGTGTGGATGGGAGTGGAAGCAAGGAGGAGGACTGCCATAGGAGTGGCAGGTGTTTGGAAGGGAGAGGGCTGTACCAGGCCCTCACTCTCAGTTCCCCACCCTGAAACAATGGGCAGACACAGCCCC
Source organism: Lemur catta (assembly GCF_020740605.2). Classification (NCBI taxonomy): domain Eukaryota; kingdom Metazoa; phylum Chordata; class Mammalia; order Primates; family Lemuridae; genus Lemur; species Lemur catta. The sequence goes on from NC_059134.1 coordinate 62,596,049, forward strand.
TCATGGGGGAGACAAAGCAGCACCCATCTTTCTATGCATGTGAGCAGTAAGCACAACAGGGAAGGTGTCCCAAATTCCAACTTTTAAGCCAGGAAGCATCCCTAGCCTAGTGAGGAGAAAAGGAGCTGGAAGGTAGAGAGAGTACCTGAGTAGGGCCCAGCATCCTCCCTGACCCCCCAGCCTTCCAATCTCCTCCTCACCATCCAAGCTGGGCCCAAATGCCTTCCTGTGCTGCACTGGGCCTCTCCATTCCTCTGCTCTTAGAAATAGGGTAGAAATAAAGGTGGGCTGGACAAGACTAGGAATCTGGCCATAGAAGGGTTCTGGGCACTTTTAGCCTGCTGGGTGGAAAGCATGGTCCAGGGAGGAGCTGACACTGAGGGGAAAGACCTTAGCAAAGCGAGACCCAGGACAGGAGCACTCAAGCAGGGTAAGGAAGTTTAAATGTAGAGGTGTTGTGTAGTAAGGATCCTCAAGGAAATGTTTTGCTACCCCTTAAAATGTTTCCAAGTGTATGGTAGTTAGCAACAATCCCCTACAGGATAAAACCAAAATTCCACAGCATCATCTCCAAAGCCATTTACAATCTGACCTCAGCTACCCCTGGCCCTAATACTAATCTACTTCCAGCCTGCTGGGATCCTTCCAGTTCCCTAAACAACCTCCAGCACTTTCCCCCCTCCTGGCTTTTGTTTACAGCCTCCACCTGGACAATGGTATTTTTAACAATAGCTAATATTAGAAGGTTGGCTAGGTGTCAGGTATTGTACATTACATCATTTAATACTCCCAGCAACCCTATGAGGCATGCTTTTCCTAATTTTACACATGAGTTAACTGAAGCTCAAATGACTTGCTAGTATGTGGCAGAGCTAGGATTTGAGCTCAGGTGTCTGGTTCCAGAGCCTGAGCTTTTAACTGCTATGCTGTGTCTACCGCAATGGTGCCCACTTTGTGAGGCTCTAGGCTTACTACAAGGAACAGAGAGAGAAAAAGCCATTTTTCCTAGTTTTGAAAAGAAGTTCATGGTGCAGCAGAGACCAGGCCCATTCAGCGTGGCAGATGCCCTAATCAGTGTGTAAGGCACTGGGAGAGGCAGGGCAGGACCACCTGTGAGGTTGTGCTACAACTTCTAGCCACTGAAAGGCACCCCTTTGGCCAGGCTACCCCCATTTGCCTGTCTAGACAACGGATGGTTGCAGAGACTCCAGACAACATACATTCTGGAGCCAGGCAGGCATGTTGGAAGACAGCAGGAGAGGGCAAGCCTGCATCCTGACCACCAGGAGAAAAGGGGAGAAAGTAAGAGGCTTAGGTAGAGGCAGTGGGGAAGGAGAAACAAGCCAATCCTTAGGGTCCAGAAGCTGCTCTGGCCTGAGTCACGGCCTGGGAGGTAGAGGCCGTAAGCACAGTAAACCCTGGTTGCTGACTCCCAGGTGCTGGTCACTGTTGGGGCCTGTGGGGGGCAGGGTGGCCGGAAGGAGGGTGTGGGGTGGTGCTTTTATTCATTGCTCTTAAGGAATGGAACTAGCTGCCGGGTTTCATCTTTCAGGAGGTGACCTGTACACTCTATCTTTTCAGGAGGCTGTAGCTTGAGAACCCTACTTTGGTGTTGGGGGAGAGCGGTGAAGGTGCTTACCTGGATACATTGGTTGTTGCTGTCTGCTACCACTATGCGGCCGCTGCTAGCTGCGGACACACCTTGTAAATTGGTGAATTCACCCTTCTCCCTTCCACGGCTGCCTGTGGGGAAGCGAGGGGAGGGAAAACAGAAGAATTCACTGCGAGGTCATTTTGAACCCCCTTCCCCACCCCCACTGGCTCTGTCCTCGGCCATCTGTACCAACACGGAAGACGAGCTCATCCTCGATGGGGTTGTCCTTCCGCTTGCCGCCTGTGCTGTACATGGAGCTGGGCCTACGCACCGCCTTCTGGCGCACGTGGCTGCCGGGGCCTCCGGGGGACTTGACGCGGCGCTTCACATCGTCCGGGGAAGGCGGCAGGTCCCCAGGACGCAGCGCGCGCACGCGGAAGGGGCTGCCGCGCACCGGCTGTCCGTACAGCAGCACTGAGAGCAGCAGCTCGCCTTCAGTGCGCGCCGTGTACACCAGCTCGTATGTGCCATTCTTGTGGTCCACCACCGGCACCGGAAGGCGCGTGCCATCGGGGCCCGTGATCTCGGCGCGCAACTCGGCGCTGCCGGTGCGCACCAGCCGCCCATCCTTGTCTTTGGTAGTGACGGTGAGCGAGGCGGGCTGGCCCACTAGCGCCTGGCGCAGGCCCTCGCCCGTGGCCACCGTCTCATGAGCTGTGGCGCTTGTGGTTAGCAGCGCGCCCAGGTTGAGCACCGATCGCCGCAGCCCGTCAACCTCAAGGACCAGTTCCAGCTGTGCATTCTCGTGTGGCCGCTCCGGAAAGGCCTGCGCTGCCAGCGCCGCCAGCCGCTCCCTCATGTGCTTACGCACGAGCAACACTTCCGGGGCCGAGCCCAGGCGCAGTGCCTGTTCTGCGAAGCTGCAGCTACTGCCGATGTGTTCCTGACCCTGGCGCAGTGTGTCCAACTGGGTCTGCAACACCTGAGGAGGAGTAAAGGAGGGGTAGGTAAGCAGACTGGCACGGAGGGGCTCTCTGCGATGACTGATGAACTTGTACTACTATGGCATGAAAGAAATATGAGGGCGTGTGTGGATAGAGGACACAGGTGCAGCCGCGTCAGGAGCCAGAAGGTATCGGCTGGGGAAAGAGGAGCGCTGGTGTGGAAGGCAGGGAAACAGTGGGGGCAATAAAACCATCTCACGGTAGGCGATGGGGACGGATGAGCAGACGCACCTTCTGCTTGGCCCCACAAATGGTCTCCAGGTCGCTGACCAGGGCCTGCTTGCGCTGCTGCAGTGCTTGCTCCAGGTCCTCGAAGGCCGCGCTGATCTGGGCCAGGGCCTCTGCCTTGCGCTCTTGCAGCTGCTGGCTGATGCCCCCCACTAAGGCGATCGCTGCCGACAGCTGTGGCAATCTGGGGAGGAGGAACATCTCATACCAGGGTTGCTGGGGGTGCCCTCCCCAAACCATCCCTTCTCCCTGGGGACCCTGCTGCCGTCCTCCTGGAGACCCCCTCCTTAAGACCTCCCTGAGACTTCGATCTCTGCCCTTCACAGACCCTTTCTATCCCCTCCCCAGGACTCCTCCCCTGACCCTGTTGAGATACCATTCTTGCGGCCTCAACATCCAGGTCCCTGCTTGGTGCCTACCGGCCGCGCACGGCCTCGAGCTGGCGCTGCAGGGCTGCCTTGTGCTGCTCCACCACATCCCGCAGCAGCACCGTGCCGTGCTCCCGGTGCTCCCCTGCGCGGCACTCGCCACACATGGCTGTCTCACAGGCCTCACAGTAAAACTCCATCGTCTGACGGTACAAGGGCTCCAGTCAGGCAACGGCTACACATCACACTTCTTTGTCCCTCCCCTCCCCATCTGCCCTCCTTGCCCCTCACCTTCCAAGCGGACCCCCTACCTGGACCAGAGAAATACCCTCTCACCCACAGCCACTTGGCAGCGCCCCCAGCCCCCGATGCCTCTCCTCCTCCCACCCCAAGTCCTGGCCTCACTGGGCCTCGCTTGGGCCCACCTTGCCTTCATGGTTGGGGCAGGAGAGAGGGCGGCCAGCCACTGCACTGAGGGGGTGGGGGTCCTCGGGGTCATGGGCCCCATCAGGTGCCTGCTGCATCGCCTCCATGAGGCTGCTGATGAAGAAGTTGTTCTGCAGTGCCGAGACGCCCTGCTCGGGGAGGATGGACGTCTGCCGGCACACCGGACAGGACAGCGTCAGGCTCTGGGCGGGGATGTAGTTCTGGAGGCATCTGGCCAGGGAGAAGGAGGGGTCAGAGGAAGGAAAGGGTGAGGTGGCATCAGAACACTCGTCCTTACACCTCCCATGGGTGCTGACCCCTCCTCACAGGTGTGCCATGACACTTCATTTCAAAACCTCTCTGGTTGACACATCTCATCCACTAGCAGATGTAACAGGCCTCACCTCACAACTGAGTAGAAACACGTCCCTGACTCCTCTCAGAAGAGCAGACTATCACAGTATGCACAAGCACAGGTTCACCTTTCACAGGTGTTTACAAACCCTTCTCATAGAAAATGTGCAACTAGCCCCCCCTCCAACTTCTTTAATTCATTATACATTTACTCACTGCCTACTCTTGCCAAATTTGTGTCAAGCTCTGGGGACAAAAAGATAAAGCGCAATACCTGCCCTTAAAATACTTCCAGTCTATACAGAAAAAAGAACCATAGAGATAGAGTTTAGAGAAGTACATAGAGTAATGATTAAGGGCAAGGGTCCTGGAGCCAGCTGCTGGGGTCCAACTCCTGGGTCAGTCACCTATTATACTGTGTGACCCCTGATGTCACTTAACCTTGACTCTTCCTTTGTAAGATGGAGACAGTGCAGACTTCACAGGGTATTAAAGATTAAATGTAAAATACTTACTTACATTTAAAGAGGAATAAATGTCAAATGTCTGACTCACAAAAGCACTATATATGGTAGGCTACTAGTATTGCTTATCACGAATATAAGGAATACAGCAGATGCATGATAAGGAAATGCAGCTGGTTCAGGTGGGTGGAGAGGGTGGCCAGGAAAGGCTTCAGAGGAGGTAAAGTAAGCTAAATCTTTGTGGATAAATAATTGTTAGCCTGATCAAAGAAAGGTGCAGGGAGAGAAGGAAGGGTGTTCCAGACATAGAAGGCAGCTAGAAACGGCACAGTATGGGTAAGGAACTACAAGCAGTTCGATATGGCTGGAGACGAAGTCTAAGGCAAGGAATGGTGAGAGAGGTGAAGGAGCTTAGAAGTTATCCCACCAGCAACAGGGAGCTACAAGAGGGTGGCACAGCCAGGCTCACATTTTAGCAGGTTGCTTCTCACCACCTCTTTTGGGGGGTGGTGAATTTAAAGGGGATGTGACAGCAGACAGGGGGCAATGGAATCATCAACTAGTTATCATTTATTAAGCACCTATGTGCCAGGTGCTTTGCTTTCTAATTTATGTTTTTTTTTAAACAGGCTCAGAATCAGCAAGTGGTCCAAGGTAACAAAGCTAGTGAGTGCCGGAGCCAGTGAGGAAGACCTGAATGTAGGCAGTAGTGATGTAGACTCTGAGGAGGGAACAAATTTGAGAGGCATTAAGAAGTACAGGTGGGAGGAGTTGTCTGATTAGATGCGGAGAGTGAGAGAAGCGATAAGTTTTGGTTGACTTCTAGCTTCCTAGCTTAGACAACAGAGTGGACAGCGGTGGCATTCACTAAGATGAAAACCCCAAAGAAGAGTAGGTTATAGGAAAATTCAGCTCTGTCCTGGTTGAATTTACTGTTAACAGTGGAACATCCAGGGAGAGGGCACTGATAGATAGTGGGGAGAAGGCAGCTTAGAGACAGAGGTGGGTGTGCCATCCCCATTTAGATGGCCTCGGTGGCCATGGGAGAGGATGAGATTGGCCAAGAAGGGTTAGAAAGGGACAGAGCACTCAGTAAGTCCTGAAGCAGGACAACAAAGAGGACCAGGCAGAGAGGTAGGAGGAGTGGCAGTGTCAGGGCTACAAAGTGAATGGCACATTTCCAGGACAGAATGAGTAGTCATCACTTCAAACGCAGCCAAGGAGTCGAGTAAGGTAAAGACTGGAAAATGCCCACTGAATTTGGCAAATGTGAGGGTACTTTTGTCTGTAAGGAAAACAGGGTGAGGGAGTGGCCGGGAAAGGAAAGCTTGACTGCTGCAAGTTGAAGAGTGAAGGGAGGTTGGAAGTTTGAATGAGAAGGGGATTAAGGAGCTGGATGCTGCTAGAAGAGGGACAAGGGGACAAAGGGTTTTTATCTGTTTGTAATGGGAGTTTTGAGCATGTTTATAAATAGAGGAGGCAGGCGAGAGGGAGAGGTAAAATAGACTAGAGGACTGATAGGACAAGGTCTTGGGGATGGGGGAGTGGCTTGGCCTGGCCTGAAGAGGAGGAGTGGACCCCAGCCTCTGGATGGAGGGATGGGGAAAGGAGGGAAGGACACAGAGAGGAACAGGGGACACTGTTACAGAGAGGGTGCTTAGTTGCCTCAGGCAAGATCAGCTGCCCAGAGTGAAGGAGGGAGGATTCGGGAGCATGGCGATGGCTCAGATTAGTCACTGAAGGGAGTGGGGAGGACACTTACTAGAAACAGACATCAGGGCTGAAGGAAGCTGTGCTTGGAGACCACAAATTTGTGGAGAGAAGATCTGCATTGTGCAAACTCTCCCATATCCTCCATCTCTTCTCTTAATGTTCCCTATGCCTTTTGATCTTAATTAATTAAAATCTGACAAATACTATGTGCCAGGCATGATTCTAAGTGCTTCACAAATATTAACTTATTTAATTGTGACCTACTTTTCCCTGCAGTCCTCTCAAATAGAGAGTGGTTTTTGTTTCATACTCCACATTCCTTAGGGCCAGAAGGTGGGGTAGAGCCCTCCCTCTTCCCAACTGGAACATTTCTAAACTATTCTTCTTCAGCTCCTCTGAAGCTCATGCCTTCTGTCTATACCACCCCGCCTTGTTATTTTTGCTGCTAACCTAATGGCTACTCCCCCATCCACTTTAGTCTTTCTCCTGGCTCACTCTCTTCTATTACCTGCCCCTGCCACACACACTCTGCCATTGTTCTCAGTGGCATGACATCCATCCACCATCATGATTTCTTAATTCTTGACCTCTGCAGCCCCGATGATCTCTTCCTCCATGTCACCTCAGCTGTCCACTCCCATGCTGCCATCACCACCTACATCTTATTAGCAGTCACTGCATCAACTGTGAAAATCTGCATTTCATCCATTCCACTCTGCTCTTCCGCAGCTCTCTTAGCTAGCTCACTGATTCTAGCATTTCTCCTGCAAAACGCCTTATAACTCATCAATACCTCCTTCCTATTTGTTGAGCATACCTGGCTTATAATAGCTTCCTAACTGGTCTCCTCTTTCCATCCTTGCTCCCTTATAACCCATTCTCCACACAACAGCCAGGGTGAACTTTAAAAAAGAGTCTAATGTATATCACCTTTTTTCCCTGCTTAAAACATGATCCTCAAATAGTATCCCACTGCATTTAGAACAAAATCCAAACACTTTCTTTAAACCTACAAGCTCCCCCATGAACTGTCCTGGCTCTCTCCAATTTCACCTCATCCTACATTCCTCCTCAATCAGCACACTGGCTTCTTTTCTTGTCTCTGAACCTGCCCTGTCTGATTCTTCCTCAAAGCATTTGCACAGATTTTTCTGTTGTCTGGAACAATCTGTATGTCTGTCCCTTTCTCATCCTCGGGATACAGGTCAATTGTCACCTCCTCAGGGAAGCCTTCCCTGATGAATACAGAATAGTCCCCCAACCCCAACCACCCCCACTTACTCCTTGGCTATTTCCTGCAAAACACTTAACACAGACTGAGGCTTGCTTGTTTATTTGCCTGCTCACTGTCAGTCACCGCTCAGTAGAACATAAGCTCTCTGAGGGCAGGGACCAAGGGATACATGCATGAATCCTAGTTGAGAGTGAAGGCTCTGCAGTTAAACGTAGATTCAGACCTTAGCTATTTACTTGCTGTGTAGCCTTGGAAATATTTCCTAATTACTAACTGACTCTGAACCTTGGTTTCTTCCTCTCTAAAATGGGGATAATAAAGGATCTGTTGTGAGGATTAAGTAAATCAATAAATGTAAATCACTTAGCCAGTCCCTGGCAAATAATAAGCAATCAATACATGGTAGCCACTGTTATTACAATTTCTCAGGCACTGCTTTTCTCCATGAGTGATCAGTGGTCTAGGCACAGGAGAAAGTGTAGAGGCATCCAGTTACGGCTCTGATCCACTATTGAGCTTCTACTGAGTCTAGCACAGGGCAAAGGTGTGCAGGAATTGTGGGCGTGGGCAGTCAGATGGTCAGTCATGGGATCCAGGATGGGCAGGAAAGAAAGGGAAGTCAGGGTGGAGTTGGCAACCAGGAAAAGAGGGAGCAGTTGAAGGGGCTAGATGTCTCCACTGAGTCAAAAGTGGTGCAGTGGGAGTAGGATGATGTGAGCCAGGAGTGGAATACTGGAATTTAGGACCACAGAAGTGGTATCATTCTGCGTGATGACAACATTCAGGGCATGGTTGGCAAAGAGTGTCACTGAGGTGGAGTGGAGGACGTCCCTGGAGAAACAGTCAAGAGCCAAGAGGCATAAGTGGGTAGTGAGGTCTTCAGGCTGATGGAAGAACTTGAATGGGCAGGAAGCCTAAGACTGTTTCCAGTAGACGAAGGAGAAAGGGCAGTAGAGCCAGAATCTCAAAAAGCAGGGCTGAAAGGGAAGCGGTGTTCCTGGGGCAGAGCCAGGTTTCAATGGAGGAAGGAGTCAGGGGGAAAGCTTGGATGGAGGCAATAGTGAGAAGACCCAGGGACCAGACAACCCAGACAGAGCAATGAAGGATGAGGGCCTGAGAGATAATGTTGTCAAAATACAGATGTGATCATTTATAAGACCCTGCAAAGGCTTCTTGTAGCTCTCAGGGTAAAGGTGAAATCTTAACAGGTCTACAAAACCCCAAGTGGTCTGGCCCCCACCTACATACACCTCCAGCTTCATCCCATGCCATCTTCCTTTCAATCACACTCGCTCTGCTCCAGTCCCACCGGGCTTCTAGGCCCTCTTACCTGACACATTCCCTCATGCCACACGGCCCCTCCCAATGTTCTCTCTGCCTAGAACGCTCTTCCAACTCCCTTTACCTAGCTAACTCCTATGCATTCTCCAAATTGCACCTCAGCAAAACCTTCCCTGATTGTCCAAACTATAACAGATCCTATATGCTAATCTCTTGTGGCTTAGCACTTTATTTGCAGCACTCACTGAGGGTGCAATATTATATTTATCTATAATCTGACCATATGATTATTTGATTACTTTCTCCTTTACTATATTGTAAGCTCTTTAAGAGTAAGGATCATGTCTGTTTTTGCTTATCACTGCATACAATGCTTGGGACAGAGTCTGGCACATAGTAGTTGCTCAGTAAATAGATATGTGTTGAATGAATGAATGACAGATAGAAGCCTAGAGATTGGGAGGGGTTGCCTTTCACTCAGTGCCTGAGGATGACAATGAAAACAGGCAGAGAAGGACAGATAACTTCAAATAGCCTCCCACTAGTCACAAACTCTGTTGATGCCAGAGCTGCTTGAGGAGTCTCAGCACAGTCTGATTTCTCTGGCGGCATCAAAAGCTGCCCTGGGGTTTGGAAAGGTGCAGAGAAGGCCCTATTCTGGGCAGGGACCATGGCTCAGTGTTAGGAGCTTCCGGTCCTCTCCCAGGTTCTTGCCCCCAAACCCTCACTTACTGCAGGTTGGGGTTTACCTACAACCCTCCCATACATTCATGTTTCCCTCACCTATTACAGGTTTACACATGCTGCTCCCTTCTCAGGGGAGCCTGCAAGGTACTCATCCCTCCCCAGTTCACACACCCCCTCACCTCTCACAGAAGGTATGCAGGCAAGGCAGAACCTTGGGGCACTGGTACCGATCCAGGCAGATGCTGCATACCAGGAACTGCTTGTCCATTGGCTGGACCTCTGGGCCAGGGCTGTCCTCCCTCTTTGCCATGGTGCCCACAGATGGCTCCTGCCACTCACACCAGCTTCTGCATGGAGAGATGGTCAGCACCAGGGAGGCCAGCACTCCCTCTCCCTGCCTGATCCCCACCACTCAAAGCCCCTGCAGAGAATCCCCCCCACCGTACTGCCCCCGCCCTCCTTGCCAGGGGCAGGACCGGGCAGTGATTGGAAGGAGCAGAGTGAAGTAGGTGGGCTCAGTGACCCCTGAGCATGGTATTCTTCTTAAGAGCACAGACTTAGGGTTAGACTGGGTTTTAAACCTGGCTCAGCCTCTCACCAGCTATGTAACCTTGGACAATTCACATAACTTTGCTGAGCCTCAGTTTCCTAATTTGTAATTGCTTTGGTTTAGACATCTGTTCTCTCCAAACCTCATGTTGAAATTTCATCTCCAATGCTGGAGGTGGGGCTAATGTGAGGTGTTTGGGTCATGGGCGTGGATCCCTCATGACTAAATTAATGCCCTCCCTGGGGGTTGGAGAGTGAGTGAGTTCTCACTGTTAGTTCCTACAAGAGCTGGTTATTAAAGAGAGCCCGGAACCCTCCCCTTTCTTCCTCTCTCGCCATGTAATCTCTGCACACGCGGTCTCCCCTTCACCTTCTGCCATGGGTGGAAGCAGCCTGGGGCCCTCACCAGATGCCCAATCTTGAACTTTCCAGCCATCCATAATCATGAGCCAAATAAACCTTTTCCTTTATAAATCACCCAGCCTCAGATATTCCTCTAACAACACAAAAGAGATTAAGACAATACTTATGCAGTTAATAATCCCTATCTCACCTGGTTATTTGAGAACATGAAATTGTATGTTTTGAGTGCATGGCACAGGGATGCCTGTTTTCGCTGACACAGCCACCCTTCGTCTCCTCTGCCTGCCCCAAATCCTCCTCCAAGAGGCCTTTTCAGCGGAGTGTCTCTCCTCTGACTACCTGCAGCTCTTCCATCTGTGCCCTGACACACCCCTAGCACCACTACCTGGGGTTGCACTCCTTTTCATATCCAGTCCGTACTGAGGTCAGGATTGTCTCCCGAATACCTAATCCCCTTCTCTCCAATCTCACAGATACCACCCCCAATTCAGGCCACCATCGGTTTTCTCCTGGAATACAGCAATAGCCTCCTAACTAGTGTCCTTGTCTCCTCACTTCTCCCTTTTCATATGTACTGCCTGCAGCCAGAATGAGGTTTCTAAAACACTGATTTGATCATGTCACTACTCCCTGTTTAAATTTCTTCAATGGTTCACCATTGTCCAGAGGACAAAGTCCAAACTCCTTACATTGGCCAACAAGGCTTAGCTTTGTCTGGCCCATACCTTCCTCTACAACCTCATGTCTCATGACTCCATGATCAGTCACACTGGTTTCTTTTCAGTTCCTGGAAAACTCTTTGTTCTCCTTTGCTTCTGGGCAGTCACACATTGTGTTCCCTCTGCCCGCCATCCTCTTCCTATCCCCTTTGCCTGGCCGATGCCTACTTACCGCTTATCTTCCAGGTTCCGTGTAAATGTCACTAACTTTAGAGGACCTTCCCTGATTTCCCAGAGTCTGGGTTAGGTGCTTCACCTTTGTGTCCCTCAGCACCCTGTGTTTCCTCCATCCTGGCACTTACACACTATGCTATAATTTTCTTGTTACTTCTCTGCTTCCTCCACTCCAGGCAATGTTCTTGACAGCAGGTATTTTATTTTTTCATTCCTAGCACTTAACACAGAGCCAGACATAAGGATAGATCTATATTTATTGAATTAATTCAGTGATTCAACAAATATTTATTTACTAGGTACCTACTTTGTACAGGCGTTGGGAATGGACTCATAAAACAGATACAGTCACTGTCCTTGTGGTGGGGAGGTGGTGGTGGATATTAAAAAGTAAATAACCAAGTAAATACATAATTACAAATTGGTGGCATGGGAGTGCTACAAAGAAAAAAAGGATGCTATCAGAAAGAACACTTTGGGTGATCAGTGAAGGGCTCTCTATGCAGGTAACTTTTATTTAGAGCTCTGGAGGACAGGAGAAAAATGGGGTAAGGGCAGGGAACACTAAGGAGTCAGGGAAATCACTCTGGGCTGAAGGAACTGTGGCAGAAGGCTCATCGAGAACATAAAAGAACTGTGTGGTTAAAGTAAATAAAAGCAAGAGCTGAGTTTGGGGAGATAGGCAGAGATTGAGATCATGTTGGACCTTGTAGGGCATGTTAAGAATTTGATTTATAGGCCAGGATTGATGATAGGAGAAAAGAAAGAATTTGATTTTATCTAAGTTGGGAATGGGGATGTTGCAATTTCTAAACAAATACAAATAAATGTGAAAGCTACTCCGGCAGCTATGAGAATGAAGAGGAAGAGAAGGAAGAGTGGAATCAGGGAGAACAGTTAGGAGGCTATCAGAGTTCTTCAGGTAAGATAATGTTGGGTGTTAGCAGAGCTATAGGCAAAAAGGTAGACTGATTTGAGAAATGTTCATGAATTAAAAGGACACGATGATAGACTGCATGTGAGAAGGGAAAAGGAATGTCGATAATGCCTCCCAGGTTTCTTGCTTGAGCAAACAATGGGTCATGAACAGAGACGGTGAAAGCTGAGCAGGAGCTGGTTTGGGGCATTCTGGTCTAGACATGCTAAGTTTGGCGTGTCTCTGTGATGTCCAGGTAGAGATGTCAAGTAACGAACAGAATATAGGAGCTCAAGAGAGACGTCTGGGCTGATTATTGATTTGGGATCATTGGCATATTAATGGCACCTACAGCAGGAAGAATGGATGAGACTGCTAGGGACAGAGTGGACAGTGATAAGAAAAAGGCCCAGCGCTAGGGAGGGAAGCCAGCAAAAGTGACTGAGAAAGAGGATAGAGGAAAATCAAGAGAGTGTGGAACCAAAGAAATTAAGAGAGAGAGAGCAATTCAAGAAAGAGGAGGGGGGAAGCAAGAACAGGACTGGAGAGTGTCCATCAGATTTGGTGGTGACGGTGGAGTGGTGGGGACAGAAGTCAGGTCATAGTGACTGCTGAGTAAATGGGAGATGAAGTTAACACAGCAGATGCAGGCAGTTCATGGCAGAAATTTGGTCATGAAGGGAGGCAGAAAAACAGCTGGACTACTGCAAAATAGGCAGTGCTCAGGGCCAGGTCACCACTGTCTGCGCCCAGTTAGTGGCATCATGGACCTCTCTAAAGACAATGAATGAATAAACAAATGAATGCAGGGGGTCTGGTGCAGAGCCCTGCGCTGAGGGCTGAGCTGCACATGCCTTATGTTTGCATGAGGGTGGGTGTGCATAGGGTGGGGAGGGCATGCCTGAGAGCATCTTTCCCTAGTGTGGGCACTGGGATCCTGAGATTGTATCTCCAGATGTGACAAGTTCTGACTCTGGAGACTTAATACCAGGACAACATAGCAGGAGGGAGGACAGATTGAGGGTTGGCGGAAGGACCAGGAGGCCAATGCAAGCTGAAGCTTCTGTCTGTTGAAGGGGAGGGCTGGAATGATGACTAGGAGTGGTCTGCTGGGCCCTGCTGGGGCAGCTGGATATCAGGCTCCACCTTGCTCCAAGCCCAGAGGGCTGTCCCAGCCTGTCACACAGGGGCGGGGATTGGGCTATGTCCAAGGACCGACAGCTCCTCCCTCCCCTCCCCTTCCTGCTTCAGTTCCCCACCCAGATTTACTGCGCATGCAGCCGCTGAGGCCATACCCCAGCCTGAATCTAAGATCCCCTACCTCTCCTGGGCTCCTATTCATCTCTCCCATCCCACTGTGCTCTACAGATCTTCCCCCAAAGTACTGCGGGCAGTGGTTCAGGTGGATTGTTTATCACAGCAGACACTTGTAGGGCCTTGGACTCAAAGCTGGACTTCACCCTCTTTCCTCAGGCTGCCTTCTGCATTCCCTTATCTCACCCATCCTTTATGGCTCGGTTCTCAAGGCACCTCATTCCCTCATTCAGCATTCACTCAACACCTCTGCTAGGCCTGGGGACACAAAGATAAATAGTCACAGCTCAGCCTTCATGGATTCCACAATCTAATAAATAGATTACTGTAATGCAATGTGGTAAGGGCCATGATGGGGAAGCACAGATTGCTCCAAGAGTACAAAGAAGGTTACCTAACCTAGATCTGGGGCAGGGGTGGGTCTGGAGGTTGGAGGCCAAGGGAGTTCTAAAGAAAGTGACATTCAAGCTGAGAACTACAAGATGAGTAAAAGTTAGAGAGCATGGTGCCTTCTGCATCAGCAGGCTGCTGCACCACACTGTGACAGGGCTAAGAGAAGAGATGGAGAGGTAGGCAAGAGCTATACCATGCAATGCTTTGTTGATCTTATTATGGAGTTTAGACTTTACCCTTCTCTGCTAGGGGATTAAAACTTTATCCAAAAACCAAAGGAAAACTCTGGGAGGGGGGGTTTAAGTATAGAGTGACAAAAGTATATTTTTGATTTCTATGTAGAAAATAGTTTAGAGGGGTCAAGAATAGAAAGTTAAGAGATTGCCTTGATTACAGGGGTGGCAAAGGGAGGTCAAGAGAAGTGGATCTCATAGGGAGGAATCAACAGAACTTGGTGACTGGTTGGTTTTATATGAAGAATCAGGGGGAGAAGAAGGAATCAGAGATGATTCCTAGTTTTCTAGCTTGAAAACTCTGGAAGAGCAGTTTGGGTGAGAAGGTGATAAGCCCAGAGTTTAATATGATGAATCTGAGGTGCCTTTGGGACATAATTCAAGTGGAAAGGTTCAGCCGGCAGTTGGAAAGACAGGCCTCTCGAGAGAGAGGTCTGGCCTGGAGATATAGATCTGGACGTTGTTGGTGTAAATATGGTTCCTGAAGCCATGGAAGTGGAAGACATCACACAGAGAGAGTAAGGTGAGAAAGGAGGGCCTATGACTAAGCCCCCAGGAACCTCAATATTTATTTAAAGGACAGGCCCAGGAAGCAAAGCCTATAAAGATTGAGAAGGTATGTCCAGAGAGGCAGGACAAGTGGGAAAGAAAGATGCCATGAAGGCCAAGGGAGAAGAGAGATTCATGAGCAAGGCAGTGAAATGCTGCAGAGACGTCCCATGACTTAAAGCTCCAAAGAAGCTGTCATTAACCCCAAAGAGTGTGGCTTCCAGGGGCTAGTAGAAAGGAAGCCAGATTCACAGAGTTAAGGAAGAAGTTGACTACGAACAAAGACAGCCAGTGCTGACTCCACTAGATCTTTGACATCTGCCATGGATGTGCTTCAAGGCTTTTCAGTTTCTCCAAATTCTCACACAGCATTAACTTCCCCTATGACTTCCTCTTACAATCTCACAAGATTCCTAGTACACAAGATTTACACAGCTGTGAGTGGAGGTGACTAAGGCATTGTTGCAAAAGGATGCAAGAGGTCAACTAGGCTCACTTGCTTGCTAAAATGACTCAATGCTACTCACTAGGTTCCAGGTGTATTCAATTATTTGAGACTTCAGCAAAATGACAAATGACTGCAGGTTACAGTTTTTGGGTTTTCCCTGAAACAAAAGAAGCCTTGGATGAGGTAAAGTCCTAAAAGCCAAGGAATCCATTAAATAAGATTGTCACAGAAGGAAAGTGATAAAATTCACAGTACCATCTTCCTCATCACTGCCAGACTGAGTAGGTGAATGAACCATTCAATCAAACTTCCCCCGGCACACTCTAGGCCAGACCCTTCAACTGGGAATTGGAGACACACTCCTTGTCTTTTACAAGTTTTTAGACTAGTGTGGGAACAGACATGGAAATACTTAACTACAATGTGATATGTTCAAACTGCAACAGCATCAAACAGGAGGAACTATCTAACTCTGAGAGTGGTAGAGAATAAAGAAGGCTTCTAGAGGAAGGGATATTTGGCCGAGTCTTGAGTGACAAACAGGTGATTGATAAGTACATTGGGAAAACAGTGAGTAAAGAAATAGAAGCATGAAAAATTAAGAAATATGGACCAGGTGGGCAAAAGTGCAAAACTCAGAAGGGCAGAGGCTACTTGATGTTTTTACTCCAATCCATGTGGGTTCTCCACTTGCCTCTTTGGTTGCCCCTCCCCTGCCCATTCCTAAAAAAAAATGTTTATTTCCACAGGGTTTTGTTTTAGGGCCTCTTCTCCTCTCATTTTTCATCCTCTGCCTGGCCAATCTCATTATCTCCCCTCGTTTCAGTTAACACCCAATTGCTAATGACTTCCAAAGCCTTATCTCCTGTATTTGATGACTCTCCTGAATCCCAGACCTGTACATCCAACTGCATCTTGGGCATCTCTACCTAGATGGTACACAGGGACTAGTCCAAACCTTAATTCATTTTTCCCTAGCCTACTCTTCCTGCTATGTTTCTCATCTCAATAAAAGGCACTACCATTCACCTCGCCACACAAGCCAGAACCCTGATAGTCTTCTCAATTATGCCTTTTCTTTCACCTTTGAGATACAAGCTATAACTATGGCCTTGATTCTGCCTCTGAAATGTGTCTAGGTTTAAAAAGTCAGGAGATGTAGGATCTAGTCCTGACTCTGTCACTAACTCCACTAAGGCAAGTTCCTACTCCATTCCCTTACTTGTAAATTGGGAAAGGGGAGGGTCTTTTTGTTCTCAAAATCTGAGATTTCCAAGGTTCCCTTTCAAGACAAGGGTTTTTACAGATTGTAATATGTGCCCATGATTAAATCCCATCTTGTACTATCTTGATGATCTGATTAATAGTTTCACCGAAAGGCTAGGTGTGTTACAGGGTGGTCACAGTTGCCCCCTCCTTTCAAAATAAATGTTTGCTTGGTTTTAAGTCACCCATGACACTCCCTATGAGCACCCTCTACTCCAGCCATACAGTTTTTCTGAACCCAAGCTGTGTCTCAACTATGGGCCCTTTGCTCAAGTCCTTCTCTCAGCAAGAATGCCATTGTCCCCTAAGTGGCTGCAGAGGTACCTGGCACACAGGAGGTGCTCAGTGTATGTTGGTGACAGGAGAGCCATGTTTAAATCTCTGTAGTTCCCTTTCATCAAAGAGAGATGCAAAAGTAATGGCAAATAACAAGACAAGTGAATAAAGTTCCACGGAAAGATACCTCTGCTTAACATAAGGAAGCTTTCCCACAGCAGAAGGTAGTAAGTGCTCTGTCACTGGAGGCATGCAAGCCTAGAGAGGCAGGGCACCTGTCAGGCCTGCAGCTCTGATTCCAGTTCTGCAGCAAACCAGAGCCCTGCTTAGGGGATGAATGGGCACTGGTGAGCTGGACAGACTCGCAGGGAGAAACCTGTGAACAAGACCTCTGCACCTGCTCTGATCTCCCGAATCGGATCTTCCTGCTGGGGCCAGTCCTGGGTTTCTGTTGTCCACATCAGAGACCCCCACGCCAGGAACAAGCCCAAGGCCTGCCCTCAGTCGGACTGACCTCCCTGGGGTGCAGCCTGCCCCTCCAACCTGCAACCATCTGTCCCTGCAGGTTTGCAGCCAGGAGGGAGGAGGTCAGAACCCAGGACGGGCCCGGGGGTCCTCCAGGCGGGGCCTAGGCTGCAGGGGAAACAGAGGGGTCCTTTCCTATGAGAAACAGCCTCTGCATGAGGCTTCCTGTCTATTGAGCAGTGCTAGGGGAGGAAAGGGTGTCCTCCACCCTGACTGGTGGGCCTGTGGGTGTCAGAGGACGGAGGGGGTTCCAAGGGGTGGAGGTGTCTGCACCAGGGAGAAAGGGACCCCTCAGACATGCTGGGCCACAATATTCCAGAGTCCCACTCAGCAACCCCACTTCCCCTCCGCAACCCCCCCCATCCTTGGCCCGTAGCGTTCCCACCCTCCGCCAACACACACAAGCTCCCAAACCCCGCGCTCCTCCAAGGAACCATCACCCATCCATCCGCGCCTCCCCCCTCAAAACACGGACCTCACGTGAGCAGCCACAGCCCGAAGAATCCCCCTGCTGCTCTCATGGACACGCCTCACGTGGACAGAGACAAGCACAGCTTTTGAAAATCATCCGCGCCCCCACCCGCAGAGACGCTCGGACCCGAACCCGGACCGAGGCAGACAGGAATACAAACGCACCCTTGGGGCCCGCCCTTCGCACTCACCGCGTTGGAGCAGGATGGGAGGGCAAGGCCCGGACTGCGGCCACTTGGAGGGGCCCGCGGCGCTGCCCCCGCTGCCAGCGCCCGTCCGCCCGGCCCTGCCCGCGGCGCCGCCCCACCTCCCGCGCCTCCGCCCGTCCCCGCGCCGGCGCCGCCAGACCAGCCGCACAGCCGGAGGGAGGGGCCGGGGCGGGGCTGCGGACCGGTCGGGGGAGGGGGCGACTCGAGCGCCGAAGACCAACCCACGCCCCGCCCACCTCCACGGGGGCCCCGCCCACCCCGCCTGCCCGCCCCTACCCCACCCGCTGGGCACCCTCAACGCCCCTGCAGCTCCTGCAGACTCTGCCTCCGCGGTGCGGCTGGGGAGCCGGGGAGCCGGGGAGCCGGATCCCGGATCCCGGATCCCGGATCTCCGCCAGCTGCCTCCGGCTCCCGAGGGCTCTGGGGGAGGGCGGTGTAGTCGTTCTCAGGAGCTGGAATAAGGCTCCGTCTAGAAAAGGCAGCTGGGGCAGCAGGGATTTCAGACTGTGAGAGCCCGTCTCGGCTGCCTCCTGGAGGTGCCCTTTCCGGCTTTCTTGGGGTGCTCCATGGAATGTGCTAATCTGGTCTCCGCTGACCGCTCAGCAGGGGGAGGCAGGGACCGTCTGTACCTCGGCACGGGTCTCTGGGCGGCGAAAGGGCTGTACCCAGAGCTCTGGGAGAAGGAGCTGACGGAGTAGAAAGGTGGAAGACGATTCGGCTCTAGGTGTCTCAGGAGTCCCCTCGTGAGGAAATTATGGTTCAGACCAACCAGCGACTCCCTTCCTCACACCCAAGACTCTGGGCAATTCTCAGAATCATCGCATTATGGGAAAGCAGCCCCAGTGGAAAATAATACAAATTAGAACAGCTAACAGGGACTTAGTGCTTATGTGCCAGACACAGAACTAGTCTCCTGACATATTTAATACTCATAACCAAAATAGGTAGCTTCTTTTATCAGCTCTGTTTTACAAGGGAAGAAACAGGGCCCTGGCTCCCCAGACGTTAGTCCTGATCATTCAGCTAGAAAGTGAAGAACCCAGATTTGAGCCCTGCTTTTAGGCTCTGCCTCCAGCATTTGGAGATTCAGTACCTTTCATGTTGAAAAATAACCAGTGGTCCATGAAGTGGCAGCTTATATGAGGGAACCGCCCCCCCCCACACACACACACAAATCAAGCTCTAGAGTCAGGTGACTACGGCTGACCAAAGTCCAGGAAGCCTGCCTGGGAGCTGTAGTAGCAGTGACAAAGAGCTAAGTCAGGCCCATGTGGACCCCAGTGCCATGAGAATATGCTGACTGGGTTGTCCCATTCCTCCAGCCTTCCAGAGGTGGGGAGAATGTTGAAAAATTCTGGAGCTCTCCATGGCCAAAGGGCTATAGGTGATGACACCTGGGCCCTGACTAAACCAAAGTGCTGTTAGGGAGCTTTCTTACAATTTCCTCACACCAGGTTCAGATTTGGGCTCAACACCTGGGTGCAGCCAGAGCCATGGGAACTGCCTCATCCACACACGCAGAAGAGGGTGCTCCAGTGCTTGTGAAGGAGCCTCAGTGTTCACACTTGGAGTTGTTGGCTGGGGCTTACTAGACTACCCACAATGGCGGAACTGGGGTATATATGACACTATCTTTAGCCTCAGGACTACTTTCCTCAATCCTAGACTTCTCCCATGCTCTCGAATTTCTGCTTAAAAAGCTTGACAGCTCCCTTTCTCTGGATGGCAAAAGTCCTCAACCATTCCCCCTTCATTTTTCATTTCAAACTGAATTCCTCCCATGTTGGCCTCTGTCTAGGATGCTCTTCCCTTTACTCTTGGCCAGGCTGTCACCTACTAACCCTTCAGGCCTCAGCTTTCAAACTGACACCCCCATTTCCACCCTAGCCCAGGCTAGATGCCCCTCCTCTGTACTCACATAGCTCCCTGTTCTTCTGTATCCTAGTACTTATCACTGTATTGTAGTTGCCTGGTTACTTGTCTCTATCCCCCACTAGGCCATAAACACTGTGGGCAGGGACCGTGCTTTATTCACTGATGTTTCCCCAGGGTCTAAAGCAGTGCCTGGCAAATAAAAGCACTCAGTAAATATTTGCTGTATGAATGAATGCATGATGAAAGTCAGCAAACCCAACCCCCTCTGGACCCTGTGCTCTTAAGATCCATGGCTGTCTTGGTGCTGGCCGAAGGACAAATAAAGCTTTGGCTCCAACTGGGGCTGAGGGAGATTGGGCCTTCAGACTGTTTCTGAAACTGTGACTTCAGCTGCCTGGCACTAGCTCTTCTGATTTCAAAGGATTTTGATCTATGTTTAGACTACGCATTTCTTTACCCACCCCACCCTCCTAGAGTCCCCCACAAATTGACCTCACTGGGCCTGCTTTTATGAAAGGTTTATTCCTAGTGTTAGGTCCCAATCTTCCTGGGCTCTAAGCACAGTTAAACTGGGTGGGTGGGTGAGGGGAGGCCCATTTAGATGCAAAGCCAGAAATGGAGCTCCCCATTATCCCTACCCCTTTGGTCCCAGTCCCCTTCTCTGCAATGGGCACACGCATAGAGGAGAGACAAAGGGTATTGGAGGCAACATCGTTGGCCCAGGGGAGCCCAAGAAGAGCTGCCATCGGCTGACAGTGCCTTTTGAGGCTCTGCCATTGGTCAGGGGGCACACCCCAGCCTGAGGAGTGATGCCATTGGCCTGGGAGTGGTTTTGTCGTAGCCTTTGGCTGTGGAGTGGAAGGAAAAGATCTGGGAATGAAGCCCAGTGGCCAGGAAGATAAAGGACAGGGCAGCAGCTTCTGGGCCTCCGGGCCCTCTTCCCACCACAGCAATGTGGGCAAAACTGGTGTCAGGTCCCAGCCAGGAAAAGGGAGCCCAAGCCAGAGGGCATATGGCAAGGGATGTCCCAAGTCCAATCTTCCCCACCCTGGGGCTGCCCCTCTCAATGTCCTTCTTGATAGCCAAGTTGGGCTGGGAGCAGCTCACTGCTCCTCTAGCCAGGAGGGTTTCTCAGCTCCTGGAGGCCGCAGCTTGATGTTGAACTGCTGCAGGGTCTGCTCCAGCTGTTTCTGGTTCCCAGCAAAGTAGGCGGACACGGCATTGTGGAAGAGTAGCAGCTGCTTGTGCATCACCTTGATCTGGGGGTCCAGCAGGGTCAGCTAAGGCTGGACTCAGGCGCCCTTCTTGAGGGTCTATGAGCCTGAGTCCAGGCACAGAGCAGGGGTGTGTGGACTCTGCTCTGATGGTGCTTTTGGGGTGGGGGCTGAACTCTACCCAGGGAATCAAAGGAGATAGGTCAATCTGATGGAAAAAACCTGACTTGATTTGCTGGGCCTAGGGTTCTGGTATCCCAGCTCAGGGAGTGATTTATCCCAGTTATGTTCCAACCAAATCACCCAACAGGAAAGGGCCAGGGATTGGAGGGAAGGTGACCTGGAAAGGCTCAGGCTGAGGGGGCTGGAGAGAACATCCCATGACCTAGACAGGCTGCATTTCCCCATTCAATGATGGGGAGGAACTGAGGGGAAGATTAGTGTCACAGGTGGGAAGGTGGGCTAAGGTCAAGGGGGTGGGGTTGGCACCTTATTTTCTTCCAGGAACTTGAGCTTGATGGCCACATCTCCCCGCAGCTTCTCATACTTGTCCCGATGGGCCTGGAAAGTGGCCTGGGCGCTCTCGAGTCGACCACGTGTCCCTGCATCCCGGGGGCCTAGGCTCAGCTCCTCTAAGTCTGTTCGGTAGGCATCATATTCCAGCCTGGGGAGGGGGTGATACAGGCTGGTCTCCACCCCTTTGTCCTCAACACATACTTTTCTTTCCTTCCTAAATTCTTATGCCCCATTTGTCTAAACTTCCGCCCATACCAGCCAACTCCCCAAACTCTAGGCCCTGCCAGTGCCCGCACCTGGCAGCCTCATACTGTTTCACAGTCATGAGTGTGTCTTCCATGGTCTTGGTGACCAACGTGTTGATGCTAGAGACAAAGAAGTTCACAGCCCCTAGCAGCGTCTCCCCATTCTTGCACAGCAGTTTTTGTGTCTCTGCATTGTAGCCAAACTCCTCCTGAGGGCAGAAGGGAGGAACAGGACTTGAGTAACAGTTCCTACCTGACTGGAGCTAAAGAGCCCCTCACTACCCTCCTCCCCAGAAAGGAAAGAACCATCAAAACTGGGACCACCAAGGACTGCCTCCAGCAAGGCTCTTAGCCAGAAAGTTAGTGGGCCACGCTGGGGATGCCTGGGGTAGGAATGTGAGGGGTGGGAGTTCTCAGATAAGCTCACAAGACTGGAACAGGGAGAGCTAGTGCAGCAGGCAGGGGATTAGGCTGAGCACTAAAGGCATTCTTCCCAATGCAGACAGGGATTGCTTGTGAGGCACCTACTGTGCACCCTCCCGCAGCCCCTCCAACTTCTGGATCTCTGTACAAACCCTTAGGCTGCCTCCACAGGTGAGTGCTGCTGGGGACAGGGCTGGGCCCACCCTGGAGGGGTTCTCCCTGTGGGCTGCAGGAGGGAGGGAGGGAGGCTGAGGAGTGACTGCCTGGGAGGGGCAGGGCCCAGTACTCCCACCCTCTTTGGTCTGGCTGAGGCACCTGAAGCTCTGGGGACTTCTGGCTGAGGTCGGCAAAGGCGTCACCCAGTGCATGCTGGGTCTGCAGCAGGCTGTAGAGGTGGGCTGTCAGTGCCCGGCCCAGCTGCAGGACACTCTCATACTTGCGCTTCGTCTCACGCAGCAACTCAATCTGTAGCTCTAGCTCCAGGTCCACAGTCCGGGAGCCTCGGCCAAATCGTTCTGATAACAGCTGCTTTGTGCACTGATCAGGAAGTGGGGGAATAGGTCAGAGACCCTAGCACCCTCCTCAACAACAGGTACCTACCCCAGCACCCCGAGGTTCCTAGTCTCAGCCATAGATAGGATATTAGGATCTGGGGAAAGGGGGAAAAGGTACTCAGAAGGAGTTTTGGGGAAAGGAGAGGTGCTTAAATCCTACCTTATATGTGTTGATGCCCCATTTCTTGACAATGTCAAATTTCTCTCCAGCGATGCCCCGAGCCACCTCATCTCCAGGGCCAGCAGGAGTGGTGCTGTGAGATGGATGGCGGCCAGACCCTAAAGGACCAAGTTCTCTGACACCAGCCTCTCAGATACACCAGACACCTGTGTGAGTCCACCCATACTTCCTTCCCAGCACATGAAAATGACTTCCCTGAAGAAGCAGCTAGAGACAATTGGATTCTCCTGCTAAGAACTGGGACCTTGTGCCCTGAGAACCAAATTCCAATATACATCTGGCCTCCTTGTGGGGGTGTGGGGGAGGAGAGTGGGGATTTGCCAGTGTAAAGGAGCAAACAGAAGAAAATACATTGAGTTTGGGGGTGGGGAGTCAAGGATGGTGGGTCCTGATAACAGGAAACCTAGTTGACATTCCCAAGTGGAATCTTAGTCAGGGATTCAGGGATGTTTGTTATCTAAACTTTAGAGTCTAAAGTAAAACTCTGAGAAGTCTTGCAAATTTCCAACACAGCCTCAAGCTCCAGAGCAGGGTAACTCCTGTGGAGGTGGTGGCAGGGAAAGAACAGATGGGCCATCTCAGGGGCTAAATGTCAAGAGGAAAGCAGATGGACAACCCTATGAGCTGGTCTTGGTCTAAGGAGAGTCATGGGGTTCACACGAGCAAAGTTCCCAGGATCTCCAGATATAATTCAAGCTTTCCTAAACATATCCTGTGCTCCCCAAAACCATTCCTGTCCCCCTCTCCACTCAAGCTTCCTCTTTCTGATCCTTCATACCTGTGGGGATGAGTCCATCACCAGAGCCCCCATAGCCACCAGACACAATACTGGTTTCATTGAGGTTGGGTCCTGACACCATCACCTGCTGGAGGTCCTATAGGCCAGAGAAGACAAGGGGCTTCAGGAACACAGGGGCAGCTGAAGAATTTTGGGGGTGGAAACAAGTTTGCATTGAAGCATCATAGAGTACACAAGGGAAGGCTGCACAGAATCAGAATGAAGATTTGTAAAAAGAATGAAGGAAGTTAGATAAGTTAGGAGAAGACTATTGGAATGGGGGTGACAGTCCAGGGTTTATAAATTGGGATTCCTAAATTGAAACAATTACAAGAATCCAACAGAAGCACCTGCTCCAGCCCATCGTCTTCAGGAAGCTGCCCAGCTTCACCGTTCCCATGGATGGGGATCTCCATTGTGGCTGCCTTCCCTAGGATCCCGTCCGTCATGGCTAGGGAAGGTACTGGAGTCAAAGTCTCCACCTCAGCACCCTGCAAAGCCCAACGCAGATAGTTCTGGAAACTGGCCAGCACTCTAGAAGACAGAGACCTCCTCTGCCATTTCTGAGGTTTTAGAGGTTGTCCCAGGGCTTGAGTGTCCTGGGGTTCGGCCAACCACACCTTTCCTCAGGTATAGGTATTTGTCTCCTCCCTAGTGCACAATTGTACACGTGTGCACCAAAGCCTGGGTGTCTTCTCACAACCCCCCAACCTCACCAGGACTCCGGTGATCATTCATGCATTCACTCATTCAACAGACATTTAATGAGTACCTAATATGTGTCAGGCACTATTTGAGGCAATGGAAATAGTGTAGTGAACAAGAGAGAGAAAGTCTGTGCTCATTTGTAACTTATCCCCAAGCAGGTGTGTTTACTCTCACCAGGAGACGAACCCCTCTCGAGGGCTCAGGTGTTCACACACCATTCAGGTATGTTCTCCATTGCTTGGCCTTTCACACTCTTTTAGTGTTTCTTCCCGCTTCCTTCAGGCGTTCTCCCCCTCCTCCATCTCATGCACCTCCTCTTCCTCAAGCCCTCCCTATCAGGCCTTAGTTGAATCAGTTGGTGTATGTTCCCATGTATGTCTCTGGTAAAAGGCTCTCTTTCCCAGGATATAGGTGATCCCTTCCAAAGTCAGTTATGTCTCCCAGGTGTGTGAGTTCCCGCCCCCCCCATACACCTGGACATCAGGTGTGTCCCCATCCTTTTCCCCAGGGCTCAGGGGCATCTTGCCCTCCGGGCAGGTTCGTGCGTTCAACTTCCCCTCGCCCAAGTATGTCCCTCTCACCTCGGGCCGGGCCGCTCTTCCCCTCGGGGCGCCAGGCCCGGGCCGCGCGGGGACCTCGGGCTCCAGTTCCCGTCGCGATCCTAGCAGCAGGTCAGGGACACGGCGGAAGTGACGTCCTCTCCGGGCAGAAGAAGCCGGCCACGTCGCAGATTATAAGGGCGGAGGTGACGTTGCAGCCGGAGGCAGGGCGATCCTTTAGCCCACCCCTCAGTCCTCGGGGAGCGGCGAGAGACTCCTTCCGGGGCGGCGCCGAGCCCGTGTAAAGGAAGTGTCGCAGGGCGCGCGCCGGTGCCGTGATGGAGCAGCAGCAGCAGCAGCAGCAGCAGCAGCAACTGAGAAACGTGAGTGAGAACTAAGTTGCTCCAGGGCCGCACGTGCCGCTCTCATCGCTGTCCACATCGCGGGACCCCCACAGA
Organism: Lemur catta; assembly: GCF_020740605.2. Lineage (NCBI taxonomy): Eukaryota > Metazoa > Chordata > Mammalia > Primates > Lemuridae > Lemur > Lemur catta. The sequence goes on from NC_059134.1 coordinate 62,621,298, forward strand.
GCTGGGGATCCGAGGGCTGGAAACACCGGGCTGTGGTGCGCGGTCCTGGGAAACCTCGGGTGGCGGGGCCTTGAGTTGAAATGTGGGGCCGTTATCGCTGCGTTCTTAGTCCCCTTTTCTCCCAGTTGCGGGACTTCCTGTTGGTCTACAATCGGATGACAGAACTCTGCTTCCAGCGCTGTGTGCCCAGCCTGCACCACCGAGCTCTGGACTCTGAGGAGGTGGGAACTGTATAGGGAGGTGACCCTCGACCCTCAAGAGTTATTGGCAGACTGCTTCCCTCCTCTCCCCACTTCCCCTGCCTCTGGCCCTGGCCTTTTCAAGACTCTCACCCCTAGGCTGGGGATGGGAAAGGAAGGAGGTGGGCATGACAGGACGTCTTTTGCCTCCACTTCCAACCTGTCTTCCTTCCAGGAGGCGTGTCTGCACAGTTGTGCTGGGAAGCTGATCCATTCCAATCACCGCCTCATGGCCGCTTACGTGCAGCTCATGCCCGCCTTGGTGCAGCGCCGCATCGCGGACTACGAGGCTGCCGCGGCTGTGCCAGGTGCTGCTGCTGAACAGCCCAGAGTCTCGCCTTCAGGCAGCTAGCCGTTCCCAACCCCAGGAGAGAAGGCACTAGAAGGACCCTCAGATTGAAGGATCCAGTGGACCTTGGGCTTGGTGAATCCTGTACGTACAGCATGAGGGTTTGCCTGAAAGCTGGGTACTGTTGCTCCTTTTCCTGGAGCAAATAAACCTGCTTTTTGCTCTGTTTGGTTTCTGTTCTGGACAGGGAAACTTTGCCTACTTTATTGGCACTATCCTTTGTTCGGTCATTTAATGGTGGCTTCAGCCCTGGCAGATGAGAAATTGTCTTCTACATGTAGAAGGAAAACTTCAGAATTTCGAGGCATCTGGTTAAAAGCAGGATCTGTATGTACAATTTTAAGGTTGGTAATAGCAACAGGAAATTGGTTCCTGCCCAGAAGACAGAAAATGGGCTGTCTTCTGTCTGACTTAAATGGCTCACCTGTGAGCCGACTGTGCATTGGTTCATAACTGGTTTTTTGTGGACCATGTCTTATGTGAAATAATCCTGTTGGATTTAGGGAAAGAAGGAAATATCTAAGTACAAAAGTTCAAAAAAATCACAGAGCTTTTGAGCACTGCTTTCTGGGAAGTTAGTGGCCACAGAAGAGAGTTGAAACCTGTAAGAATTCTAGGGTGTTCTGGAACTCCAGCCATTTCCCCAGGTTGTTACTTTCTTAGTATTTCCTGTCTTCCCAGGCTAAGCAATAAAACCTTTGAACAAAGAAAGTCTGTGTGCTTGTCATCAGGAACCGTCAAGAAGGGGGAAACTTGGGGACCATATTCTGCAGTATAGCCAAAGTTTTTTTTAAATTTTTTTTTATTTTAGCACATTACAGGGGTACAAATGTTTAGTTTACATATTTGCCCTTGCCTAACCTGAATCTGAGCTTTAAGCGTGTCCATCCCCTGGGCAGTACGCACTGCACCCATTAGGTGTGTATGTGCCCATCCCCTCCCCCCCATCTGCCCGACACCCCATGAATGTTATTACTATACGTGCACTTAAGTGTTGATCGCTTAATACCAGTTTGATGATGAGTACATGTGGTGCTTGTTTTTCCATTCTTGGGATACTTAGTAGAATAGGCTCCAGCTCTATCCAGGATAATACAAGAGGTGCTATATCACCATTGTGTTTTGTGGCTGAGTAGAACTCCATGGTATACACACACCACATTTTATTAATCCACTCGTGTATTGATGGGCACTTGGGTTGTTTCCACAGTTTTGCAGTTGTGAATTGTGCTGCTATAAACACTAATGCAGATGTCTTTTTTATAGAATGTGACAGTACAGCCAAACTTGAGGAAGAGAAAACCCAAGGGAGATGTAGATGGTGGTGGTTATGATAAAAAGGATAAAATGAAGCCTTTGGTTACCTTAATGTTTCACTGCTTGTTTAGAATCTAATTTTGGCTTTCTACCCTTTACCCCACATTGTTCCTGCTGTATATGTTCTGTGATGTCTAATTCTAGCCTCACCATTCTTTTCTTGTTATTGCTTCCTCCTCTTTTGTGGAATTTATCTCCTCTATATTCAGCAGTCTGAATGGCATATCATTCTATCACCTTATTTTCTTGCTATCCTTGGCCTCCTTTTTGTATCATTCCATTTGTTTTTTCTGTACTTCCATTCAAACTGCTAGAGAAAAACAGTGTAATGAATGCCTACTGTAAATATTCAAGGTCTCCAACCTCAGCTAAGCCCACACTACCAGCACACAACCCTCTGTGGTGTTCCTGGTCCATTCCCTCCTCTAATCACCGTAACAGTTATTTTAGGCTTTCACTGCTCTCCCTAATCCCATGCCCCACCCTTATCAGGTGACCCTGTTTGATTTTTTTACAGAGAAATTAAAGTACCTAGGCACGGGCTCCCACAATAATACAAAAAATTCCTTACAAAACCATCCACAAAGCAGATGTTCTCTCCCATCTACAGATCAGAAAGTTGAAATTCTCAAGAGGCAGACTATTAAAATGCAGATCTGATTGTAAAGTCCATGTTCTTTTTATTATATCAGGCTGCCTCTCAATATCTATTGAGCACCCACTTTGTTGTATAGGTTTTGATATTGATAGGTATGCTTTATCTTAGCAAATCTTTACAACAAAACTGTAAGTAAGTGGTATTATCTCCACCTCACAGATGAGGAAGCAAGAATCCAGAATATATCAGAAACTTGTACAGTTACCTATTGAGAAAAGTGGCTCCAGTGTTTTGCCCTCTTTAGCTGCTATCTCTTGAACAAATGCTGAACAGAAAAGTTTGTTGGGCAAGCAAAGGTTGATGACCAACCCAAGAGCATTCCTACTGAGTGGCTTTATGTCTACCCAATAAAATTCTCCCTTTGGGAAGTACAAATGCTAGTAAAACAGTTTGTGAACTTCTCAACTACCAGAAGACCAGAGAATGGAGACCTGGGATATTGTGCTCCTGGTGGGAGAATTTTTCTACGACATCATTTGTGTGTATCCTTGCAAGAAACTTCCATTGCCAATTATCTGTGCTTCTTCTCTTTCCATGTCACATAATTAGTAATTGCTGGAGAAGGGTTAAAACCATAGAACTGTCTGACTCTAAAGCCTGTGATCTTTGAACTTTCAGAGCTTTTATCTGCAAGCTCATTTTTACCCAACTCGCCTCTAGGCATTGGAAAACAAGTGTCCCTTGGTCTGACTCATCAGTTAATCCCTTTCTTAAATTTTCAGTCTCTTCTGTCCTGGTTCTTTCTGTTTATAAATGTGTTCAGTACTTAGGAAAAAAACCTTATTCCTTCCATTCTACCTTCCATAGTTGCTGGTCTTCCTCAGGTCTTGCCATAAAGTGATAGCCACTGGCATAATGTGATGTTCCAAGCACAACACCTAGGAATAAGTGTTGACAAAATTTTATTACATGGTCACAAACACATACTGGAGACATTTTGGTGTTCTTGCCACTGTAGCTTCAGAACTTAACTGCCCACTCCTTTGTAAAGTCTCATTCCTTTGAGGCTTTTCATCCATAGAAACTTTTCTCATTGCTTGCCTACCAATCTCATTAACTATACTCTCCTGCCACTTTAAATACCTAGCCCTTGGTCTTCCTAGCCACCCCTTGATACTTTATGTCTGCATAGACAATCCATTCTGTATTTTGGTCTCTTAGTTCCTCAACTGAATCACTGGTGAATTCCACTGTCTGAGCCACCCACTCCGTTAGTTATATCCTTGCCATTGCCATCCCCTAAACTGCTCCATTTTCAAAACACTTGCATCTTATTCATTGGCCATATTCCTTCCACTTTGCTTATTGAACCATTCCCTGTACTATGCTTCTTTGATTTCACAGCAGCATTTAGGCCATTGCTTCTACCTTCTCTCCATTAGCACCTTCCTTCTTTAGATTCCTATCCAGCTTAAACTCTAGTGCTTGTCTTCCAATAGGCTGAATTTCCTTGCCTTTCATCTCTTTTGGAGCCTTAAATAAAATGAAACATTTGTCTGTGTCTGCATTTGGACAGCTAAATGCCACCCAAGGGAACAACTAAAGAGCAGATTTATACCACTGAATTTATTGCTACCAACTTCAAATGGAGCCTTAGCCCTTATAATCCTACTAGATTTTTCTAGTCATCTTTACCACTTCCTACAATGACTGTTTCAAACCAATATTTGTTATTACTCCCTACCGTTCTCTTAACTTTCCACAGGTAATGCTGTTTCTTACTTTATAAACAAAAGTAGAAGCTATCAGTTGGTAATTCTCTCCACATCCCACAACTTATTTACCCTCATATATCTGCATCATTCTCTTTCCCTCCTGTCTAAATAGAGCAGGCATCTGTCTCATCTAAGCCCAATGCCTCTTCCTGTGTTCTGAATCCTAGTCCTTCCCTCTGAGGCTCTCTGACTTCCTCCCACTGTACTGAATTCTTCTCATCAGTGTTTATACACTGAAGACTCCCCTATTGATAAGCAAACCACTCTGTACCTCGTTTCCCCTCCAGTTACCATCCTATTTTTTCTACTTTGCAGGTAAATTTCTCAAAACAGCTGGATACTTTGCCCCTCTCTATCTTACAAGTACAAGTGACTCCATTTCCATTCCTTAACCCAGCCCATTTTGACTTCTGCAACCCTTATTCTATTGAAACAGTTTGAATCCTGTGGTTATTTCCTATTCCTCAGCTTATTTTACTTCGCAGTTGCATTTGGTACTATTTTCTAGTTTCTCGGCATTGACACATTTGCATTGGTGTCTGTGGTTTCACTCTCATGGTTTTACCACAACTTTGACCTCTTTGACCACACAGCTTCTTTGCCTCCTTCACAGGCTCATCCTCCTCCTAGTCTTTAAACTTAAAAGTTTCTCTAGGTCCTGCTCTTTCTCAGTCTAATTTTTCTAGGATGGTTTCATCCCCACTTTGGTTACTGATATTTCCAGATATCTTCCAAGCTACTTGACATCTCCACTTAGGTGTCCCAAAACATTCCAAACTCCACGTTTCCTCATAAGCTCTCCTCTTACTCCTGCTACTCATCTGGGGAATTTCCCCCTTTCTCATCCCCTCATTCAATTGCCAAATCCTATCAGTTTACATTTCTAAATATCCCTGATTCTGCCTGCTTCTCTTCATCTTCATCATAATCTCCCACTGGGATTATTGCAGTTGCTGCTTCTCCCTATAACCCACCCATTCTGTACCTTACTCATCAGCTATAAAACACAAACTGATGCTTAAAACTTTGTAATAGCTTTCCATTCTTAGGACAAAAGCTGAGATTCAAAACGTGACCTACAAGGCCTTGCCTCTGCCTACTTCTAGCTTTATCTTATCCATGACTATCAAGTACTGGACTGTGAATACTATTTGTTGAATTAAATCACACTTCACTCTTTCCCTCTCTCTGCTCTAGCCACACTAACCTTCTTTTAAATCATCTAAGCCAGGGTGCCTCGAACCTATGGTGAGTTGTATAATTATTTCATTATATATTACAGTGCAATAATAATAGAAATAAAGTGCACAATAAATGTAATGCACCTGAATCATCTCAAAACCATCCCCCCACCACCCCACCCCGGTCCATGGAAAAATTGTCTTCTATGAAAATGGTCCCTGGTGCCAAAAAGTTTGGGGATTGCTGCTCTAAGCTATCATGTGCTGTTCCATCCTAGGGCCTTTGTACTTGCTGTTTCCTGGCTTGCAGTGCTTTTCCCCTTACTTTACCTACTTCTACTCATTCTTGAGATTTTAGTTCAAATATTATTTCCTTAAAGAACCCTCCCCAGACTCCAGCTCCCATAATTCCTCACACTTCTGGTGTGTAGCACTTTTAACAGTTTGTCATTATATACCACATGAGGGCAAAGTTCACAGTCTGTATTGCTCACCATTGTAGTGTTAGCACAGCATCTGGCACGTAGTATTTGCTTGACAAACATTTGTTGAATGAACACCTTTCAGTCTCCTCCCAGCTTAATTTACTATTAACAAGTAAGAGAAAGGCCTTTTATCAGAAGAGAAGTGAACCTGCGATTTAACTTTTGACCTTTTGCCAATGATTTAGAGATGTTTTTCATTCAGACTTGCACTAGGTAGTATCTTCTACCCTTAATATTCACAGATTAGTCAACATCTGAAAGGCCCCATCTGGAGCAACTCACTTTCTGTCATTCTAGTTTCCACTCAATTTCTTTTTGTTGTTGTTGTAATTTTTCCTTTTTTTAAATTAAACTTTTAAAAATATAATTAATAATTTTAAGATTTTATTTTAAATTAAGGATATAGATTGGTGGTTCAAGTGTCTGTTCAGTCAATAAATACAGGCTTTCTGATACAAATGGAAGTGCTAACATATTAAAGGAAATGAACAGCATGAAAGCATAGCTTCCGCTCAATTTCTAAGTCCTGTAGTTCTGCTTCAACATCTCTGGAACCCTTTCCCTTCTCTCCATCATTATTGCTACCACCTTAATCAGACTTTCGTTAGCCCTCGTGCAGATTGCAGCAGCAGTCCCCTAGCAGCTTTTTGTCTTGAGTCTGGACCTCTTTTAATTAGCTAGGAATTAGCTCAGTTTTATGTAACAGAGACTCAAAATAACAGTGACTTACAAACTTTTCTTTCTCTTTCAAGTAAAAATCTAGGCCAAAGCTGGTGTGGTAACTTTCTAGTCATCTGAGAACCAGGCTATTTAGCAGCTTTCTGATTGTTGTGTCTGGGGTATGACCCCCATTCTTGTGACCCAAGATGGAGATTTCTCCATCACATAAACATCCCATGATTGCAGAATGGGACAGGGAGTGGTGGTGAAGGGACATGCCTTCCTTCCTTTAAGGATATATAAGGGAAGTTGCACATCAGAAATTTGTCATGTGTCCAGATCTTGTTACAAGGGAGGCTGGGAAATGTAATCTTTTTTTCTTACCAGTCATTTGCCCAGCTAAAACTTGGTGGTTCTGTTACTAAAGAAGAAGAGGAGAATGGCTATTGAGAGATACCTACCAATCTATTTTCCACACTAGCCAAAAGGGATGCTTGTAAAATATAAATGTAATCATATACTCATCTATAATACCAACCCCTTCCATGATGTTCGGGCTCCTTAGCACTGCAACTGAGGCTTTCTCTGATCAAGTCCCAGATGACCTCTCTGGCCTCATCTTTAACCCTCTTTCCTCAGGTTTTGATTCTCATTAACTTGGTTATAAAAGGATCACTTTATTTGTGAAGCTTGGACACATCATGCTAATTCTGGACTCTTTCCTTTTCTGAGTGTGCCCCACATTCATCCATATATTCACATAGTCCAAAGATATTTGAGCGACTGCTTTTACCAACACTAGATTAAGCTTTGCAGAAACAGAGGTGAATGAGAAGATGCAATCTTTGTTCTTTTGGAACTCAATGTAGATATATAAAGGTCAATGTAGGACAAGTAGTCACAACTGTGATGAATATTATGAAGAAGAAGTGTATGTTGTAACGGAAACATACAGTAGTACAATTTTGGGGGATGAAGGAGAGCTTTTCTGAGGAAGTGATTTTGAAGCTGAGATCCAAAGGAAGAATTAGAACTAACCAGACAAAAGACAGGAGGAAGGGCTGCTCTCCTTTCCTTCAAGTCTTTGCTCAGATGTCACCTTTCTATTAAGGATTACTCTGATTATCCTGTTTAAAATTGTACCCTTAAATCCTATAGGGTGAAAGGACAACAACAGAAAATAAATAAAATAAAATAAAATCCATGCTCCCCTCAAACAATCCTGATTCCCCTTATCCTGCTGTTTTTTTTCATAGCATTTTTCACTTCTTACATGCTATATAGTTTACTCATTTTTTATTGTGTCTCCCCCACTAGAATATAGGCTCCATAAATAAATAGTTTTTCTTATTGTTTTGCACCTTAATGTAACCAGACACTGAAAGCAGTGCCTGACACAGGCGATGCTCAGTAAGTATTTATTGAATGAAAGGAGGCAAGAGAGAATGGTCCCAGAGCAAAGATGTAGAGCTTGGCTTTAGAGAGAGCAGGAGCACCTCTGATTGGTAACAGGAAGGAGAGAGGATTGGATGAGAGCAGATCTAAGTAGTATTTTGATTTGGTATTGGGGGATTGAGAGAGTTTCTTTTAAATAGCATGTGCTATGGTTTTGTGTGTCAACTTTGCTAGGCTATAGTACCCAGTTATTTAATCTAACACTAATTTAGGTGTTGCTATGAAGGTATTTTTATAGATATGGTTAACATCTACAATTAGTTGACTTTAAATAAAGGTGATTACCCTTGATAATACGGGTCAGCCTCATCCAAGCAGTTGCAGGCCTTAAGAGCAAAACTGAGGTTTCCAGAGAAGAAGAAATTCTGCCTCAAGACTGCAACATTAACTTCTGCCCGAGTTTCCAGCATGCCAGCTTGCCCTACAGATTTTGGACTTGCCAGCCCCCACAATCATGTGAGCCAATTCCTTAAAATAAATCTCTTTATATAAATACATATATCTTATTGGTTCTGTTTCTCTGGAGAACCCTGATTGATAGAGCATCTTTTTTTATTAATAGGAGGTAAAGTCATCATCTGAGAATAAAGCAGAAGAAAATGGAATATGAGAAAGTACAGGAGGTTTGAAATAGTCTTTGCATAAAATGGAAGAGTGAACTGAAAAAGAAACTTAATTGGATTTTTAGGCAGTGTTGAGGGCTCAGCAGAGGTTACTGAACAGAATTCCCTTTTGTCTTTGTCTATCTGGGAAGCTTCTGTTGTTTTAAGGACTTAAACTTTAAGGCCTACTGTGACTCAGGGACTCTTGCTTGCCTTTTACTGGAAGGGTTGTCTGTGCTCATTTTTTTCATGCCCTCACTGAACCCTATTATGTCTTGTTCATCATTATGTCAAAATGAACCGCAACCAAACACGTATCAATTCTATCAAGTGCCTACTATCTACCAAGCTTATTCTGAAGTATTTTATACGTATTAATTCATTTAATCCTCACATCAACCCTATAAGGTAGAAACTATTATTATCTTCATTTTCAAAAAATGAAACTGAGGTAAAATATCCCATGACTATTAAGTGGTTAAGTCAGGATTTCAGTCCAGCCAGTCTGATTCCAGAGCCTATCTTCTTCCTCATTAAGATTGTTATACATTTATGTATTTTTTCCACAAATATTTTCGGATCCCCTACTTGCCTAGCACTAGGAACTGGGGATAGAGTAGGGAGCAAACAGAATCTCTGCTGCCATGGAACTTATATTTCTAGCCAGGGTAAATAGACAATAGGCAAATAAATATTTATATGAGATGGTAGTAAGTGCTATGGAGAAAAATAATGCAAGGTAAGGAAGATAAGGATGTTGGGGAGAGTGCTGCTATTTTCTGCTGGGTTCTTAGGGAAGAACTCAATAATATCGTGGTATTTGAGCAGAGGCTTGAAATGACGAAGTAAACCTTGAGGGCACCTGGAAGGAAGGGTGTTTATGCTTCTGCTCAGCTAGTGGTATAAGCCACTAGTTGTCCCCTTCTTTCTTTAATAGAACCCCTGAGTTGTATCTTGGCACATGACCACTGAAATAAAGATTAAATTTTGTAGCTTTCCTTACAGCAAGGCATGCCCATGTGATTGAGTGATGTGTGCAGTTGCCAGGCAGTGCCCTTAAAAGAAAGGGTATCCCTTCTCCTTTCTCTTTCCTCTTATCTCATCAGTTGGGATGGGACCCAGTAGACACAGTGGTGAACTCTCTTGGACCCTGAAGACAAGGATTACTTCCTTGGAGAAGGTAGAATAACTAAAAGGTTGCCATGTTAGCCCTTGAGTATTTATACTTGGACAGTTATGTGAGAGGAAAAAATAAACTATCACGTTTAAGCTATGGTATTTTGGGTCCTTTTATTACAGCATATGTGTGGTAGGCAGAATTTTAAGATGTTCTCTGAGATTTCCTGCTCCCTAGTATATAGCTCCCTAGTCTTCCCTGCAGGTTCCCTGGGACTGTGAATGTGACGGATTTTACTTCTGTAATTAGGTTATATTATATGGCATCAGAAAGAGATTGCCTGAGAGGGGCCTGACCTAATCACATGAGCCCTTTACAAGCAAGGAGTTTTCTTTGGCTGGTTGCAGAAGGGGACGTCAGATAAATCTGAAGCATGAGAAGGGTTTGAGGCACTGTTGCTGAATTAATTGAATATGGAGGGACCATGTGGCAAGGAAAGCAAGTGGCCTCTGGGACCTGAGAGTGGCCCCTGGCTGGTGGAAAGGAAGGAAACAGGGATATCATTCCTAAAACTGCAAGGAGCTGAGTCCTGCCAACAGCAATAATGAGCCTGGAAGTGGATTTTTTCCCCCCAGAGCCTCCACATGAGAATTCAGCCCAACCAACACCTTGATTTCAGGCCTATGCTACCTTGAGCAGAGAACTCAGCCATGTCATGCTGGACATGTAATCTACAGAACTGTGAGATACTGCATAGATCTTGTTTTTAAAGCTGCTTAGTTTGTGATAATTTGTTACACAGCCATAGAAAACTTATGTATTAGTGAGCATGCTCTAGAGAAATAGAACTGATAGGCTGAGAAGTCCCACAATATGTTGTCTGCAAGCATGAGAACCAGGAAAGCCGGTGATGTAATTCAATGTAAGTTTGCAGGCCTGAGAACCAGGAGTGCTGATGTCCAAGGACAGAAGATGGATGTCTCAGCTCCAACAGAGAACAAATTCTCCCTCTGCCTTTTTGTTCTATTCAAACAGATTGGATGATGTCTGCCCACGTTGGTGAGGGTAATCAATCTTCTTTACTTTATTTCTTTACTTTATAGTCTACTTATAAAAATACCAATCTCTTCTAGAAATATCCTCATAGACACACCCAGAAATTATGTTTACCAGCTACCTGAGCATCTCTTAGCCCTGTAAAGTTGACACATAAAATTGACCATTGCAACTTGTACCATCCTCTAACTGATACACAAGCAGAGAGCACAGCATGTGTGTAGGCTCTGAGGTGGAAATATGTTTGCTGTGATCCAGGCACAGCAGAAGTGGAGTGAATATATAGAAAGAAGGCTGCAGAGGAAGCGGGCAGTTATGAGATAGCAATTTGTAGGTCATGGTAGGACTCTGGCTTTCACCTGAGGGAATGAGGTGATCAGGCATTAGTGAGCTTTGAGCAGAAGAGTGCTGGATCTGCCTGTGAAAGGGTCATTGGCTGCTCTGAAAAGAATAGATTGTAGGGGCAAGGGTAGAAACAAGGAAACCAGTTAGAAGGCCATGGTAAATCCAGGTGACAAATGATAGCAGCTTAGACCATGTTTGTAGTGCCTAAGGTGGTGAGAAATATTAACTAGTTGGATTCTGGATATATTTTGAAGATACAACCAATAGTATTTCCTGAAGGAATTGTTATTGTTTGTGTGTGAGAAAGAGGTGTCAAAGATGACTCCAAGGTTTCAGCCGGAGTAATTGGAAAAAATGGACTTGCCATTTACTGAGATGAGACAGACAGTGAAAGGAGCAGTTTTCTCTTGCGGGAGGGGGTGGTTTGGAGACTGCTTTTAGACATTTTAAGTTTGAGATACTTATCAGCTAGCCAGGTGGAAACATTAAGCAGGCAGTTGGATATACTAATCTGTGTGTTAGAGGAGAGGTGGGGCTGAATTTCTACTTTTTAAAAATCATTCAGCTGAATTTTTAAAAATCATTCTGCCATCCCCGGACCCCTCACCCCCGCGCCCAGCTAGATTTTGAACTCCCTAAGATCAAGCATTTTGTCTCATTCAGGCTTGTTTTTAGGAGGTGGGGTAGGGTACATGAATATGTTGGGAAGAGGGGGAAGTCCCAAAGGGTCCTTGTTGGGACCCGGCACTGGCTTAGACACTCAGTGAGTGGATAAACTGAACCCTGCTCACGACGCCCTCTGGATTGCTAGTCTCCTGAATCAAGCGTGTCCCTCAGACCCATCCTGGGCCTCCACCCGTCCCTGTGCGCGGCTTGCAGCAGCCCGCGGGTTTGGCCTGGGCCCCGCCCCTCCTGGGTTGGCTCCGCCCTCTCGGCGCCGCCCACATCTGACCCTGGCCCCGCCTCCCTCTGGCCCGCAGGGACGCTACCGGCCAGGCTCGGGCCTCCGGAGGTCTCGTAACGGTCCTAACAGCTCGGGGCGGATCCGCCTGACTTCGTCTTCCCGGACCTGCTGTCGCTCCCGCCTCCAAGGCTGCCCCTCCCCCGGAGTCCGCCTCCTCTTCCCCCTCTCCCGGCCCACCCCTTTGCCCCTTCTTCCTCTCGGGTCCCCACGCGCATCCTGGCCGAGGAGTTCGTCGTGCCAGCCCCTTGGCTTTCTGTCCTCACGACCTCCTCAGCCTCTGGCCGAAGGCGCCGTGGGACTGCGGCTCTGCTGCCTGAGTGACGACCTGTCCTCCCCTCCGGGCGATCGCCAGTCCGAGTGAAGGGTCGTTGCTCTGACCGAGGCTCTCCGAGGTGCCCTGTCGGTGTGTCCGTTTGCCTCTTCAGGAGATGACACGTGTGCGCGCCAGTCTTTCTGCGTGTGGGTGGCTGTGATTAGGGTGAGCCCGTGACTGGGACCCGAGTGTAAGCTCATTCACTTCTCCAGCAGGCTCTCCCCAATGAAACCGCATCAGCAGATCGGGCTGTCTTCCCTTCCCTCGCCTCCTATACCCCTTAGGCCAGGTGAGGGGGACAGGGGACTGGGAGGTGGGAAGGAACTCTTGTGCAGGGAGGGCTCTCTCCTTTGTCCTGGGCCTGCTTCTTACTAGAGTCTTTGGGGCAGCCATAGGGAGGGCTTGAGGGTCTGACTCTGCCCTGCAGCTCCATCCATTTCCCTGTCCTAGGATCCTTCCTCCCCCTCCTCCCAACCCCACTGACCCTGACCATCCCCTGCCCATAGCCTGAGGTCCTTCCTCCTGCCCCTCTCCTGGGCTAGCCCACGCAGGTGAGGCCCGGCAGCCAGGAACCTGGAACTGGCAGTTGGAGCCTGAGCTGTGGGCAAGGTCACTTCGACGGCAGTTGAATGCCCAGCTCCTCCTGGTCTCGGAGGAGAGGAGGGTAGGTTTGTCTCCTGATGAGGCATCATCTGATGCCCTCGAGTCTCGGCACTCTGTACGTGTCCTGAACAGCAAAGAACAGCCTGGGGCCTGTCAGAGGAAACAGAGGCAGCTGCTGAAGCCAGTGACTGAGTCAGAGCATCCCACAGTGCTGGAGCTCCTGATAGCTGAGCTCCGAACTCTATTCTCAGCTGTGCTACAGGATGGTAGCCCTGCAGCTTGGCGCTACCTGCATGCAGTATTGGGTCTGCTGCCTCCGTATCGTGAGTTGCTAGTTGGTCACCTTGATTTACTGCCCTTCCTGGAGCAGCTGTACTGCTGGGCGCCCCGGGTCCAATCCCAGCTCCAGCTGGACCTGCTAGAGGCCATGGACCAGGCCTTTCCTCCAGACAACTCTTTGTTAGACAGTGCCTCCCACACTGACTGCCATCCTCAGAAGCAGAGGTTCCATCATGGGCCCCCATGCCCAGCCTGCCCTTTTGTGCAGGCCCGGTGGGGTGCACAGCAAGTGAAGGAGGAGTTGGTCACATGGTTGCGACCATTGACACTGCCCGAGCTACAGCGCTGCCTGGGCATTGTTGGTGCTGAGATGGCCCTAGAAGAGGCCTGGTGGTTGGATGGCCTTAGTCTCCTTCCCTTGGCACTGGCGACAGACATCCCTGTACAGTATGAAAGCAGTGACACTGACAACATTGAGAAGGAGCCTGGTGGAAGAAGAGACACTAGGTAAGTGAGGGACCAGGTTGGGGCTTTGAGCAGGAAGAAAAAGAAGCCAGTTTATTGGTGCCTCTAGGGCTGCTTGGATGTCTAGAGCCAGCTCTCTATTGATGATAGGGATTAGCCTGACCCCAAGCTGAGCTGGTGTGAGGCTGTTCCTCTCTTCCTTTCTGTATGTAAAATAAAACCATTGGTCTTAACGATAATCCCCATAGGGAAATGTAGAAATTAATGAAAATCAAAAGTTAGCCATGAGGCAGCCAAAGCTTTAGAAAACAGCTTGACTTTTCAGTTTCCAGGCTTCTTTCTCAGATGGTGCCCAAAGTCTCCTAGTTATTTTTCTAATTCATTCGTAATCACTGAGCCTCACTTCTGGGCCTATCTTGTGCTGGGTGCTAGACGCTGGGTATAGGGACCTTCCCTCAGGATACTCCTAGGGAGTGCTTGTCTGAGCGGCCTTCTATCACATGTCTATGTGAGCTAAACCAGCTCTAAGGCAGAGTAGAGTTGGCAGCACTACTGGATGGAATTTCATCTTGACCCCTCCAGAGGTCAGTTCTTAAGTCACTTCCTTGAGTGATAATTTTTTATTTTTTTTAAATCTGGCTATCAGACCTCTCTTCAGGATATCAGAATGCCTCAAGAGACCTCTTCTGAGAGTTCTTTAACTTTAATCTTGGAATTCTCCCCTCCCTCTGGTCTCATTTTCTAGGTGCTTTGCATCTTATCTGTGACATTCACTGTCTAGGAAAAAGGCTAGTTACACCTTTAATTAAGCTTAAGCTTGGCTTCCTCAATTTTTTTTTTTGAGAGATGGGGTCTTGCTCTATCACTCAGGCTGGAGTGCAGTGGTGTAGCTTACCGTAGCTACTGTAGCTTATAGCTCACTGCAGTCTTGAACTCCCGGGCTCAAGCAATCCTCCTGCCCCAGCCTCCTAAGTAGCTGGGACTACAGGTGTGTGCCACCATACCCGACTAATTTTTCTTATTTTTCTTTCTTTATTTCTTTTTTTTTTAGGGATAGGATCTTGAGATGTTGCCCAAGCTGGTCACAAACTCCTGCCCCCAAGCAATCCTCCCTCCTTGGCCTTCCAAAATGCTGGGATTACAGGCACAAGCCACAGCACCCTGCATTAGTTTTTACTCTGAGTTTATTGTTGGGTCAAGTTTTCCCTGAAGGCTTAGAGCACTAATGTTGGACAGATACGCAGGTTTCTGGGGCCCTGATAGAAGGTGGCCAATGCCAACAATTTATGCCTTCAGTAGCCCCAGTAGACTTTTTTCCTTTTTCAAAGAGCTGCCCTGTGCCATGGGTACAAGTTTTCTTTCCTGAGGAAACGTAACTGAAGTGACAGAGAGCTAAGATGTTGGAGACGGGTCAAGTTCTCTGCTCTCTCTTTGAACCTGGCAGTAAACCTCTGAGGTGTAGCTAATATGGTGTAATTTGCATTAAGTTCTTCAGGACTATCCTCCCAGGCATTCATTCATTCAATAGGTATTATTGGATACCTATATGCATCAGGAACTGCTAGATGCTGGGGATGTATAAGTGAATGAGTCAGAGTCAGTCCCTTCCCATGCAGTCTTTTTAGGAAGATAGATATAGGTAAATTGATTTCAGTAAAATATAATTACAAGTTATAATAAGTGCTATAAAATAAAAGAACAGTGTCTTTTGCTTGCCTCCTCCTCTGGAGTGTTTATTGTATGTAGTTAGGGGAAAGTACATCAAGGAGTTTGGATCTAGATTAGTTTAACAAAATATCTTGCAGGTTAGGAGGTGAAATAAGAGGAGAGTTTCAAGGAGGAGGGAGAAGTCAGTAGTGTTAAGGTGTTAAGTGTTACTGAGGCAAGTAAGAATCTGAAAAATGTTCATTGGGTTTAGCCACAAGGAAGAGGTTGGTGAAAGCAGTTTCGGTGGAGTTTCGTTGGGGGGAAGCTAGATTGTAGTGCATTGAAGAGTGCATGGGAGATATGGTAGATGAAGCGGAAATTATATATTTTTTTATGAAGCTTGGCTTGAAAGGGAAAGAGAAATACTAGGACAACAGTTTGTGGTGCCTGGGTAGGACTTTTTTTTTTTTTAAAGATAGGTGTTTATAGCCCTTAAGTCATGTTGAGAAGTAGGTGCTCAATAAATATTTATAGACTGAATGAATAAATAGGCTAAGGTAAGAAGAGGAGATTAAAAATACATTATAGAGAGAGGTTAAGGGATCCAGAGCACTAATGGAGGAATTAGCTTTGCATAGAAGAAAGGATTTCTCTTCCTCCCAAATTGGGGGACAGATAAGTGTGTAGGATGGCAAATGAAGTTGAAGGAGTTAGCTCATGGCTAACTCATGGCTGAGAACTCAGCTTTCTCCAGGGGGAAGGAGGCAGAGAATGAGATGGGTCTGGGGGCTTGGCAGGCTGGGCATTGGGTTAGGTATAGCAGCATGTGAGGCCTGAAAGAGGTAGCTGCCTGCAGACTTGTACTAAGACATCAGGATAGAATGACCCCACAGTTGAGACTGGACATCAGAAGTCTGTAGAGGAGCCAACATTCTTGATTCTGATATCTTCTGAATCTGCTATATCATATAGATTTTTAACTGGTGAGGAAATGAACCTTTAATAGCAGTTATACCATTTAAGATGTCCTTGATCCAACATCAAGGTCATAAACCCTATTGGCTTTGTTTGTTTATTTTGTTTTTGAATCTCACTCTATTGTCCAGGCTGGAATGCAGAGGCGTGATCACAGCTCACTGTAACCTCAAATTCCTGGGCTCAAGAGTGATCTTAAGTAGCTGGGACTATAGGTGTGCCCCATCATGCCCAGCTAATTTTTTTTTTTTTATAAAGATGAAATTTCTCTATGTTGCTCAGGCTGGTCTTGAACTCCTGGCCTCAAGTGATCTTCCCTCCCACCTCAGCCTCCCAAAGTTCTAGGATTACAGGTGTGACCCTCCATGCCCAGCCATAAACCCTACTATTGATATAAACTCTAGAAGAGGATTGCACTGTTATCTCTGGGGTAACTTGTTCTGTTGATCTAAATTTGGGTCAGTTAGGGATAGTAGTATACTTTGGTAAGTCCAAGTTTAATCATTCCAAGGGTTTTTGGTTTTGTGTGTTTTTTTTTTGTTTGTTTGTTTTTGTTTTTATGCTCTGAGGTCACCCGAACCAAAATTATTAGGCCAAGTAATTTACTTTTGGGTTCTTGGTGACTAATTTCCATGACAATTTTGTTGACCAGTGTGGTAGAAGACTGAAGGATGCGCCATTGGATCTTGGCAGGAAAGGAAAGGATATGAAGTTAGAGGTTGGGTGATAATAGGGGAAGACCATTAAAAAGGACAGACATGGAGTTCATGCAGAGTTGGAAAGCAGGCATAATGAAAGCAAAGATAGGATAGCAGATCTAGAAGGCTAGGGAGGTTGACAGAGAGGGGAAATCCAGAACTGTTGGCTTACAGGGTGATGAGTTAGGAAAATAGTTTTCCCTTTATTTGTACATAGCCTTATGTAATAGTGACCTCACAGTAACCACAATCAATCCGGAATGATTATTCATTTATGAGAAAGGGAGGGATTGTTCATGCACATGTTTGTGTGAATATAGTTACCTGACTGTTGTTCAATGTCTATATTTGCTCAGTATGTGACATCTTTGAGTATAGGTGGTAGACAGGCTCTGACAATGCCATGTCAGGTTCCCTCAGGCACCTGGTCTAGCTCCTCCTTTCACTGGCCAACAGTGGCAAGGCCCACCTCTAGGTCCCTGACCTCTTTGCTCTGCCTTTTCTTTCCTGATTTTTTTTTTTTTTTTTTTTTTTTTGGTCATACAGGTCTCAGTTTGACTCTGAAGTTCCTGGGGAGAAGGCCTTCCAAAGGAGAAGCACTGGCTTCTTACCTGATATTTCTTCCCTGGATAGCCAGATGGTGACCATTCTGAAGACTGAGGGATACCTGAAGAAGATCCATTTCCTCTATCTCAACGTGGCTCCCAACCGGTACTTTAGGTAAGAGCCTATGTCCAGACCCCTTCTACTCCTCCCCCTGCCTGACTTCCTCCTGTGCTATCTTCCCTGCTGCCCGCCCCCCCCCTTCCCCACGTGCCCATGCCTTTCCGCTGTCCTTTCTCCACATACTCCTCCTCTGTCTCCCGGTTTCCCTCCCTCTTCCCTTCTCCTCTCCAGCTCCTTTTCACTCCCCTTTACTCTCACAGCCTTTTGTCTTAGTGATCCTTTTCTCATTTTTGGCTCTTCTTTATTCTGTCCTAGAATGACAGAAACATTTTGTCATAGCCTTAGAAGCGAATTTTATGGTGATCTCTTCCAACTCCAATGCAAGAATCAGGTGTTTGTTTAAATCTTTGCGGTGTCAAGGAAACTGTTTATCCCAAAGCATCCTATTCCTTAGACTGAATCAAACTCTGCTTTCTTTTAACTTCTACCTCCTGGTACTGGTTTTATCTTGGGGGCTATAAAAACAAGCCTCCTTCCACACCTCTTAAGAGGGATTCTTTCACTTTCTCCCGTTAGATCTCTTGCCCACACTAGAGGGCGGTGGTGTCATTATAGGTCACTACAAAATCAAACTCCTGGGCTCAAGCAATCCTCCTGCCTCAGCCTCCCAAGTAGCTGGGACTACAGGCATGCAGGCGTGTGCCACTGTGCCTGGCTAAATTTTTTTTTTTTAATTTTATAGAGACAGGGTCTTGCTATGTTGCTCAGGCTGGTCCCAAGATTTTGGCCTCAAGCAATCCTTCCACCTTGGCCTCCCAAAGTGTTAGGATTACAGGTGTGAGCCACCATATCTAGCCCAAATCTTACCTGTTTTTAAAGACCCTATTCAAGTCCGATCTCTTCCCAGAATAATAGTAATAATTACCACTAATCAAACTCTTCTATATTTCAGTAATTGTAGTAATAAACATATGACATGTGTTATTTAATCCTCACCTACCAGGTAGGTGCTATTATTATTTCCATATATGAGGTTAGTAGACTGATGCATAAAGAGGCTAAGTAACTTGTCTAAAGCCACATGGTAAGTGGTGGAACTGGGACTTGAACCTAGGACTATTTTAACTCAAAAGTTCATGCTCTTAAGCAGTATCTGATACACCCTCCAGGAGAGCCTTATCTCCTGTACACACTGATATTTCTCCTGAACTTAGGTAGCACTAATGATCTGTATCATTCATTCATTTACTGATCAATTCATCTAACAACCATTCACTGAGAGCATCATGCCAGTGTTTGTCTCTTAGCTCTAATTCTACCTTTCTCTCTCTGCTTTGTGATAGTGGGGCTGGTACTCTGCAAACATTATTTTTCCTTTTTCAGCTGGCCTCCTATTAGGTTTGATTAATGGGGGTTATTAGAAGGAGACTAGACAGCATAAGAGGACAAGGGACTTGCTCCTTCCTTTGTTTGCCCTTCCTGTCATTGTTGCCCCAGCAATGGTCCTTCATCCTCACAGCAGCAGGTACTTTCTGAACCATTCTCTTTATTTTTATTTTTTTTATTATTTATTTATTTATTTATTTATTTATTTTTTGAGACAGAGTCTCGCTTTGTTGCCTGGGCTAGAGTGCCATGGCATCAGCCTAGCTCACAGCAACCTCAAACTCCTGGGCTCAAGCAATCCTTCTGCCTCAGCTTCCCAAGTAGCTGGGACTACAGGCATGTGCCACCATTCCCAGCTAATTTTTTTCTATATATATTTTTAGCTATCCAGATAATTTCTTTCTATTTTTAGTAGAAACGGGGTCTCGCTCTTGCTCAGGCTGGTCTCGAACTCCTGACCTCGAGTGATCCTCCTGCCTCGGCCTCCCAGAGTGCTAGGATTACAGGCATGAGCCACCACGCCCAGCCTGAACCAGCCTCTTTATAACCCCGAGGGGTACCAACACCTGTTGGTGGCACCTTTCCTTCAGAGTTCTGAGTCTCAACTCTGCAAGGCCCTTCCTCCAAACTCCTTAGGTACTAATAGCAGCCACCCAGCATCTCCTGCTTAGGAAATCTAAATCCCAACTCTACAAGGCCTTCCTCCAAACTCATAACTTCTAATAACCCAGACCTCTTCCCTTTGTTCCTCTAGACCTAGAGCTGTTATTTCCTGAAGTTAGTATCTCTGTGCTACCTTAGTGTTCCTTTTTGTTTTCTTTTTCAGTCCTCTGACATCTTTTTAAAAATAACTTCTCTTTATTAAATTGACTTTGTTGAAATGCCTAGTATAGTTTCTGTTTATCTGACTGGATCCTGACTGACGTAGTGCTTGGTATTGTGAGTGGTCCCAGGAAACTATCCTTGAATGTGAGATTCTCATATTGCTTTGGTAATGTCCTTGGCCCTGAACTGAAATGACTTCCTTGCTAATAGGAAATAGGATACTAGTAATCCACATGTAGTGGCACCGCAATTAATTAAATTATCATTTGTGGTTGAATGTGGTCAGCTACCTACTGACACCTAGTGGCTGCTACACTTGACCATCATGGCAGTAATGATAGTAGTGGTAGCAATATGGGATGGCATGCCTGCTGACCACAGTGAAGAGCTTAAAGAAAACAAATGACAAGTTTAGGACTTTAAACTATCAGCATCAGTTATAACCAGAGAAGCATCACAATCAAAGATAATTAGGCACATTAAAGAGACTGGAGACCATGAGCAAGAGAACTAAAAAGGCAGTGAATGATTACAGGGCCAAGATCTGCCAAAAAAGGAAACCTGGTGCAGTGAGTTCAGCATTTGGTCCTGCTTTTTCCCGGACAGAAGCACCTGTTGATTCCAAGAGTTAGTGGTATGTCAATTTAACTACACATTTGTGACAGACTGAGAAGAGAAGCCAAGCTTTCAACAGACTCAGGAAACTAAACGAGCAAAAGTTGCAGTTCAGGCCCCACACCAAGGGAGGTGTGTTTCTGGTTCAACTTTACTCCTATGTTGTAACCGTTTGGGGCCCCAATGTAAAGTCCAGGAGATTTAATTTGTGGGTTCCCTGATGTGTTCATACAGATGGCTTTTATATTTTATCCAGATATTTGGCCTAGTTTTTCTAGTTGTTCTCAAGTGAGAGTTTTGATCCAAATTGCTAGTGTATCATCAGTAGAAGTAGAACTCTGTCACTTGTTCTTTAATTTAATGAATTTATTTATTTTCCATGTAACAGGTTTTTAAAAATGTGTTTGAGTTTATCAAATTTTTCTTATATGTGTTCTCAAATTTGATTCATACTTAGAAGGAATTCTTCCTTCACCTACTTAGAATCTTTGCCCAGCTGTCATTTCCCCACCTTTAGCATGCATTTAAAATTGCATTCCCTTCTCCCCTGGCACTACCAATCTTCCTTTTCCTGCTCTTTTTTCTCCTTCCTATCATTCATTATGTTTATCATCTTCTCCAGTAGAACGAGAGCTCCATCAGAGTAGGGGGTTTGTTTATTATATTTAGTGGTGTATCCTCAGGGCTTAGAACAGTCTGGCATAGGGTAGAAGCTCAGTAATATTAATATTTGAATGAATTAATTGTCCAGATTAGGAACAGATTTGGAGGGGTTGATGATGAGTTTAGGATAGAACTTGCTGTGCTTCAGATGCATGTAAGAGAGTTTGAGATGTTTTGGAAACAGGTGAATGTTTGCATCTGGCACTCAGGGAGGTCTTGATTTGCCTCATTTACTCTCTGGTATCACTAATACTCCAGTTGATTCTCAGCCCTTTGAGGTAAAGGACTACGTAGTAGTCATCTTTGTGTCCTTGTCGCTGACCACAGTACTTGAACAGAGGGAAAACTTGATAAATGGTTTAACTAAGTTCCACGCAGTCAGGGACTGGATATTTCTTGTACAGTGCCATATCCTCAGTGGCTCTCACAGTGCTTGGCCTTAATAAACATTTGTAGAATGAGTGAATGTCCCCGGAAGGAGCAGTGGCCATTGCGAGTGAGGAGAGCACTCCCCAACTCCTCGCCCTGTGTAGAAAGAGCACCTCTATTAAGTAGGTTATAGGGAAAGGAGTGTCCCATGGGGAGAGCCAGGGCTCCTTAATACAAACAGCTACCCTGTGAGAAGCTAAATGGCCTGTTGGTTAAAGGAGGGCCTTGAGTCAGGTAGATTTGGTTTTAAATTCTGTATTCTTCCATTAACTGTCTTGGGCAAAGTTTTTATTTCTCTTTGTTTCACTTTTCTCATCTCAATTACTCCAAACAGCATTCTCCAATTCTCTCTGAATGTCTTTCAGTACCTAGGTATATATTAATATATATTTTATCATTTCTAGTATGAGTATTTTCATATTTCAGCATCTCTGAAATTGTGATGCATCTTACAAATTGATGGAATATCATATTAGAAGAATTTTTTATGTTAGTGTTTCATAAAATAATGTTATAGCTTAGGATTGATTGTGACTTAGCTTTGATGGGATATAAGCTATCTGGGTCTGGAGATATGAACTTCTTGGAATTGGCTAGGTACCTTTCCCTTTCTTGCCATCTATCCTTGGCTTTAATTTCTTCTGAATAATATTTGTTTCATCTTTCTGGTTTGAAAATCATTCTGCTCTCTTTCCCCTCTTCCTACTTCGGCCTGCCTCCTTTTTTTCATCTCCTTCATCCTTCTTTGGCCTCTTCTTGAAGGCTGCACAAGTTCCCTGGGCTCCCACTGATCAGAGCTATTTTTTAAAGGCCCTACGACCTGATGGTGGTGCCGCCCAGCAAGGTGAATCCCGAGCACTATATCTTCTCTCCCTTTGGAATCCTGCATGTACATCCTGTGGAAGGTAGTGACACGATGACACTGGGTACCTGGCACCGCCACTCTGTTCTCTGGCAGCAGCTCCAGTGCATTCCATTCTTTAAGTATTGCCTCTTACGCAAGTCCTTGACCTGGTAGGTGATGATGAGTATGGGATTTGGGGGAATTGGAAGAGAGCAACAGCATATTATCACTGACCTCAATTTGTAGTTGGAAGAAGAATGTGAGATTGCAAAGGTTGCATCGGCTCCAGACTTTCCTAGGAAATCATCTGCTCTTTGTTGCACCTCACTTTGGAGCTGGGCTACTCCAGATTAGCAGGTAAAGTCTTAAAAACACAACTTCAGTAGACTTTTAGAAATTAGTTTTACAAAAGGTCATAACATGTTCATTGTAGAAAATTCAGAAAATATGAAGAGGCACAAAGGAAAAAAATTTTAATCCTACCACCCATAACTAACCACTATGAACATTTTGTTGCATATCCTTCTAGTCTTTTTTTAAATCACATGTGCAAAATGTGATCATACCTTACGTACTGTTAAATAACTAGTTTTTTTCTCTGAATCATATATTTTGAGCATATTTCCATACATCATTATGATCATCCTGTCTACTTATTTGGAGGTTTTCATCTTTTTCAAGGATATTTAGAGATGTAGAGTTCTCTGGGGGGTAGGGGAGATCGGATAACAGAGGGTTGGGCTTCCTCAGGTGTGATCAACCCATAGAGAAGTTGCAGTTTCATCACCTTTGATCCTAAAATTCACCTGTCCTCCTAGACTTTTAGGGCCCTCAGTTTCCCCTGTTTCAATGAAGAGGCCTCTGCAGTCTCTCCTAAGTCAGACCTTGAGACCAATTTGACCTTCTCTCCTGGCAGAGAGATCACTAGATATAAACATTTACACATACCTTGAACCTTTCTCAAAGAATTTCTTAGCCAGGAACTTTCTGGGCTTGTACTCTTCTGAAGACCTCTCAAGAGGGAGTTGTCACTGTTGGTCACTCTTGGGAATATCACAAGCTTTGTAAACATTTTCCCAGTCTGGGGTAAGCTGGGCTACCAAGAGATCAAAGGTGTCCAAAGAAGAAGGCTGGGATGCCAGCTCTAACCATCTTTGCCCTTGGTTCCAGGATTCTGCAGGAGCTACGCTCTGTGTCCTGGCTACCCCAGGAACTGGATCAGTGCTATGAGCTGTTGGACCTGAAGAAGACTCTAGCCAAGGAGAAGCACAAGGCTGCGCGGCTGCTCCATCGTTGCCTGAACCTCTGCACATCCATTCTTCAACTGGTAAGAGGCTCCAGTTTATGGTGAACTCCCCAGAGTTCCAGCCTCCTCTTAATTAAGTTTTTCCTGTGATCCACTGCATGACCTGGGCTCTGCAACTGGAGCAGAGCCACCGCCCTTCCCAGCAACAGCAATTACTGCTCTGGGATGGATAGATCAGTAACAGGTAGGCAGAGGCTTGGATTCAACCTTTCTCTAAGGGTTGGTCCTGGCCTGGGAGCAGGGAGGAGAAGGAGCATAACAATGTCTGTTTTGTCATTTGTTTGTCCTGACATTAGAGAATTATGGAATTATGAAATTTGAAAACAGGAATCCTGATCTTTCATGCTTCTGGGCTTATCTTTGAACCTATCTTAACCTTTGGCAGGCTACTGTGCAGGTAGAAGCATGCAATGATGGAGTCCTTCCTAATTATGCCTACCTTGCATCTGTGAGGCACGCCCCCTGCCTAGGGCTCTGGGAGGCCCTGCTGGGTACTTGCCTCTTGTCCTTGGCCTGTTATCATGGTTTTCTTCCAGGTGGAGCTGGATATTTACACAGGTCCCTGGCTAATCACAATGTATAGATAGTCCAGTTCTGAGAGAAGAGGTCCACTCAGATTTTGTGAAAATGGGTAGTAATGTGAAGGAGGTACACATTGCCTGGCTTGAGCCAGATTTTGGATTCTGCATGTTGCCCCTAAACTTTCTCAGAGGTGGTTAATCACAAAGGACAGAACTCTGAAATCTCAAAGATGGCCTTGACTACAAGGAATTTATATTCCCAGGAAAGTTACTGAAAGTTCGGCACTTGTCCCAGAGGGTGCCTGAAGCCTCATCAGAAGAACAAAGACAAATGGTTTGAGAAGGAAAGATAAGTTTATTAATTTGCCAGCAAATGAGGAGGTTGGCAGACTCCCATCTTAAAGTACCAGCATCCTGCCTCTGGGCAGAAATACAGAGCTTTTAAAGGGGAGGTTTTCAACTTCAGGCTGTTGCTATTCAACTCTAGTTGATGGTTTTGATTCATCCCATCTTTGACTAAGACAATCTCACAACCCCTGCCTGTTCAATTCCCTTGAGCCATGTTCTGTGGCACAAAGAACAAAGGACACTCCCCTGCCCCTCCCAACCACGAGCCTGAGGCAGGGATGCAGGTTTTCACTCTCAAAAAGGATGAGGGGGTTTCAAAGAGACAGAAAACATTTTCACCCTTTTTCAGGCCATTCTCTCTGTTACAGGAGAAAGTGACTTTTATGGATTGCTCTTGGTTGAAAGCTTAAACATTTTAAATACATATGATAAAAAAATTTCACAAAATTTTAAATAGTCAAATCCTTTACTCCTCCCATAATTATCTGTCATCCTTGTCCTACTCTGTGTATTCCCTTTTCTGTTTTCCCTCTCGCCTTTTAAAATACCATATCATTTACTTATTTTTATGCTAATTCCCCAAGATAGAATATAACCTCTACTAGGTTATATTCTAGTAGAGGTTACTAGAATATAACCACTATTACTTTCCACTAATGTCCTTTTTCATCCCGTGATCCAATCTGAGATAATGCACAGCATCTAGCAGCTTCATTTTTGAAAAGTATTTTTTGCTGTGTATAAGATTCTATATTGAAAATTATTTTCCTTTCAGCTCTTTAAAGATAACATTCTGCTGTCTTGGCCGGGCGTGGTGGCTCATGCCTGTAATCCTAGCACTCTGGGAGGCCGAGGCGGGTGGATCACTCGAGGTCAGGAGTTCGAGACCAGCCTGAGCAAGAGTGAGACCCCGTCTCTACCAAAAAAAATAGAAAGAAATGATTTGGACAGCTAAAAATCTATATAGAAAAAATTAGCTGGGCATGGTGGCGCATGCCTGTAGTCCTAGCTACTCGGGAGGCTGAGGCAGTAGGATCACTTAAGCCCAGAAGTTTGAGGTTGCTCTGAGCTAGACTGATGCCACGGCACTCACTCTAGCCCAGGTGACAAAGCGAGAGTCTGTCTCAAAAAAAAAAAAAACATTCTGCTGTCTTATGGATTTCACAGTTCCTCTTAAAAAATTAGCCATCAAAACTTATTGCTGCTCCTTTAAAGACAATATGTCTTCTGTTGCTTCTGGCTGATTTTAAGTTGATTTTTTTCTCTTACATTCTCTCTTTTGAGCTGTTTAATAAACTTTTTTGTATTTGAATAATTTTAGATTTATATAAAAGTTGCAAAGATAATGAGAGTATCCGTACAGGCTTCACCCAGATTCCCCTAATGTTAGCATTTTATTTAACCATGGCATACTTCAAAATTAAAACATTAATGCTACTATTAACTAAACTACAGACTTTACTCATATTTTACCATACTTTCCACTAATGTCCTTTTTCATCCCATGATCCTCAAACTTTAATGATACTGTGCCTAGGTGTAGAATTCTGGGTTTAAAACATTTTTTCTCATAACTTAGAAGTTGTTGCCCCTAGTATTGATATTTTAAAAATGTATACTGTAAGATGAGAGCATCTAGTGAAAAAAAAATTAAAAATTTATACCAATTATGTTCTGTTGTAGTAGTAATTATTATTGTTGTTGTTTGCATGGTTTTATCCTAATTGGCACTCAGTAGGCCCTTTCAGTGTGAGACGACGTACTCTTTTTACAAGCATTTACTGTGGGACTACCCCATGTCAGGCACTGTGTTAAGCAATAGAAGAATGAATAAGGTATGACAGAGGCCCCCTCCTGAAGGAGCTTACAGTGCAGCAGATAAGATAAGTAGATAAGAAACTAGATAATAATGATGCACTGGATTAAGGGCTGTGAAGTGGGAAGCACTCAGTATTAAGGGTATTGTTAGAATATGGGGGAGGACACCTTGCCAAGCTTGAGAGCATGTGTGTATATGATGTGCCTTGCTTGGGGCTCTACTATCTTGTGCCTGAGTCTCAGGAGACTGGGGCTTGAGCTCATGGAGAGCAGAGATAGTAATACAATTCTCAGACACCAGTCAGTTCTAATCACCAGCCCTATGGAGCATCAAAAAGAACAGAAGAGCAGCAAGAACAAAGGGTCCATCTGGCCAAACAGCTTTCTGGTATCTCCCCTCTGTTCCTCAACAGGACAATCCCAAAGGGTTGGCAACTGTTAGTGGCTTTGCAGGCTGAGGAACCTCCCAGATCTGAAAAGAAACCACAAAGAGGCTCCCAGGCTTTTATCCCATGTCCCCCTCCCCCAATAGAAAGTCTATGTTGGGGCCCAGAAACAGCTGCTACTATAACAGAAAGCAGTATTACGCTACTCAGCAGGCCACGTCACCTCAGCCTAGTGGCTGAAGTCCATACACTGGAATTATTGCTTAGCCTTGTTAATCCGATCTTTTTCTTTGTTTCTTCTATGCATTGTGAACCTCTCTGTTTACATATGCATAAATTTTGTATTTGAGTTCCACCGGGGGTGGGGGGGGGGCCTGTCAGTATATAGGCCTGGCCTGTCACATTAGCCCATTGTAGCCTCTGAATATATGTTCTCCATTTCACATCTTCTCTGGGCACTTAAAAAATTGGGCGGTAATCTCTACTAAAAAGGAGCCCTCTGTGTGCATATCTAGGTTCTAGGTTCCAGGCTGCAAGACCTGAGAGTTTGCACAGACCAGTGGGTGGCCACTTTGCTCTCCATCCCCCTTATCTCTGGTGAATTTCCACTCTCTGTGCTGACAGATTCACAAGGACACGTACCACATGCAACAGGGCCTGCAGGAGCGAGTGCAAAACAGCAACAGGATCAGGACATGCCAAAGCTCCATATACCTTCAGAGGGTACAGCGCCAGCAGCTAGAGCAGAAGCTGAAGCAAGCAGAGGCCTGGTTGCTGCAGCTGGGAAAGCTTGCCCGCCTAGTTGACTACATGATTTGTCAGAGCCTTGTTTCTATCTTGGAAGAGGATATAACCTCTTTTGTGGCCAACATCTTACAAGTGAGGTGGTGGGTGGCATGTGTGGAGGTGGGCAGGCAGTCAACGGGCAGATGGGGAATGTATATTGTCATCTAACCCCTTGGCCTCTCACGACCTTCTTTTATAGGCCCCAAGGCAGAAACCCTTCCTCTTATCACAGCTGACCTTCGATGATTATGGCCAGCTGTCTCATGTGCCCTGTGTTGAAAATATGATCCAGATTCTAACAAGAGGCCTACAGTCTGTAAAGGCCTCTGCCCTGCAGGTATTCTGGATTGAGCAGGGGGTGCTGTCTGTGTAATCAGATGCTCTCAGCCATATTTGAATTCCTCATTGTTTTCCTATTTCTGCCCCTTCGCCATATTCTGGCCTGAAGGTAATACAGTCTGCAGATCTGAAGACCTCCTGGGATTCCCTGTATTCTGAAGGTATTTAAGGAGACCCAAGAAAGGGGTAGGGAGGCTGAAGGAAGAGACGGACATGTGTAGAGTGAAAATGGCATGGGAAGTGGGCAGGAGGCTCAGCCTATAGAGTCAGGCCTTGGATGTGGATGGAGCAGCTATAACCTGAGTACCGCACGTGTGTGTTGCGGGGAGAAGGGTTGGGGGTGTTTTTGTTCACTAATTCATGTGCTTAAGTGTATGTGCATGCACTGAGGGGTGTGTGAAAGAGTGTGAGTACATTATCCTTCTCCTGGTTCATCCAGAACTCCGTGAGGTTCTTCTCCAGTGTCATAACTGCATTTCATTTACTGTTGAATTTGATTGCTAAGTTAATTTGTGCTTGTTTCAAGAGCTCTGCTTGTTCAATATTTGCTTTATTTCCTACAGCTCTTTTCTATTTCATGTAGATTAATTCGTTAGTATTATTGAGAGATTTTATGGTTACCAATTATCATTGGTTATCAATAAAATCGTTAAATGCATTAGTCACATTTGATATGTTGATGCTTTTTAATTTTCCCAATGAACTGGTATGTATTCATTAAGATAATTTAAAGATACAAAGATAATTTATCTTTAGCTGATAAGGAGGAAAACAGTTTATAGAAAGGAGCCTGAGTCTTTTTCAAATTACACCAGTTGGGGCACATTTTTTCCCCAAATGCATTTAGGTTAATTGAGATTATTGATATTTGTTTTACATAGTACAGTGGAAAGAAGAAGGGCTCTGGAGTCAGACACATTAGTTTACTGGTCTGCAAAATGGGAATGACAAAAATACCTAACTTGAATGATTGTTGTGAAGATTAAAAGAGATAACATGTCTAGTATCATGCCCAGCACATAGTATTAATAATATATGCTACAGATAGTACCTGCTTACTGTTATTAGTATTAAAGACTTAGATAAATAAGTCTAAGTCTAAGTCATTAGATTAGACATAATATTTGAGTTCACCAGCAGTCCTTATGTTGATGTCTCTCTAGTAATTTTGTTTGTCTGAAGCTCATTCTCTATTAGATTCCTCAGGAAGGGCTTGTAGGAACAAAATTCTCCAAGTTCTTCTATGTTGATAACAATTTGTACCTTTCGAAAGTTAGTGTTGCTGGATATAAAAATCACTGGTTCGTACTTTTATCCTTTGCATATATCTTAAATATGTTGCTCTTTTCTTTAGTCATTATGAATTTCTATCAAAAAGTGTAGTGATAGGCTGGGTGCAGTGGCTCGTGTCTGTAATCCCAGGGCTTTGGGACACCAAAGTGGGAGGATCACTTCAGGGTAGGAATTGGAGACCAGGCTGGGCAACACAACAAGACTCTATCTCTACAAAAAATAATAAATAATAACTACTTGAGAGGACTGTTTGAGTCCAGGGGTGTGAGGTTTCATTGAGCTATGATGACCCCACTGCACTCTAGTCTGGGCAACAGAATGACATCTTGTTTAAAAAAAAAAAAAAATCTAGTGATAATCTAGTTTTATTTTCCTTACAAGTCACTTACTCTTTTTGCTGAGATTTTTTTCTTTTTCCTTGAAATCTAATAATTTTAGTAAAATATGTTTTGGTATTGAACATTCTGGGGCAGAATTCTCAAGTACCTTTTTTCAGAATGTAGCTTTAAATCTTTTTACTTCAGGATAGTTTTCTTGAATTACAGCTTTTAGTATTCATTCTCTTGCCTTGCTTTGGCTTCTTTTCTTCAGCGAATACTGTTACTTATGATAGATTCTTATCACCTATATACCAAATATTTGTCCCTTTCTCTCAAAACCTTTTTTAAAAATTTTATTTTCATTTTAGTTGTATAATTATCGCCATTTTTACCTTGTATTTCTCTTAAGGAACTATCTGTTGTGTTTATTTGCTCTTATGTTCCTTTTTTAGTTAGGTTTCCATTTTGAAATTTTTTTCTTTTATTTCTAATTATTTTTTTTAGTTCTGTCACATAATTTCAGAGTTTTCCTGATATGTGTTGTTCTCTCATGACTTACATCATTTTC
Source organism: Lemur catta (assembly GCF_020740605.2). Lineage (NCBI taxonomy): Eukaryota > Metazoa > Chordata > Mammalia > Primates > Lemuridae > Lemur > Lemur catta. The sequence goes on from NC_059134.1 coordinate 62,651,534, forward strand.
CTAGTGTCTTGTAGCTTGTTTTGAAACGGGCTATAGTTTTGATCTGTTTCATGACATGCTTTCATTATCTCTAGGGATGTTATTCTACTCCTTACTCTCTTTTTTCTTATGATAGCTTTGTATGGGGTTTGATGTTGATCCTTTTCTGTTGCTCATGTTGAAAAAATTAGCTTTTCTTAATTTTTGAAAGGAGGTTTTGTTCAGAATAGTTTTCTAACCTCTCAGTTTTCTTTTCTATTGTTTTTCTGTAGTGTTGAAAAAATGATGTCTAGCCTTCTGAGAGTTCCTGGTTTCTGTTTCCCTCCCCCACGTTTATCTGGACCTCCTTTTTTTCTCTATGGCTTCCATCCTGCTCAATTTTTATTCTACTCCTAGTAGTTTCTCCATGTTGAACTCTGTCCCAAAAGGGAGCCCTGGCTGGTTGGTTTCAAGGGTTTATAGGGCATAGATTACTTCAGCTCCTACAGACGTCACCTCAACTGCTATTAGAGCAGGTAAAACCCCTTCCAGTTTTACCTGCTGTCCTTAAACAGTAAATGCTTGTTGGCTGTTGGGGGTTTCCCTGTTCTCTGGTCTGTCTGGTGCCTCATTGTTCCCCTCTGCTTCCTTCCTCATCGATGGCGATACCATGTGGGTCTTGAGGTTGCAGGTAGTTTGTCTCCACCCATTTTTATTTTAGGATTTGTAAGGATCCCCTGTCCCCATTTTGTTAAAAATATCCTCCATGGATTTTTGGTTTTGCTATCTAATTGCTCTGTCATTTTTATGTGAGGAATTGGAAGAGACTTCAAAGCTATGTTGTCACCATCATCATCTTCTCAGAATCCCTTCTGGCATTAGTTTTAAAGGATCATTCTTGTCCTTATGTGAAGCAGAGACTGTAAGGTGTAGGAGGCAATGGCCAAAGCAGGGAAAAGTGTCAGAAGGGTATTACAATAATGCAGTGAGAGATGATGGTGACTTGGGCTGGGAAGAGGAGGGCAGATGGTGGTAGAAGTGGTGAGAATTGGTTGGATTCTGGATACAGTATATTTTGAATGTAGGGCTGATGGCGTCTTGTAATGGATGGGTGTGTTGTGTGTGAGAGAAGAGTCAAAGATAACCATAAAGATTTTGACCAGAGCAACTGGGAGAATGGAATTTCCATTTACTGAAATTGGAAGACTGCAGTTTTGAGAGAAAGAAATAAATAGTTCATTTTTGGCCCCATTAAGTTGAAGGTGCATGTTAGACATCCAGTTAGAGATATGGAGTAGGCAGTTGTTTAAATGGGATTTGAATTCGGTGAGAGATCTGAGCTAGAGATAAATTTGGGAGCAAAGAGATGGTACTCAAAGCCATGAAACTGGATGAGAGAGATCTCCTGGACAGTGGAGAAGAGAAGAGATCTGAGGTCTGAGCCTTAGAAGCACCATAGTGTTTAGGTATGGGTAGTATGAATCTGATTTCTGAACACTTTGTTGTTTTTTCCTTTTTTTGGTACAATGTTTTAACACAAATTGGCAAATAACCAATTCCTAAAAAGTTATGGGGGAGGCCATGTTCAAGGATACTGAGGACTGACACGCTCAACGTCCCTTCCTACCTCATCCTCTGTTCTTCAGATGCAGGAGTGCTGCGGACTGCACTTCCCAGACCCCCTTACAGCTACATGTCATGTATGATTTAGGATCCACCAGTTAAATCTACAGGAGACTTCAATTCAGAATTGAGTTACATGGGGCAGAGAAGCAGAGTATATGCCATCCATTCTGTGGAGCATAGCAGAGGCAGTGTGTTTTATAGCTGATGATGTGACAGTGACATCTCAATTTGCTAGACAGCACAGAGCTCTAGATGCTCAGCCTAGAGCATTTTTTTTCACTGCTCCTAATTATTCTGCAACCATTTAATATTCTATAATAATTTCCTTCCTGCTTATATTGGCTAGAGTAAATGCTATTCTCTGCACTTGAACCCTAGCTAATAAATTCCCTCCATGGGTGTATACTGTGTTTGTGATAGAGATGTATGTGTGAACTCAGTCATGAGCAGAGAATGCGTGTGTGTGTTTGTGTGTGTGTGTGTGTGTGAAGGGTTTGGGCTCTGGAGGGCACTCAGGGATAATTATGCCATGTGCTCCACTAGAAGATGAAGAAGAGGACTTGAACACAGAGTTCCCGATGCCCAAGTTCCAGGGTCAGCCCAGCGACGCTGTGCGTATCTTCTGCGGCCCAAATGTAGGATTGGTGTGGCCCTGGAAGTCTCACCCAATTGCTGGTCTCCTGGAGGTCCGTGGGTACCGGCTGCGGGGTCAGTACTTGCCCCGCAATTCTGAGCAGCTGCAGGAAGACCTGGACAACAGCTCTCAAATCCGGCAGGCACTGACTATACAGCAGGTGCTGATGGAGGTAAGAACAGAAGTTTAAGGAGTGGGATGTTGCCCACCAGTTCCCATCATAAGCACTGCCTCTGCCCTAAGCACCTTGTCTGCCCTTAGGGCATGCTGCGGGAAGTGCAGGAATTCTGCAGGGAACATCACTGGCTAACGACCATTTATGAATTCCTGCAATCCTGGGGGCCTCAGAAGTTGGAGGACATGAGAGGCTGTCCCGTCAGGAACTATGAGAGGCTGGTGAGCCTCCTGAATGATTGGCAGGCCCGTGTCTCCCATATGCCTATCAAGTTGCTCACAAAAGGCAAGTTGCTGCTGCTGAGCTGCCACAATGTACAGGTAGAGTTGGGTGAGTGCTGCTTGTCTTCCCTCCTTTCCTTCCTCCTTCCTTACGGCCATCCCCAAGACCTGCCTTGGGCCTGGAACCTTTGGTGCAGTCCCCTCACTGGCCCTATGGAGGTTCCCAAAGCTCCAGGTCCCAGGCCCTTCCCTTTGCTATTAAAAGTATGACCTCTGTTTTGGCTCTGCTCATATCCTGTATTCCTTAGGAATCATGTTCCTGTCACCTGACACTTTCTATTCTTATGGTGTAGAGAGAGCTTAAAGTTCAAACATGACTGAGAAAAATCAGCCTGCTCCTTGAGCTACCGAGCTCAGTTTCTTTACAGAGATTCCAGGAACCTAGGGTGCCTCATCGCCACCTGTAGCAGTCTAAATTTATACCACGATTTGCATATGTAAAAAGTTACTCTCTTTAACTGATCTTGCCTTACTCTGTAGTCTTAACTTCTGCCACTGGTGAAAGAAGAACATAACCTTCCCATTTAAAGACAGCACTTTTCATTTAAAGCAGTCACTTTGGGTCTGATTTGCTCTATTTGGGGTTTTTGGTTAATTGAAAATTTAACTACACTTCTGGGTTGTTTTTATTCTTAAGCATTCTCTCCTCCCTTTTCCTTCCCGGGGTGCTATCTGGCACTGGGGAGGGCCGCTGGGCTGTGTGCTCTTTGTTTGCTGGCTTCTGAGATAGAATTCATCCTTTCCTGTTCTCTGCCCTCCTGACATTGCTGCTTCTGGTGCTGCTGTGTCCTGGGCTGTTGTAGCTGGGTTTGTTCTCTTGGCCTAGCAGGGGCCCAGAGTTTCCACCTTCGCTGGCTTGGCCCCGGCTTGGCTCCAGCTGGCAGGGCAGATCCTTGGGGTTTTAGTGAATCCTTTATCCAGTCTCTGCCTTAGGCCGGCCACCCCCATGGCTTTTGCTTCAAGATCCCTTGCCTCTCAACACAGGAACTCCATCCAGGCCTGCTGGCTATCAACTCTCTGCTGTCTTCCATACCCCCTGCCATCTGGGAGCTGTGGAAGACTTGTCAGCATTATAGCTGGTCCTCTGTTTACCATAACACAGCTCACACTGGGATTTCTATTCTGCTATGACTATTTCATGTTAGCACAGGACACCCTGAAAAGTGATCTTGTCCCAAAGTTCCCTGTGGAAAGTGGGGCTCAAGAGCCCTGTATTATCTGTTTCCTCCTCAACCCATCTTGGTTTCCCTCCTCTTGCCACTTCATACTCCCGCTAGGCCAAGGCCATTTTGGTATCTCCGGGTCTCTGAGAAATATGACTTAGTCTTGTCCACTCTCATCTTCCATGGGAGGGATGGCTTATGCTATTCTGTACTAGCAAGTGCCTCAGCTAGGAGCTGGCCTTGGAGAGGCTCAGAATGGGGTAGATTGTGAAGCCAGTGATGTATTCTTCTAGGAAACAGAGAGGTGGTTCTGTTTCGTCACCTGGTCCCCAACGATGACAATAACCAATAGTATCCACTTCTGCAGAGACCAGAGTCTATCGGACCCATGGTCCCCAGGCCTGCTTTCTTTATGAAGGTGAGAGGCCTTGGAACTGGGGCCTAGAAAGAGTTTGTTTGAATGTTGCTGCTTGCCCAGGCCTCCCTGTCAGATAAAAGCACATGCATGCCTCGTTAGGTATCTTACGGGCCACTAAAGCTCCCTGCTCTTGTACAGGGGATTCAGGCTGGCAAGGCAGGAACAGGGAAGGCCTGTGATTGGTCTGCTTTCTCTTGGGCCCTGTTTTTGGCAGGGTTTGCTCCACTCTTGCTCCAGAAGTTTGTTTTCTCTTTCTAGTTTGTTAGTTTCTTGATCCTTAGTCCAGAATCAACTGGCCTCTACAAGAGGAGCAAATGGAGAGAAATAAGCACTGGGTTTAGAATCCTGGGCCTATTTTTTACTTGCTTTGTAACTTCAGATCACTGAGCTTCAGTTTCTTTATCACTAATCTGGGCGTGATAATGTGTTCACTCACAGGTTATATTAATAGTAAGGAGATTTAAATGAGATGTTATTTATAATACTCCTAGCTTTGAGTATGGCATGTAATAAGTGCTTGATGATTTTTTCCATTTCAACTTACCCCTTCTGTCTACTCTCATCCTTCTTGCTAATATAATTTTATCTTCTTATCCTTCGACTCTGTTCCTCTTCTTCCTGGGCTCCCTTGAACAGTGAGTGGCATAATTATCCACTCCAGTGAGTTGGCCTCCTCAGAAACTTGGAGCCATCCTTTACTCCTCCCTCTCCTTAACCCTACTGCATCCAACCTGTTGCCAAATCCTTTTCATTCTTCTGCCTCCTAAATATCTCTCAAATCTGTTTTCCCATCTATCTCCAGCTTCCAATCTCATGGAATTCTGGTACGTTATCAATCCATTGCTACTTTATACCATACGGTGTCGCTGTTGAGCTCCTGTCTGCCCTCACCTGCGTGATGCTGCTGGTCCCAAAGCGGCACTGTTGCGATGGCCTAACTGCTGTCACGGGTCAGAGGGACAGTTTGACAAAGGATGAGTTCTCATCTCCGAGTTCTGTTGAACATAAGGTGCCCCTCGACAAGTTCCATCCTGGTAGGTTTTTGCAGTCTCAGCTCTTAAGACCCAGTCCTCGTGGTTCCTCCCTCCAAGGCTCTGAAAGTCCCATACCCAGTATGTCTCAACTATCTGCTTCTCAAACTCACTATTTTACTTTCCAGTTGCAGAGATGCTAATAGGGAGTAGGCCAGTTTACTTTTAATATAACATAAAATATATATACATTTTGAAATATTTATATAAACATATACTTTATGTTTATATTTGTAACATAAAATATAATGGAGTAGAGCCAGGCTGCCTGAGTTTGAATTCTTGCTCTGCCACTGTGTGATGTTGATCAAGTTACTCAACCTCTCTGAGTTTCAGTTTGCTTATCTGTAAAATAAGGAGAATCATAGCATTTACCTCAAAGGGAAATTGTGAAGATAAAAATGGTTTAATGCAGTTAAAGTACTTAAAACACTGTCTGGTATGTAGTAAGAAATCTATACTATACTTGGTGTTATACTATATTTCTATGTTATAGTTTGCTGTTCTGTGTATATTTTAGCATCTCTGAACTTAAAAGGTGTCTTATGATGGCATGTTAGAGTCTAGATGATATTATTTTTTCTTTTTTAGTGGTATATAAAACAATGGTGCTTCTTACAATTTACTAGTGTCTTAGATTTGATGAGGTATCATATGGGTGTTTTTCCTGCCCCCTGGGGCAATGAAGTTGTTCACGTCACCAAAGGCAGCTTCCTGGATTATCTTCTAGCCCTTTGTTCACCTGAGAGCTTCTTTCATTTAATCCTTAAAAACCGAAAGGCAGATTACCTGCTTTTCTTGGCATCTCTTCTACTAGAGCAGAGGCAGTAAGACTCCAAAGGCCGAACATTTTTTTCTGACAGGGCATTCTGCTGTTCACAAACATGTCATTTCCATGCCCTTGCACATGCTTTTTCATCTACTTGGAGCATTAACTACTCAACACATCCAACTTCAATGTCCCTTCCCTAAGGAGGTCTTTCCCAGCCTTCTCAGGCCCCCCTCTCCCTTCGCTCTGCTGGGTTGAAGGCTCCAGGGCACTCACAGAGGATTTATGACACCGGTTTGTGATTGTCCCTTTATATGTCTGTCTCTGCCATCATATTGTGAGCTTCTGAGGCTGGGGAAACTTTCTGTTTTACCCATCCACTCTCGCTGCCAGTGCAGAGCACAGGCCTCAGCGCATGACAGCTGGCCGGACACCGCGCAGGGATCCAGTAAGCGTTTAATGCGTGAGGGAATAAATTCAAGGTCCGGCCTCCCCTTCAGCCCGCTCCCTCCCTGGACCCACAGCACTGCCCCGAGCACCCCTTCTTTCTTGGGCATCCCCTAACACCTGGCTCTCTTGTCTCCAGAATCCAAGCTGGACAACATGAAGAAGGACATCCTTGCACAGGTGCAGAACGAGTGCAGGATCCGCAGTCAGCAGCTCATGACAGAGCTCACAGATTTCACGCGGGTCTTCCAAACCATCAACTCGGACATTCATGCCATTGGGAAGTGCTCCCGGAAGGTAGACTCCCCTCCTCCATTTTCCCCAGCTTATCCGGGGCCCATCCTGCTCAAAAGCTCAGCACACTCTCTTCAGGTCTCTGCTGAGTTCCCAACAGGGCTTGATGCTCTTCAACTGTGCTCACCCAAGTTATCTGCCCTTGTTAATTCTCAGCCTGTTCACATGGCCCTCAGCTTCCTCATGTCAGGGGGAGGCCCTGATGTGATGAGAGAGATAGAGACCTGGTTTTAGAGATGTGGTTCCGCCCTTTGTGACAGTCAGTCAGATAGGGATACATTGCCCTACTATCAGGGTAGTGGTGCGGTGGGTAGTAACTGGACCACCTTCAGAGAGACCTGGGTCAGAGGAGGATCTGATCCCAGATTGCCCCTGATCCCAGTGGGTTAAAGGGCTGCAGCCGGGTCTGGAGTCCCCACTCCAGAGGCGGGGGTTCCCCTTGGGGATAGGCCTCCAGAGGTGTGCAGGGCTGTGGCGGTGCTGTTCTCATGCTGTAACCCCTGCAGTTGGATGAGGCCAATGAACAGTACGTGGAGCTGGAGAAGCGAATGGAATACATACGGGCACTCCATGAACTCATCCGCAACCGCTTTAACCTCTTTAGTGCTGAGAATGAGGCACTGGACATCTCGGTGAGGGGGCAATTCAGGGAGTCACTCATCCCTCCCAGTCCCCCTCCCCCACAACCACATCGACTGCATTACCCTCTGCTTGCCCCACAGCTTCGGGATGTATGGGAGGCATTTCAGTTTGAGAAGAGCCAGGCCTCAGAGTTATTGCTCAGCAAGCAACACGCCATCGTGCCTAAGCTGCGGCAGATGATAGCAGCAGCACTGGCAGAGCTGGAAGGCCTGCTTGAGAAAGCCCTGTCCGGTCCCTTCATGGACCCCACGCAAGAGCAGAGAAGCACTGAGAGCCAGCTCATCTCCATGGAGCGTCAGTTCCAGAACACAGTCAGCCACCTCAGTGAACTGCAGCATGCCTATGCCACCTTCACGGGTACTGAGGATCTCTGCCCCTGCCCCCATCGCCCTGTGATAGAGCCTCCAGCTGAGATAAGGGTTGAGACTCAAGGTTCTATGTCCCGTATGACCCTAAGCAAGCCTCAGGAATCACATGCCTTTATTGGTCTCTTTTATAAACAAAAATTACAAGACAAAAATCATCATTTATTGACCATGTCAGATGTTGTGTTTAGGGTGGTGATACTGGGGGCTCCTGGTCTGGTATTGAAGGCAAATAAGTGGATATTCCATTAGAATGTGATGGGGTCAGGGGCTAAAATCCTGTGTAGGAGAAATATAAGGGTGCCCGTGTTGTAGAACTTCACCTTTGTGTAGTCCTGTTCAACACAGCCCTATACCAGGCGGCAAGTCCCAGATAAGAATAGGTCTTGAGGCTCCAGTAGCCACTGCCTCCAGCTATGTGGTGTAGAGGAGGCTGCTGAGGGCTCACTAGCACACGGGCAGAGACCAGGGTAGAGCTATTGGTCTTAGCCCTTCCATACAGTGGTGCAGCTAAGCTGGTTCCCTTCTGCATATACAGAACTTTGTGGGCTCAAGTTTCCTTTCTCAGATGCAGTCACTTATATCCCTTGGAAAGGCACCTTGTTTCTGGATTGCCCCTTCACCAACCACCAACTACTACCATCTCTACCTGTGGGCATGCCCCAGCCCAGGGCCGTTGGTCTAGATGTAAGGCGGAGGATGCTCTGGAACCGTCCCAAGCAAGGAACTTTTTGTTTGGCAGAGTATTGAGAGGCTCTTATACCCTAACTGACATGGACCACAGTCCTTGACTCCTCCTGCTGGGGTTGAAGATATTTGTGAAAAAGCAGAGTAGAGGAGCTCAGGCCTTGTAGCGCTAGGCCCAAGAAACTTCACAGCATTGCTTTTACTTCCTCCTCACCAAACTCCCAATTTTTGTTAAAATAATCAAGGATTTTAGATCCAGATAATTAATAATGACCCCTTATTTTACATTATTTATTTTACTCATTACTTTTGGCATTCGCTTTGTTTTATAACCATTTTAACAACTGTTCCGACATATGAGGTTTATGGATTTATTTACATACAACTATTTTTTTTTAAAAAATCACATCTTTATTTTCATTCTTTCCTCAGATGGCTAGAGTATTTCCCTGTGGACCTTTTTTTCTCATAAGGGAGTTAGAGGTATTAGCATTTTTGAGTTACTTACATGCTGAGAATGATTTTATAATGTCCTTATATCACAGCTTAGCTAAATATTAAATTCTGAAGTCACAAAATTTTTTTTTCAAACTTAAATATTAGATCATTGTCTTCTGACATTCCACATTGTGAATAAATCTGATATCAGTCTGCTTTTTTAAAATAGGTAATCTGTTTATCAGTTGTTCAGTAATGGCTCTTATATTTGCTCTAGTCTCCTTCCACAGTTCTTACACGTTCAGGTTCTGAACAAATCTATATTAAAAGAAAAAAAAGAATTCTTATGGGTATGTAGGATTTACTGGATCTCTCATTCATTTCTTTTATCATCATTATTCCTTTATTCTTTTTCTCTGAGTTCTGGAAAAAAAGTTGTGATCTTTATAAACTTCCATTTTCTATGGTATCTACTCTATATTTTCCATTGCATTTTAAAACACACAAACATTGTGTATGCATACATGCTTATTTGCACATGTGTATGCATGTAAGTATATGTTTATATGTATGTACACAGGCATATGTTTCCTAGCTATCTACTGAAGAGCACAAAAGCAAAGATACCCCAGTAGCAAGAAGCCACATTGTGCTCAGATCTTAGTTTCTAATACCATTTCCCACTAAAAGGAACCAGAACTCCTCAGAGAAATGCATGATTCCAGAGCTGTGGCAGGAACTGGATTACTTTTTTATTCTAGAAAGTAAGGAAGTGCTAAATTAAAAAAAAAAGTGACGGGAGAATGTCACAGAAGGGATTACAAAAGCGATGCCAACTGGCCAAATCTGAGCTAATTTGGGCACCAAAGTACAGTAATAAATTCTAAACTATTGAAAAAAAGAAATTTATCATCTATAGTAAAAATAAATAGATAAATCAATGAGGGAGAAGTGAGAACTTGTGCTTACAGTAGTAGAATGCCAAGATCCAATTGGTAAATGTGGGGGGAAGGCTAAAGTGGAATAATCATTATTTCGCAACCATCATGGTAGATATCAGATCAGGTAAGGATCATCAGTGAATGCCAAATCTGGACAAAGTTGATAAGAAGCAGAATATTTGCACTGTCTTAGAGAGTTCCTCCCAGAGACTACTTATTAATTGCAAAGGAAGAAAAAAGAAATAGCAATTAGTGGAGAAATTGGACAATAATTTGACCAGGTGATCAAAATTAACATCATGAGTGAAAAAATATGGACATCATGTGCCTGCAGATGTGATACCTGGAGAAGGATACAACATCACCTATGCAGTAGTCCAGCTGAGAATGAATAACATCATTTAAAAAATCATAAAAACACAACATGAGAAACTATTGACAAAAAGGGCAAAAGGGGACTGTATACTTTAAAAGTATCTGTTACAAAAGACAAAGAAAGGCTGTGTGGGAATGTTCCAGATCAAAAGAAGCTAAAAGACATGACAAGTAAGTGCAGTGCTTCACCCTAGACTGGACGCTGTACTTAAGGGGGGAAAATGCTATATAGGACATTATTACAAAACTGGAATGTGGGCAGTAGAGTATTGTATCAATGTAGTGTATGAAGTTGATAATTATACTGTGGCAATGTAAGAGAACATCTCTATTCTTAGGAAATACACACATGAGTAGTTTGGAGGTAAAGGGCCATCATTTATGTAACTCGCCCTTAAATAGTTTAGAGAAAAAAGTGTGTTTGTGTGTGTATGCTTACGCCCATATACACATAGAGCACGTGAGCACAAATAATAAAGCAAAGGTGTAAAATGTCAACAAAAGGTCAATCTAGATAAAAGGTATACAAGTACTTGTTTTACTATTTTTTCTTGCAACTTTAAAAATTTGAAATCATTTCCAGATAAAAAGTTGTAAAATGCAATGAAAATTGCCGAGTAGATACCACAAAATGTCCATCAAAGGATATTTGCTCTTAATCCCCAAGTTTGTCTTTATCTTTTCATGTGTTTGGAGATATCACATCTGCTCTTTCTCATAGAGAAGTTGTTTATTTTTCCAATATTTGATGTTCAGACAACTGCTATCAAAGATAGTATGTGTCTCTAGGCAAATCTTTTGAGTTTAGAAAAAGAAAGATGGGAAGAATATAGATTTACTGTCATTTTATTTTTTGTCAGATCAGAGCTCTGATAGCCTAGTGATTCCCGTCTTTTTAATATTCTAAGATCTCCATGATGCATGACATCCGCATGTATAAGATGCATGATTCCCAGCATTTGGATATAACGCTATCACCTTTTCTCCCACTTAAAAAAGTTTGCTGGAATTCAAGTGACTAAGAATGACAATCTAATAGTAATAAACCTGGACTGTAGTCTGATGTCTTTTAAGTAAATTGCAAGCCTCAGTACTATAATTACTGTTAATTACAGATTACTTTTGATACATATCTCACAACTTATTATAAATAATTGGTTAAGTACGAATGCAGCAACTTGTGAGAGGAAGGAGGGAATAATTGCCAAAGACAAACACAACAGGGAGCATCACCATTTACCCCTTATGGCCCTCTGTGTGGGCCAGATCTTATTATATTCATCTCATTGAACTTTCTCTTGGGCTGACAGTTCATTCACTCATTCATTCATTCAACACATATTTGTTGAGTGCCTACTGTGTACCAAGCTTGAGGTACATCAATGAACAAATGACAAAACTCTTTCCCAAATGGACCCAACATTCTAGCTGGGGGAGAAAGACAATAAATAATAAATAAAATATAACTAAATTATGTAGAAAATGATAAATGGCATAGGAAAAAAAACTGAGCAGGGAAGAGGCATTGAGAATGCCTGGGAGGATAGATGGCAATTTTTAGTAGGATAGTCTGCATCTGCAAAGGCCTCATTAACAAGATGCTGTTTGAGCAAGGACTTGAAGTTGGTGAGGGCATGAGCCATGTGGTTCTCTGAAGGAAGAATGAACTCTGACTGCAAAGGCCCTTAGCAGGAGGGAGCATGTCGGGTGTATCTGATTAAAGAGTCCAGTGTGGCTAGAATGTAGTAAGTGAGATGGAGACTAATGGAAGAGAAACCCTTCCCTTTCACTGTCATCATGTTTTCCCAGATATTCTTTCCTTGAAATAACTCTACCTTGGATTGACCCCACCTCCACTGTTGAACTGAACAATTTGGAACTCTGCACCCGCCATCACTTTCTGTACCTTCCCTTCTGTCACCAGGGGCTCTTGACTGACCATTCCCCCAGCTCGCACCCCCTCACCCCAAATAGGTCTCAGCCAGCCCTATTCCACAGGGGATGAGAGTCCTGTGCCTTTGCCTATTTGTGGGACCCGTCCTATTGTGCAGCAGCAACGCATCTGGCACCTGTACCGAGTCATCTCTGAAAACATCAGCGAGTGGAAGTGCATGGCTTTTGCCAAGGTGCCAAAACCATCACTTGGAGCTCTTTCCTGGGAGTGGAGGACTACAGCGGTGGGGATGGGGAAGGGTCTCAAGCTGACAGTGAGCCCTTCTCCCTGCAGTTTAGTCTGGCTATGGCCCAGGAGAAGACGGACGGCTGGCTGACAGAGGCAGCACGGATGTGCAGGACCCTGGGGCTGCACAGCCCAGTGCTGCAACGCTGCATGCGTATGCTGGAGGAGTTTCGCAGCTACCTGCCCTTGCTCACCAAGCTGAGCAGCCTTCAGCTGCATAACCTCAACTGCCAATCCCTTCTGCGAGGTGTGTTTAGTTAGTCTCAGAGGGGTGGGGAAAGGAAGAATATAGGGGTTAGAGCAATGCAACAACTCAGTTCTCTGCTGCTCCTGCTGGAAACATCTTTCCTCCCTAAGTTGCTCCCTACCCTTTCCTATGTATTACAACCTCTTTTCCCTCATAGGGACAAAAATTTCTAACCTCCCTAACTGCCATGTGGGGTCCTCTCTGCTGATGGTGGCTGGGCTTAGGCTAGGGTCTTAGCTCTGGCTCTGAGTTGTGCTCTGGACCTTGGGTTCTAAGTCCTTGGCTCTATGTTGCTTCCTGAAATCTGCTGTCTGGGGTCTGAGCTGGGTTGGGCTGGGCTCTGGGTCCTGCATCTGGGCTCTGGGCTTAGGGAGCTTAGGGTAGGACTGGGCTCTGGGACATGGGCTAGACTCTGCCACATACTGGGTGTTGCTCTGACTTGTTGTCTCCTCTACCTCCAGCCTTAGGGCTGAGCAGTCTCCACAACATAGAACTCCTAACACTGGGCCAACTGCTCACTTGTCCGCTGCTGGAGTTTGCAGATCGAATCAACCAGGTGAGGCCCACGGGAGGGAGGGAGGGAGGGAGGTCTGAGATCAGGACCTGTAATAAAGCCAGTCAAGTCCCAGAAGCCCCTTGGGACAAGGGGGCAGCAGATGTTGGCATGTACGTGAGTGGGGGTTGAGACTACTGACCTGTCTGGCGGGTAGGAACACTTTCCTTCAGATGGGGATCTCGTGGGTGGTTCCAGACACTGTGACTGAGAATATGTCTCCCCCCAACCGGGGAAGGAAGTAGGTGTCAGCCCCGAAGTTGTGGGCCCACAGAATGGCAGATGTCCCCCAACACTTACCCTTGGCCCCAAAGAGCACAAGCTGATTGAGGTATTGTCTGCTCAGGTGGAGCCTTGCAAAACGGTGGGTTTCAAGACAGTGACCATGGGTCTAACTAGTTAGATGCTGCCAACGGCCTGTCTTTGAAGCCTGATGGTCCCACTCCCACTTCATCTCTGAGACCTCTACTCCCCTGAGCACTGCCCTTTGAGTTCTCCCTCAGACCCAATCCCCAGGTCCCAGCTCCAAGGCTATCCCCTAAGTCATTATGCAGTTCTGGTTCCTGAGACCCAGCTGTTCCAGGTCTGGCAGTACGAAAATGACCGAATTCACGCCCAAGAGACCCTACGGAAGCTACAGCAGTATTGGGAAGTTCGCCAGCTGCGCCTGGTCAACTTCATCCTGCATGTCCCCTACGAGCCACCAATCTCAGAGTGTTTCAAGAGGCAGATGCTCCGCAGCCCCCAGTGGGAGGTAGTGGGCAAGGATAGTGGCACCTTCATCCTCTCAGGTGAGACCCAGCCCTTGTGGTCTAGTGAAAGTCCCCTCCTTGGGGCCATTTTCATCCACCACATCTGCCAAGCCCTGCCAGATCTGGCTTCTCTAGCCAGGCCCCATCCTTACTGGGCAGCCTGAGACATCAGTCTGTTCTGAGACAGTGTCTTCCATGTGGCTCCTGTACTATCTTTATCTCCTTGGGAACCCCCTACAGACCTCCCTCTCTCCACCCAATGCCTGGCTCCTTCAGTAGAGGTCCTTCCCTTTCTGGTTGTACTCAGAAATTCCTCACAGTCACTTCTCTCCGCATTTCAATGCTCTGTCGTCTAGATTGTACACTGCTATCTGATTTTATGCCTCACTCCTTCATTCATTCCTTTATTCTTTCCCTCATCAAAATCACCTGCCTACTCTGTGCTAAATATAGGAGACCCTGAAATTTACAGACAGCAGCCTTGTCTCTCAGGAACTCCTAGTCCAGTGAGAAGCAGACTATAGTACAGGGATAAGTGCATGATGGAGCACGTTACTGAGGGCAGTAGAACCTCAGAGAGAGGACCAGCTCAAAGAACCAGAGATAATCAGAGAAGTCTTCCCTTAAGCAGAGGTGTCATGATGCCTTTGAAGGAGAAAGAGTTTGCCAAATTTTCAAGGTGAGAAGGGCATGCCCGATACAGGAACAGCACATGTACAAGCATCCAAGATGATGTAGTTGAGGAATTGCTAGTGGAGGAGAAATTCTGTTGTCTAACACAGTTGGAACCCAATCAGTTAATCCAAAAAGTTAGTTAAATAGAGAAACCACAAAATATGATGTATACATAGTTTAAACATATATAGGCATATTTATTTACTAAAAATGTACATGTACATTATTAGCTTAAAAGTATACATGTGCATTCAGCTTAAAATATGTACATGTACATTTATTTATTAACCTTTTAAACTAAGGACACCCACTGATAGTTCCTCACTGGCTTTCTTGCATTAATGTATTGTCTACTATTTCAACTTTCATCTTCTGTAAAGTGAGGCAACAACATAAAGACACTTGTAAAGTTACCTGAGTCCAGAACTTTTCTAGATTTTTATTATAATTTCCTGATTTTTAAAAATTAACTTGCCTATATCCAATAGCATGTTTTTATCAGCTTGCCTTCACTGAATGAAGCCTTGCATGGTTTCTATAGAAACAGCAACTCTTTTCCCACCCATATTATAGTGGTTAACACAATGTTAGATTAATTATGTAATTAAAATTACAACTCAAATTGATTTGCAAACACTCTGACTCTTGGCAAGCATATAATTCAACTAGTGGAAGCAAAAATGTTTGAGTCTTCTAAAGAATAGCTTGGGACCTGTGAGTTTCAGTTGAATTTTCAGCATTATTCAGGATATTTTATGGTAAGAATGGGCAGCATTCACGAAAAGAGCTTCTAATTCTGGAGCCCAAAGGATAATAGAGGAGAGTATGGGACTGATGGAACTGGAGAGGTCAGATCATGCAGAGTCTTGTGGGCCACATTAAGAATTTACTCACATAACATGAAAACAATGGAGAGCTACTGAAGTATTTTTTGTGGGGAAGTGACATGATCAGATGTTAGTTTAACAATGTCACTCTGGTTTCAACATAGAGAATGGATTGAAGGGTGGCAAAGAATAGAAACTGGAAGATCAGTTAAGAGATGATTTATTATATAACCCAAGTAAAAAGTAGTAGTGGCCTAGACTAGGATGGTACCAATGGAGAAAGGGAAAAGTGGGTGGACTTGAGCTATGTAGGAGTCCAGCCGGGGAAAACGTGTAACTGGTCCAACTTCTGCATGGAGGAGAGAGTATGTCCTTCCTGTTCTAACATGGATGTTCCTCATCACCCAAACTCTTTATGCTTATCACCTCTCCATGTCCAGTATTTGACTAGGGATGCCTTTTCCAGCTATTTGCAAGACATTGATAAGGTACCCAGCCTCCTTGTTCACATCTTCCTTAATAAGGACTCATAAGTTTTGATGCTGACTGATACAAAGGCTGGATTTCTGCAGTTAACATTTGCCCTAAGATTCAAAGGAGGTTCTCTTCCTACTTTTGTCCTGAGCACATTTTTTTTTTGAGAAACATTGATCCATTGGTTTATTTTTAATTAATTAATTAATTAATTAATTTTTATTTCAGCATATTATGGGGGTAAAAATGTTTCTAAACACATTTTATGCTGATCCTTTTGCCCATCTCTGACCCTGGTTCCACATTTTGCAGATCTGCTACTATTAATACTTCAGTGGTCCCTAACTGTTTTGGCACCAGAGACTGGTGTCATGGAAGACAATTTTTTCATGGACCCGGGGCGGGTGGTGGTGGTGGTGGTTTTAGATGATTCAAGAGCATTACATTTATTGTGTACTTTATTTCTTTTATTATTACATTGTAATATATAATGAAATAATTATACAACTCACCATAATGCAGACTCAACAAGCCCTGAGCTTGTTTTCCTGCAACTAAGGCCACTGCTGATCTGACAGGAGGCAGAGCTCAGGCGATGAAGCAAGTGATGGGGAGCAGCTGTAAATGCAGATGGAGCTTTGCTCACTGCTCACCTACTGCTGTGTGGTCTGGTTCCTAACTGGCCATAGACTGGTACCGGTACCAGTCCATGGCCTGAGGGTTGGGGACTGCAAAAGCGGTCTCCACTGCTTTTCTGCATCATCTTTAAATTCCTCTGCTACTAAAAGTAGTAAATAAAAATTCACAGTAGACTACAGGCTCTGGATAGTCTGGGACTTGGGCTGTCTCTGAGCATAACATCAGACACCAGTGTGGGTCCTCCCAGTCTTCACTTAAGCTCACAGTCCTTCCCACCACCTTTCCTCCCTTCCAGTTTTCCCTTCTCTCCCTAAGCTGGCATTTGCACCAAGCACATGTATGGTTGGGGTTTCTCCCTACAGGTTCTATTCTTTCTCTGTGCCAGGCTTTTTTTTTCCTATTAACTCCAGGCATGTTAACCAAGGACCACATCTTTGTGGTGGCCACACACCATGAGGCTGGTGACTTCTTTCACCCAAATGAGCCCAAGACCATGGAACTTCTTGTGCATTTAATTTCTACCCCAGGAAGACAGATTGTTGTAAGGTTGAGCATAGCGACTAATCATTAATTATCCCCTTTAGATTGTTAACCAAATGAGAACAAGGAGATACATAAAAATGAAAGTATAATATCAGAACTATTACCCCCAAGAAACTGTGTGCTTTTTATGTACTGTGTTGACAGACACAGCTTAGATCTAAGTCAAGTGAGTCTTCACACTGTCTTTTCACAACCTTCCCCAAATCCATTGAGAACCTGAGATCTGTGTGGATATGCAGAGGGGAGTTGAAGTACATTCACTCAGGTAGCTGCGTGGAGGATTATGGCCTGCCTCATGTCCCTTAGAGCACGAGAGAAGGGCCTTTTTACCTCCTCACATGAGGAGGAGCAAGTAAAGGGGATAGACAGAGGTGCTAAAAATATTACACCTATAATGTTTTCTCTAGAGAGTACAGTACAAGTTCTTTCTCTCTGAAAGCAGGACACTGAGTATTTTCTCCCCAACAGGGGTGTTTGGAGAATCCTCCATCTGTCTGAATCAACCTCCTTTCTCAATTCTTCTCCCATTTTCACCCTAGTTAGTGTCTTTACCTCACCTCTCTCATGGAATGATGGCATAAATCTTTAAGCAGTACCAGGGAGGCAAATGCTAAGACTATGAGAGAAAATTTTGATCTCGGCTTTTCTACCAGGACCTCTTTCATGCCAGAATGGGCATTCTTGCTATAGAAATATAATATTATGTAGGGACTTGGAGCCATTGAGCCCTCTTCCCAGGCTGGAGGCTCTAGTTCTTCCATGGGACTAGGTGAATACCCATAGAATCTAGCCAGGGAAATCAGCTGGCCAGCCTGGAGTCTGCCCACAGTGCCTGGGGAAGGGGAAGTTTCTCCTCTTCCTATTTTGAGACTCCAGTGCTCTACTGGTTCTACAGTATTGGCCAATGCAATCCTTGAAGATAGAAAGAGTACCAAGTTCTCTGTAACTGCCTCCCCTGGAAGGTCACCTGGTCTGCTCTTCACTGCTTCAGTACCTGCCCTTGCCGCACCTGACTACCAGCTCAGATTTTTCTTCCTTAGACTACAGCAGCCTTCAGGATTCCACCCAGGAAAGTCTTCAGGTGTTGTTCAAGATCCTGGCCATCCAAAAGTCAGGAGACTTATACAAAACATCTCTGGAGTGGGTGACCATCATGCATGGCCTGAGTGAGTTTAGGCCTCTAGCTGGGATGATGGGTGGGACCTGAGGCAGGATGGCCCAGCATGGTAGGGGCAGGAGGTAGAGGTTGGGTGGGGGAAGATATGAAGGACAGAGTGAGGACCTACTTCGGGACCTATTTCTTGGGATCAGGTGACCAGGTCTTTATTCACAATAAGAGTTTTATCTCCCCCAAGTCATGCCCCTGGGTCCTGCTGAGCAGAGTATTTTGGTTGGCCTGGTGGGACACCAGAGAGGTCAGGAGCAGGCTGGACCCCCTTGCAGAAGCTAACACCTTAGTGTCTCCCACCAGTGTTCTTCTGGCTTTTATACAGGTGCCCTGCTGGAGGTATGGGTAACTTTCCAGCAGAAGTGGATTTTTCTGAATAAAGTTCTGCATGAGATGAAGATCCAGTTTCCTAGTGCTGACCTGGTAGGGAAGGAGGGGGCTTGAGGCAGAGTGGGCAAGATGGGCTTGTGAATAGTGGGGCTCAGGGTGGGAGGGGGAGCTGTCACTTCACATTTGTCCTCGCTTTTACCCTTTCTCTTGCCACAGAACTCTCGTTTCAAGGCCATAGATGATCAGTATCGAACCCTGATGCGCATCTCTATAGCTGACCCCATGGTTCTGTCACTTATAGTGCCCAGTGCCGAAAGGAGCCCTTACTTCCAAGGCCAGAAGCTGCAAGAACTGCTGCAAGCAGGATCAGTGGAGCTGGAGGGTATCATCATGGCTTTGGAGAATGTGCTTTATGGGGTGTGTGCTTACTTCCCCCGCCTCTTCTTCCTCAGTGACAGTGAGCTGGTAGCCCTGCTGGCTGCCCCGCTGGAGTCACGTGAGGTCCAGCTATGGGTACAACGCTGCTTTCCTCACGTGCATGCTGTGAGTTTCAAATCCTGCTCAACTGATGAGAAAAACAGGGATGATCAGGCATCAAGCCCAAGCACACAGACTCAGGTGGAGGCACTTGCAGTGCTAGGGGTGGCTGGGGAGGTGGTGAAGCTGCAGGAGCCCCTTCCTCTGCATCCAGAGCTCCCTAAGTGGCTGGCCTCTCTGGAGAAGTGTCTGCGCTTAGCATTGGTGCACATGCTGCAGAACTGTGTGGCTGCCTGCCTTGCCCAGGGGCCATCCCTAGGTGAAGCCTTCAAGCAAAGCCAGTTGCCCCCACAACTATATGTCTACCACTGGCTGGATTTAGTTGAGCTCTTCCCGTGGCAGTGTGTGCTGGTGGCAGAGGAGGTGGTGTGGCGGGCTGAGATGGAGGAGACTCTGCTTAAGGGGGGAACCCCAGCCATGGTCCCCATGCATACAGGCAAGCTTGAGGTACTGATATATTTTGTACGGGCCCAGAGGGGCTCCCAGGGTGGGCAGCCCCTTCCTTCTGTTCGCCAGGCCAGCCTGGTCAGTGCCCTGCTGGTCATGGCAATGACTCACCGGGATATAGCACAGTTGCTGGAGCAGCACCAGGTCAGTGATCTGACAGATTTCCACTGGGTTCGCCAACTCAAGTATCACCTGGGTTCACCTCACATGATCCCCCAAAGCCCCCTGCAGAGTCTCAAGGCTATTGCATCTACTGAGCCTTCTCTGTCACCAGCTGCATGCTGGGTAGATGTGCTGGGCCGGTCCTTCCTGTACAATTATGAGTACCTTGGTCCCAGACTGGGGCCTCTACCCAGCCTGCTGCCAGAGCAAACAGCCCTGGTGCTGCTATTGGCCCTGGAGGAAGTGGCCTGTGGGACCCTCCTGGGCCCTGATGGTGTGGGCAAGGTTGCTACAGTGGAGAACCTGGCACGGGCCCTGGGCCGCCAGCTGGTGGTGATGCCCTGCTCACCTCAGATAGAGGCCCAGTGCCTGAGCAACTACCTGAATGGTGCCCTGCAGGGTGGTGCCTGGCTGCTGCTGGATGCAGCTCAGCACCTGCCCTCTGGCTTGCTCTCTGCCTTGGGCCAGCGCCTGGCTGAAGTGCACCATCTCTATGCCCCACTGTATCAGGAGGCTTCCCAGACCACCAGCACCATAGACCCCACCCAGCCCCAGCTCCTTGGCAGTGGCTTCTTTGAGAAACATCAAGTGTCTATGCGCCTTGGCTATGGCTGTCTCCTGACACTGCATGCCCTGAGTCCTGCTGTGCCCGCCAACCTGCACTTGCTACTGCGGCCTGTGGCATTGGCACTGCCTGATCTCCAGCAAGTGGCAGAGCTGACCCTGCTAGGTGCAGGGATGCGGGATGCCTCCCGCATGGCTACCCGCCTATCCAAATTCTTCTTCCTAGAGCGTGAGCTGGTGTCTGGGCCCCTGCCCTGCCGCTTGCCACTGCTCAAGCGGATACTAGAAGACACAATACAGACACTAAATGAGACCAAGGGGGAACCCAAGACTCAGCAGCCCCGAAGCCAGGCTGCCATTGAGGAGGCTGCCCTACTGCGTGCCCTGCTGCGCTCACCACTGTTCAGCATCCTCAGTGGGCCCCGCCTGCACAACCTCCGAGAGCTGCTCTGTGGGCTTTTCCCTAGCGCCAGCCAAGTGCTGGCAGAGCCCATGACCCACAGGCTGCCGAAGCCACTAATGGTGGAGGAACTGAGGCAGGTAGGCCTGCATCCCAACCCTGACATTTTGGGGTCCCTGGAACAGCTGAGCCAGGCCCTATGCCAGGCCTCAGGCATTTTGCTCCTGGGCCCTGCAGGCAGTGGCAAGACCAGTTGTTGGCACAGCTTATTTAAGATCCAGAATCGGCTGGCAGCCATGGAGGCCACCTCAACTCATGGCTACCAGCCTGTGGAAATTACCCACCTGTACCCCAGTGTCCTCAGCCCCCAGGAGTTCCTGGGATGGCTAGAGGGCCCCTGCTGGCACCATGGTGTCTTCCCCAGGGTACTTCATGCCGCCAGTCAGTGTAACAGCATGGGGCCAAACGGGCAGAAGGAAGAATCAGTGGGGATCCAGCACTGGATAATATGTGATGGGGCCTCTAACGCCACTTGGTTAGACTCCATCACTTGCCTCCTGAGTGAGCTCCCCCAGCTGAGTCTCCCCAATGGACAGCAGATAGCACGACCTTCAGGTACCTTTTTCTTGATGGAGGTGGCAGATGCAACAGGCATGTCTCCCAGAGTGGTGGGCTGTTGTGCCCTAGTCTGGTGTGGTGGGGAGCAGACTTGGCAGTGCATGCTTAGTGTCCTGATGGCATCCCTGCCCCGTGAGTACCACCTCCAGCAACAGACCGTCACTGAGCTCAACCGCCTGGCTGAAGTTCTGGTGCCTGCCACGTTCCGATTCCTCGCCCGCCAGGGTGCCAGCTCTGTGCTGCAGGTACATGGGCAGCGGGCTGTTTGCCCAGGTGTGGCAGAAGTCACCAGCCTGGCCCGCATCTTGCGTGCTCTGCTTGACCCCCACCTGCATCTAGAGGAGAAGAAGGCACGTGGCCCAGGTGAAGAGATGGACGGGCTGATTTGAGAGAGATGGGACCTTGAGAGTGGTTAGGGTATAGCTAGAGTCTGGGTAGAACTGGGTCAGGGGGACTGAAAGTGAAGAGAAATAATATAGTTAACCTCTACTCTTTCCTTCACGCCCCCCCCAACTTTTTGTACTGGGACTCCTATTCTGGCCATGATGACCTTTGCAGAGGACCTCAGCTTTAGCGATCCTGTGTCCCAAAACATCAGGTCTTCAAAAAGCAGCTCTCTGAACCAGTCCCAGGCTGACAGCAATGACGTATCGAATAAGCACAGGGAACACTTGCTGGCTGTCAGCAGTTTTCTCTTTGCCCTGATCTGGGGCTTTGGAGCCCACCTTCCCTCCAGGTGCCTACAGGGATGGGGGATGGGAGATGCAGAGGGCTGAGATGGACTGGCCCATGGAAGACAAAACCCATGGGACATCACTCTTGGGGTACGGTGGAGTGTGTGTGTCTCACAAATTGAAATGTAACCGTCTGACACTTTTGCCTGTGTGTCCATCTGAGCAGGCTCTGGCCCCTCTTTGATACCTTCATGAGGGGTTCCATCAGGTGCCTCTCCAACTACCCTGAGCTACCATCCTCAGCCTTGGTGTTTGATCTACATGTAAGCCCTGAAGATGGGACACTGGCCCCCTTCACTGGGCAATTCCTGAGCAACCACATGAAAGGGACTCTGGGCACCTTCCACCCTTCTACTCAGGTGTGAGGACAGTGGGGCAGGAGCTGGGTTTGGAATTTAAGGAGTTATGCTGGGGATAATCTATGTCCTCAGCTCCACTGAGGCCCACTTGTTCCCTTTCTTTGATAAGTTTTCAAAATCACAAGAATACATGAAGTATTTTCTAAGTACAGCTCCAAGACAAGTCCCCTAAACCTTTATTTTCAACTGTCCTACACTGGAGCTGCCACAGTAAACCTTGGTTCTGTTCTGCAGACTGAACGGCTCTTTTATGTGGTGGACCTGCTTCTGTCAGCGGGACAGCCAGTGCTGCTGGCTGGAGAGGCAGCAACAGGGAAGTCAACCTTTGTGAAGGTGCTAGTGGAGCCAAGTCACCCTTACATACACAGCGCCATCCACCCTGCCTTCAGCTCCACCCACCTCCGTCTACTGCTGAGTAGAGGGGTCCAGGGCCAAGCCCAAGCCAGCCTGTGGTCTGGGGATCACCAGGATTCTAAAGGCTCCCTTCTCTTCCTGCTGGAGGATCTGCACCTGGCCACTTCTGGTGAGGAGCTGGGAGGAGGGAAGGAAGGAGCTACTGTCATCTCTTGAGACTGTAAAATCCCTAGCAATATTCACTGATTCTCAAATATATGTCTGCAGGTCAAACTTTAGTGTTCCATTCTTAATATCTTCTCATCCCTGAGCAATCTCACCCACCCATGGCCTTACCCAGCACTCTTTGCTTTAACTGTTAAACCTCTCTCTCCAACCCAGGCTTCTCTTCTAAGCATCAAACCTATTTATCCAACTACCTAGAGTACATCTCCACCTTGTTGTCCCATTGGTACCTCAGACCCAACCCTTAGCTTATCATCTTACCCCAGAAAATCTGTTCCTATGTGTCCTCTTAGTAACTGGTTTCACCGTCCAACCAGTCACTTAAGCCAGAAATCTTGCTAACATCTTCTCTTTCACCAATGTCCAGTCACCAGGTCTCTCAATTCTGCCTCCTAAATATCTCCTGAATATTTCTGCTTATTTCCATGGTTCAGATGATCATTACCTGGAACTTTGGCAAATGTCCTTGCAAAGATTTTTGTGATGAGGCATTCTTCTGTATCCTCTTATACTCTGTGCCCTAACTGGACTCAGCAAGGCAGGCTTCCTCTAGCCTCTGGGGTTGCTGTCCTCTGTGTTTTCTCTCCCCTATTTGGCTAAATCTTACTTATTCTTTTTTTTTTTTTTTTGAGACAGAGTCTTGCTCTTTTGCCCTGGCTAGAGTGCCGTGGCATCAGCCTAGCTCACAGCAACCTCAAACTCCTGGCCTGACGCAATCCTTCTGTCTCAGCCTCCCGAGTAGCTGGGACCACAGGCATGCGCCACCATGCCCCGCTAATTTTTTCTGTGTATTTTTAGTTGTCCAGATAATTTCTGTCTATTTTTTTTTAGTAGAGACGGGGGTCTTGCTCTTGCTCAGGCTGGCCTCGAACTCCTGAGCTCAAACGATCCACCAGCCTCAGCCTCCCAGAGTGCTAGGATTACAGGCATGAGCCACCACGCCTGGCCAAATCTTACTTATTCTTTCTAAATTATCTAAGGCAGTAGCTCCTCCAGGAAGCCTGAGCTTCAGGCTAGGTTACACATCTATCCTGTGTTCTGTACAATAACCTATGGTAACCATAATTTTAGGATTGTATGCCTACTGGCCTGTCCCTTTCACTACACTATGAACTTTATGAGAAGAGGAATTTGTCACATTCATTCTGATAGGCCCAACAGGAAGTAAGTGCTCAATAAGTTTGAGGAAGAAAAGATAACAAAGGAAAAGGAAGAATTTGTGATGAAAGTTTGGGATATTGAAGTTTAAAGTTTCTAAAGTGGTGTACCTCCACATAATGACAGGTTCTAAATATGGGCATGAGATTGGGTAGGAGTGAAGTGTATGTGTAGGTTATTGGAGTCAAGGGAGTCAGTGGGCTAAAGTGTTGGATGGGTTGTTGAGTCAAACAATGAATCCCCTATACAGTGTAGAAAACTTGAACCAAGTGTATCACTACTTAATAATAGCAGGTACAACTTATTGAGTATTTACTTTGTGCTACATGCTTTATATATGTCATCTTCAGGGTTCATAAAAGCCTAGTAAGATGGAGATTTTTTTTTTAATTTCACCTTATTATGGGGGTACAAAAGTTCAGGTTATGTATATTGCCCATACTCCCTCCCCCATCCCCCCAAATCAGAGCTTCAAGCATGTCCATTCCCCAGACAGTGCGCATCGCACTCATTATGTAGGTATATGCCCATCCCCTCCCCCCACCCCCCACGTCTGTCCAGTGATATAGAATCTCTTTTGTTCTCCTGGAGAGAGTTGGAACCCATTCTATTAAGTGAGGTATCCCAAGAATGGAAAAATAAGCACCACATGTACTCACGAGCAAATTGGTTTCCCTGATCATCACCTAGGTGCACATTTGGGAATAACACCAATTGGGTGTCAGACAGATGGAGATTTTTAATGATTATTTTAAAGATGGAGAAACTGAGACAGCTTTTATAACTTGCCCAAGACATCCTAGCTATTAAGTGTTAGAACAAAGATTAAAATTCAAGTCTATCTGGTTCCAAAACCTGTAGTTCCTTCCAACTGTAATATATTAGTTAGCCTGTGCAATGAATTTATTTATACAAATTATTATTTATTTATACAAATTATTTATACAAATAATTAGGGAGTCAGTAGAAAATAGAAGGGGTAAAGAGTAGTATAGCCACATATGTGAAGAGATGTCAGCTAAGAAGAGATTTCAGCTGAGAAGTGATTCCAATACCAGTGTTGAAGACATTGCAACGTTGTAGAGTGAAATGCTGGCAGTGTAAAAGGTGTCTTTGATTAACCACCACCAAAACATCCAGTATAAAAATAAAATTAATAGATATATTAAAAAAAAGAACAGGAAAAATGTGACCCACTGTCAACAAAAAGCAGTAAAAAAAAACTGACCCTGGGATGGTCTAGATGTTAGGTTTAGCAGACATATACTAAACATTAAAGACAAATACTACTTTAAAGCAACTATTGTAAAAGTATACAAATACTTAAAGAAAAATATGATCTTAATGAGTAACCAGACAGGGAATCTCAGCAGAGAAATGGAAACCACTAAAAGGAACTAAATGGAAATTTTAGAACTAAAAAATGCAATAACTAAAATTAAAAATTCACTGGATGGGTGTCTTTGTTTTCTGTTGCTTATAACAGAATACATGAAACTGGGCAATTTATTTTAAAAAAGGAATTTATTTCTTACAGTTATGGATGCTGAGAAGTCCAAGGTCAAGGGCCACTTCTCATGAGGACCTTTTTGCTGGTGGGAAGTCTTTGCAGAGTCCTGAGGTGGCACAGGGCATCATATAGTGAGGGGACTGAGCATGCTACCTCATGTCTCTTCCTCTTATAAAGCCACCAGTTCAACTCTCAT